>NW_024884253.1:71015985-71458280 GCF_019232065.1 Centrocercus urophasianus | reverse complement strand
TGGCAATGAGTTGGGAGTTGCAGGTGTCACAGGAGACAGGGGCACAGGTCTGATGACACACCTCCTCTTCTGTCTGCACAGCCCAACATGGAGTCAAATATTGCCACTTCTCTTACTAGGGAGTGAGGAGTCCAAAACTGAAACTCATCCCACCCTGCTGTTGCAGTTGATCCTGTTAGTAAAACCAGTGTTGAGACGCTTCGCTGAAGTTAAGCAGGCTTACTACACTGAACAAAATCACACCTCTGGGTTAATACTGCAGTTTTGGTGACTCAGAGACACTGAGTTTATTGTACCTGCATCAGTTTGTGGAGAGAAAGATAGCTCAGGAAGAGCAAGTTTGTTGTTTATGTTTCTGGTTTTTTTTGTTTGTTTGTTTTTGTTTTCCAGAAGCATGTGATTATCTCTACAAGACACACCTTGCATCTTCCTTAAGAAGCACTGAGCTGCTTGAATATGTTTGTCCACTTAATGCAAGATGCTGAGAATTCACATCCTCACATTTGTAGAATGAATTACTTACATATATATATATAGACTATATTTTACATGGTCAAGCGCTCCAAAATTTTATACAGTCAAACCCAAATAATGGAAAATGAATTTTGAAAGTGAGGATGTACTTTTTTACCAGCTGAAGTAGAATGAAACCATGTTTGATGGAAATTAAGGTAAAGTATGGCAGAAGGGTTTCCAAATGCTCAGAAATGCAATTAAGGAGTGGATCTCAAGTTTGTACTCAGACATTTTTCTCATTGAAAATGTGGATGAAATATGAAGTGTAGCCAGCCAGGAGAGCTCAAAACAGCTCAGTGTGACTAAAGAGGAGACAGATCTTCCTAATTTGCCACCTAAAAAAGAAAATGAGTAATTATTGAATGCTCTGATACTAGACTTCTGTTATTTTCTTCTTTTTAGTTAACAATGTAAAGCTCTTTAGAGACTCTCTGAGTTTCTAGATCTTGCATCTACTCGAGGAAGAAAAGGTTATACATGAATGAATTGCTTTCATAAGCTGACACTGTTCATATGCTGTCTTTCATGTATATTTGGAGTATAAAATACTACCACAGTACATAATCAATGTGCGTATTATCAGCTACAGAAATACCTTCTATTGAGTCAGACATCTACTTGTGTTTAATATGTTATATAGTTTTCTTTCAAGGCTGATTGAACCTTACATTTTAATACAAAACACTAGATTTTATTGGTTTTGTAATATAACGTCTTCAGTTAAACTTAAGAGCTATGTCAGCATATGGATCTTAACAGAGAGGTATTCACTAAAACCCATTTAAAATAGTGCTGCTACGTTAATCCTAACTGATGCAAGTCAACTTTTGTACAGAGTAAGCTTGTATCTCCTGTACAAACATGACTGCTCTATTTCTGCTTTACATTGCCTATCCTGATATTCAGAAGAACAGTGTGTCTTTATATATAGTTTTAATTTTTTTTCCAGATTAAAATATAAATCTGATTTAATCTTTGGTAGTTTCTTTCCAGATTAGGAACATAATCAGTATTTATACTCAGCAGCCATAAGACAAGAGGGAAAAGCGATGGTTATCTCTGGTTTTGGAAAACTACTGTTTGTATCTTGGGCTGCTAGTATGCCTTAAGATATTACCCCGACATCCACGCACTGAAATTATCTATCTCTCCTACAGCATTTTCTTACGTTGTGCTTTTTTTTTTTTTTCTCCTCTCTCCTTTCTCCTTCCTCCCTGTCCCAAGAATGTATCAAATCTCTTACTGAGTTAACATTTCAGTTTTTTAAATTTGCTGTTTTGATTAGATTTCATAGTCCACACATGATATGCCTATTGGAATATGCAGATAAAGAATGGTTCTACTGTAGGAAACCTATTTTTTCCCTGTTCATTCTGTGCTGATTGCAATATACAAACAAAATACTTGCAGCAACACTATGAAATATATAATTTAGTCTTGTGAGAAAAATGCAATGTACTTATTTGGAAAAACTACAAACATACTGTAAGATATATATTTTCTAAATGGTCATCAACATATGTAAAGTTGTTTGACCTAGAATTTCAATTATCCTTAAACTTAAGAGAAAAAAAAAATGCCCCTAGGTATCTTTAAGAATTGCTCATTCATCTGCTCGCAGTATATAAAAATAAATAAATAATGATTTAAACAGCTCCTTTTATTAGTCAGATAATACTAATAAAAGCAAGTTGCATAGATGAAGGAGGAAAAAATTGACACTGAGAAGGACTAAGAAGTTTTTCTTCATGTCTTGCTGAGTACATTGTAATGTTCTGGAAGTGAAGACACCATTGAAGACATCAAATGTTCATATTGCTATGCTCAGTGATAAAGAAAAAAAAATCAACAGAAAACTAAATCATAAATAATATATATATATAAAATTTTCAGTTTGCATATAATAAAGCAATACTTTTTATTCTGTTATTCTGCAGAACCAAAGGCAATGTAACTATTGTTTATCTGGTTTTCCACTGACTATAATTAAATTTTGAAACAGTTATCTAATTGGACAGATGTCGGCTGAAGTTTTTGTAATCTGGACTGAAAGTCCACTGAGAAACTGGAAATCCTTCATTGTGTTAACGTGTTAACGTACAGAAACATATTCTGAATGACAATGGAAGTATAATGAGTTTAATAAATGTCATTTCCCAGGTTGTGTAAACTGCAAAAATAAGTCCTAGTACTGTGAAATGTTTATATGTACATCACGTTATTTAAAACATGAATTGCCTAGGAAGGAGAGGACTGGAATGGGATCTTAACAATGTTTACAAATATGCATCAGGAGAGCAATGAAACAGGCTCCCCAGGGCATTAGTCATGGCCCCAGGCTGCCAGAGTTCAAGAAGTGTTGTGATAATGCTCTCAAAAACATGACTTGAATTTTAGGTGGTCTTATGTGGAGTCAGGAGTTGGACTTGATGAATCTTATGGGTCTCTTCCAACTTGGGATACTCTATGGCTCTATTATTCTATGAATACTAGTGGAAATGTGTACTTTTGCCAAAGATGCAAGAGCAGAAGTGAATATGTATGACTTGAAGATATTTCCTCATACTATTTCACCTTATTTTCCCACTGTAGAAAAAAAAAAGCAATCTTTAAACAGCCTAAAAACCTCTAAATATTTTGAAAAAGGCCTTTCTGTCCCTAAATATCTGTGAGAAGGAAATAAAAAGACATCAATACAATTTCATGTTATGCTTTAGTGACCTGCTGATTCTTTCTGTTTTCAAACTTAAGGATGTGAAAAAAAAAACCAAAACACAATAGAAAAACAGTAGAAAAGTCTGCCCATTTTCTCAATTATCTGCTAAAATTTAAAAGCAAGCCAACAAAAAAAACTTCGGATGATAGTGTTTCCCACTAAATTGTTGAGAAAGTTCCCTATTTCCTCTATAATATGTCTTGCTGGGTTTCATCAGAAAAAAAATGATGAAATATGGAACTGAATCCATGAATTGCTAACTTCAGTGAAAACACTGCACACACTTCTTTCATTTCTAATCACAAGGCTTTAGTATCAGACTGGCCTGCAACTTTAGTCTACTCCTTCATATATTTTTACAATAAAACAAATGTAATCTCTGTATTACTCATTAAAAACAGGGAAAAGTATATTTACATTATATAAGGTATTTATTTTTCAGTCCGGTGGCTGTTGTTACTATGACAAAAGAGCTCTTTCTATCTCAATCTACACGTTGTGGCTTAATGGTATAATCTGATTAATATCCAACATTCTTTTCTTACTGATCTGATATACTGGTCCAACACATTAATTATACCATTCATGATAATTGACCTCTGCAGATTAAAATAACAGCAAGTATTTTACTGGCTAAAAGTACATATATTGGGCATTTTAATCAAAACATTTCTGAAAGAATAGGATAAAACTATTATTTTCTTTAACTAACATTATTTGGTGCTTGAAGACAATAACCTCAAATTTTGCCAAGATAGCATATGCTCCCAAATAGGAATTCAGAGCAACTAAGCAAGATAAAACTTTATTAATTGTCAAATTACATACGTCCTCAAAATATATATTTCTCCCCACCCTCCAGTTTTACCTCTCTGCATTCACATTTCAGCTTGACTAATTCATTTCAGAGCCACTGCCTCTATAGAAAAAAATATGTGTACTCTAGAAAGTAAGAAGTACAGATAGAGGTGTTTGTGTACTATGAGTGTTATAATCTACACCTTTGTAACCTACACTTTCAATTGTGGACTGAATATCAATGCTGAAAGAGTCTCAGAAAAATTATGCCTTATGTAGTTCAGATGGCAAAGCACCTATAATTAATTCATAACTGGGATCTTCTCTAAAATAACAATAACATCCACTTCTAATCCTTTAAATTTGTTTACAGTAACACAATCAAATCACAGAGCATTCCTATTGACACTGGTGATAGTAAACATATGCTGTCACCACTAAAGGCACTGCTGTTGACAGATGTTCATGAGTGTCTCTGAAAATAATGCCTCCTATTTTTTTTCATGGGAACTACAATAGATACAAAAACACAACAATACTTTTGTAGAGAGCAAATTCTCAGCTACAAAACATTATTTTTCAACACAGTCACCACCATGAGTTACGCGTTTTCACCAGTAATGAACAAATGCCTGCATCACACCCTCATAAAAAAACACACCAGTGGAGATGATCCACTGTTATTGTTACCACTGCTAAAACACACCACCCACCACCTCCCTGAGCTCACAATCACTATTTGGTCTCCATAAATGCTCAGCAAGTGTTGATGAATGTCAATGAGTACAATTTTTTCCACATTATTATTATTATTATTATTTTGGACAATGAAAAGCAGGTTGAAAGCTATCAGTAATGTGTATTTGTGCTGTCTATTGAATGTAGTCACCTGGGAAAGTTTTTAAAAATATCTGGAGCACAGAAGAGGCAAGTTTATACTTATCCCCTGTACAGACTACAGATATATTCTGAATTCTAAAATAATTCTCCACCTCTCACCCCTTACCCCATTTTAAGCAGAGCTTATTGCATAACATGAAAATCATTGAAACTTTTCATGACATTTCTTTCAATTTTAGTTTTGCACACATACGCAGACATGCATTATTTATGTTTAATTTTTATTTTAAATGTCAAGAAATCTATTCAATACCAAGTAACAGCGTTCATAAAAGTTTTTAGGATTTAACAAGAAAGTTCATGCTATTACGGTTGTATAAAAACAAACAAAATAGCATTCCAAAGTCAAATCACAAATGTATAGTGATGATACCTGCACTACAACTATGATAAGAGTATTGAGGACTTTTTAAAAAAAAATTCTGTGGAATACTTTTGCTTCTAGAAATTTGACATAGTCAGTTGAGCTGGAGTTCAGTTAGCTGTCTTTTCTTTACATTTTGGTAATTGCCAATCTCCATTAACTGTAAATAAGTTTCTCCTCCTAATTTTTTTTAATTTCTGGAAAATAAAAAATTCTGGAAGAGATAATTAGAATTACAGAATCATAGAATCATTAAGGAAAAGACCACTAAGATTTGTTTAGATAGAAATCTTTGCACTGAAAGATCTGTATCCAACTGTGGATGCATTTAATTCTGGGGTAGATAACTAAGTATTTTTGAGATTCTGATCTTATTGCCTCTGCATCTCACTGTGATGTTAGTGTAAGTGTTACAAAGAAAAACTGAGTTGCTCTTTAATGGAATTATGGACAAAATATATTTATAGATATTCTGCTGTTTTAAGTCTTTCTTTTTAAATATTATTTTATATTTATGTATGTAATACAAACATATATACATGTATGTATATATAAAGAGACAGATCTCATCAATTGAACATTTTAAATATATATATGTGTATATATATATATATATATATATATATATACAGCTGGATTAGTGACTATGCAGTTTTTAGATGAATAAGAAATAAGCTGTGTGCTTTATCTCCTTGATAAAATTAAATGCGGAAAACAATGTGAGATATTTTGATGTTTTCTTATGCTTGTCAGTTCATAAGATTTCTTTTCTTATGATAATTGAAATGATGCATAATTGTCTGATATGTATAATTTATATTGCTTTGCTTTTACTAACTGGTTCCTGATTCCTTCTCATTTGACTTCCATAATTTAAATAATTACAGACATTCAGCAGTCATATAAGCCAATATTTGCAAATTAATCTGTAAACTGAGTTCATCATTTGGAAATTGATTAAATGTTTTCATCTGCTTCTGTTTCTCATACTCTTCTTTATATTTTGTCCACCTCTAACTTCCTATTGTTTCTTCCATATGTTCTCCTCAGAGGATGATGTTACGTATTATTAGATATTTATTAATTTTTAATATTGTCATAAATACTCTGCATTTACATATTATGAATAGTAGTTTTCTCATTTTTATGTTGTTTGCTTTAACGTATACCATTATTAACTGTATTTCTGCTTTCTTTTCACCTCATATTAATATATACAAACATTTAAGAGCGAACTTACAGTGTTAATTGTTCAACATAGAGGAGTTCGCTGTTAGTTTTGGATCATATTCTGTTCAGATGTTATTAACTTTATAGTTGACACAAATTTTGTCTTCCTATTGGTGTTTAGAATTTTATAAGGAGAGTAACAATATTCATGATGGTAGAAATTTTCGTCTAATGAAAACAAGGTTTTGTTTTTTTGATCCCAGAAGTATCTTCTCAAATAAAATAGTTTTTCCTGGAAATTACTTATCTTGATGGAATGCTTATTGGCCTATAAAATTTCATGTTTCATTTAATATTTCAACACAGTCACTTGTTTAGATACTGCTAATACTCAAAACATTAAAAAAATAATAATTTTCTGTTCAAAATACATTAACAATCAGACTTAAACCATCCTGATGACAACTAATGACATAGTTAGAAGAAACCTTCTAACAAAGCTTCTTAGTGTGATGCATGGCACCTATTGAGTCTAGAGCAGGTAGTGTAGAGGTTCAGGGTAAGACAGGGTCTACAGGTGGAAAATACCAGCTCTGACATGTATAGAAAGGAAAACAGGCAGTTCAAGGCAGTCATATCCTGAGATAGTGTTCTGCAGACTGAGAAGGAAAATCAAGTATGTCTGATAAAAAGGTTTGTAGAATGGTGTTTACTGGCATGAATTCAGCCAACTCTACTAGATCTGGCTGAGGAGTTATTTTCTTCATGGCATCCTATGTTGTGCTGTGTTTTATATTAGTGTACATAAAACAATGTTGATAACACACAAGTCTTTTTGTTATGGATGCAAGGTGCTTGCACAACATCAGGACCTTCTCTGCTTCCCACGCTCTTCCCCAGAAAATAGACAGCAGTAAGCAGCAGGCTGGGAGGGGACGCAGTTAGGGCAGCTGACGGAGCATATAAAGTCATGTTCAGCACTAAAAGTGAGGGGCTGTTTTTCCAAAATATCTGGAAAATTTCAGAAGTTGTCTGGAAGTAACCGTCTGTCTTTGCACCTCATCTCTTGTTGACTTTTTATTTCTTCATTTATTAAAATGCCTTTACCCCCACTCATAAGCTACTGCATTTCTTCCTTATTTTCTGTTTTTGTTGTTTGGTTTCTGCTTTTGTTTTTGCCCTTCCAATTCTTCTCTCATCCTGAGAAAAGGAAAGGAGAAAGGAAGCCCCGGGGATTACTGATGGTCAGGGTCAACCTACCACACCAGCATAAAGATGACATTTTCACACAAACTGCTGGAGGGGCTTTTAAATGGTTCAATCCTTTGTGTTGCAGGACAACAGTGTTTTTCATCTGTGTGAAGATTCTTAAAGTTGAATTCAGTGAACTGTTAAACATACCTTCTCTCTGCGAAAGGCCTAAAGTTTCTAATTCTGTAGACATATGATGTCTTTGTGATCTGAACTCAGATTTCCTTTGTTATAAGCTAACTCCTAAGCATTAGGGTGAAAGGGAGACACAGTATCCTGTGACTCCAAATGCAGGACACTGACTAGGATTGGAATAGAGTAAAATAGCTTATTTGGAAGAGATCTTCAAAGATTATGCAGTCCAACTGCTGAACTTCCTCACAGCTAAATGCTTTTTTAAAAGAGAGAAAGAAAGCATACTGTCAACAAGTACGATTGTTAAAAATTATGAAAAGTATCTAATTTTTTAATTTTTTTTTGTTTGCAAATCTCTTGGAATCCATATTTTTTTTTAATCAGGTTTTGTTTATATATTCATTTTGTTGGAAAAAACTGAGCAGATACTGGACCCGCAGAACTCTCCGGAGAGAAACGATGGTGACAGCACAGCACTGCAGGGACCAACAGCTGTCTGGGGACTGGCAAGGCCTGGATGGTAGAATCCATCCCAGTGCCCCACCAGGAACAGGACACTGGGGGCATTGAGGCACTTCCCTGGGGTCAGGAATGGGCTGAGGCTGGGCCATGGGCCCGAGGGAGGGATTTGTCTGGGACAGGGGCCCAGATATCATAAAGATATAATGAATTGTCAGTTGTACAGTATGACCTCCTACTACAGCAAGCAAGGCAGTGCCATGGGACTAGAAGGAAGTCTTAGACACTGTACAGAAATAGCATAGTAGTTGTGCAGATGTTCTTTCATTGGTCTATGGTTAGAAGATGACCAGAGATGAGAAACTCTACCAGTATAATATTTCTTTATCTTTTCTCTCCCCTCCCTGTTGCTTTCTGTAATGTATAATTCTTCAGCTAATGTATGCTTCAGCTGCTGAATTCAAAGCTGGCCCTCGGTTTTATTTCCTACAGTACACACCCTGAATGGAAGACATAATCAATTCTCAACACAAGCAGTACATATTGTTTTCTTTCTAAAGAACATGCTAAATATTATTTGAGTCTTTATCATTTTCTTCAACATAAAGGGATTCTTTAGAATTCACCTAACCTATATGTGGTTAAAAATTAGGTTACAATAACTGATAAGAGACTATGATACATGTTACATTACCACGTGAAAGAACTAAGACCTGTGTCTCTTTTGCAGAGTGACTGGGAAACTATTCTATATACTTAAGCAAATGCATAACAAAAAGAAATCTACAGTGATTTTCTAAAATTATGATTAGGCTTGCTTCAAAATTTTATTCATATGTCTGATTATACTGGATATTAATACCTTGGAATTTTGACTTCATCGCTCTTTTCCTCTAAAATACAATAACAAGCAAAGTTTCTATATCAGCTAGCAGTGATTAATGGCAGACCTCTGAACTCCTAGGAATTTAATCATTCTACAGTTTCTTACTCCACATATGAATGAGATCCCACGGGCTGCATTGCTTGGCATTGTGGTGTTTATAATTTTCAGTTACACCTAGGAACAGCAGTATAGCTCCTTTAGGATTTAAAATATAGATCACATCAACTTTTTTTTTCCTGTAAAAGTAATGACTTCTTAGTGATTTTCTGGAATTATTAATATGCAATAATACTTAAATTAGCCAATATATGAATCTTTCTAAATTAAATAAATTATTTTGTAATAAAGCAAATAATTAGGTCGAGAACACACAGTTTATTTATTCTTCAAATTAAAACAACACTATTAAGAAATGAGCAGGTGTTAATAAAAACTTCCAACTGTGAGCTAATCAGAAACTGGCTATACAGTGTACACACTGCAAACAAGGTGCTATTAAAAAAAAAAAAACGCAAAAAATGAAACACATGAAATGCTACAGAGAGCTGAAAGTTAAATCAGTTATGCTATTCGAAAGAGTAATCTTTTAAAAGGATACAATTATAAGGAACTACATGTACCACAGCAAATTTCTTCACTTCACAGAAAACTCAAAAAAAAAAAAAACCCAACATTTACACAAATAGTTAAGTGAGCAGTTGTGCCAATGGGAATATATTTTTTTTTTCCCCTCTGGGTTTGTGTTTCAAAGATGAACTCTAAGTGGATTTCTTAAGATACAAACGAGGCTAAGTCCCCAAAGCAAACTTCTCCTCATTGTGCAGTTTTACTTTTCCCTTATCTGATCACAGAAAAAAAAAAAATGGTAATGCAAAATTAATGCATCCCAGCCACTTCTCTTTCTGTGGATTTGTTGTAATTAGATGACATATTTAAGAAATATTTGAGAGTTAACAAATATATGGACAAATATCATAAAGGAAAGAACAGATGATCACTTACATTTTATCTTCATTTGGGCCTTCTGATCTATCTCTGCATATAGAAGGTGGATTCTGTTTATTTGGAAGTGAAATACTCTGAGATTTTTTAAAAGAAAATTCATGAAACTTAACAGCAGTAAAGTTTGTTTTATTCTTGATTTTATAACTGTATGATGGATATTTTGTCATATCAGTCACTGCTTTTGTACTTTAGTAGGCTGAGGAGACAGAACAATCTAAAAACTTTGTTTATATGTGCAACAGGGAGGTTATATTAATGAGCTATTTTTGCTCATCAGCAGTGTTAGTTATTTGTTGGTGTTAAAAGGACGGAGACGTGGAACAAAGTCAACACTATTTTTATAGGATCTGTAATTTGTACATTCTGTGTAAATGAACAGACTGGATAGGAACTTCTACAATTTGGTTGTGTAACAGACCCATAGTAAAATGACTGTAGGAGTGCAGAGACTGAAGCACAAATTCTGATGGCAATTTGGGCAATACATTCATATGTATCAGAGCATCACTATGTCCTTCACCAAGGTTGAACACATATTTAGTATATGCCTTGGCTGACGATAATAATGGAATAAATTAGCAGACTTTGATCACATTGGGATCTGCTAAGCACTTTCAACCACCTTTAACTTTTCAAAGCTTCCAGAACCCAAATAAATCAATGGAAATTAGTAACTTCACTTCGTTCAAAAAACATGGCTATTCGAACACCCATGTTTTTTTGTGTTGTTGTTATTGTTCTTTAATATAAAAAGCATAAGATAACAAAATGGCCCACCTGCTTTCCAAAGAATCAATGGAATTTTGTGATGCCTGGAAATGTTTGTATGTGGCACTTTCCTAAACTATTGTACTGCCACTACAGGAGTGAATCAATTCACAAAGTGGTATGCTTGGATTTTCACCTGCTTGTAGCAGAAGCACATGGTTTTGAGTAATGATCACTGAGAGTGGCCTTAAGTGAGCAGAAAAGATTAGCAAGTTTAGCTTGGTTCTAATGATCACTTGCTGGGATAATTCTCTAAAGATTAAAATAAGTCATCTACATCCAGAGAAAAGAGATCTGAAACTCCAACTGTCTTTCCCAGTGAGAAAACTTGCTGGGATAATATCATTTCAATATTGTACTTTATTCAGAGCTTTTAAAAGTGTATGTAGGATATAGGGTTTTTTTCCCCTCAATATTCAGACTTTTCTGGAAACATAAAAGATATGCAGATATTTAATATATGAATCGAGTACTTGAGAAAGGCATATGCAAAATCTGTAATATCAATATGAAGCACAAAAGTACTTGCTTGGCAATAACACAGCTATGTCCCAGGGGATGCTTCATTTCACACACAATTTGTATCATTGCTCAGCTTGCCATACAGAAAATCTCAACCATACAAGTGCTGAACTATCATAGGGAAACAAAACAGGAAATACTGTTTTGTGGAATTCATTTTCAGTCACTAGAATTAGGCATAATAAAAAAAAAAACTCATGCAAGAATAGTGATGACAGTTAACAGGCTGCTAGACTGCTGGTAGAGTTCAATGACTTTTAGCAATAGAAAATGTGTAGCTATATTGTAAAGTTCCTATAGTTTGTCAGGTCCCTATTCTTTCTTTTCAGTTTCATTAGAATATTGAAAATTTTCATCTTACAGTAAGAATAATGCAGAGGACTTTTTGATCATGCCCAGATTTATTTATTTGTTTGCTTGTGTGTTTGTTTAGTAACTAGGATCTAATCTGCCGTAAATTCTATTAATACACTTTAAGTAACAATAATGAAGTAGCACTACCTGAGTATTATCTGAAACATACAAAAGTACTATAAATTAATGATAAGTTATGAAGTTTCTCTGTCATAAATTGGAGTGATTGAGCAAAACAGAGAAACAAGTGCTATTTTCTGTCTTATTCTTGTCTGTTAAAGACAAAGCATATAAATAAATTAACTTGCAAAGTGAAGAGGTCAGCCTGGGAGATTATTTCTGCCTTGCTCTCTCAGGAAAGCTTGCTTTCTTATACCTGCAAATTTGTGTGGATATCATCCATACAATCAATGAACGTACAGATGCTATAGTTATGAGACACACTAGAGAGCTTGGCTATGCAGTTACTACACCAAAGCAGAAGAGAAAGGATGCTTACCCATATCCTGGACTCACTTATGAAACTCCAGCAGAGTGGATCTCCAGAAGAGATCCTTCCCCACTGGTAGTCAGCTCTTAAATGTCCAGACTCCACCCCTTCCAGCAGCACAGGTGAAGACAATTCACCTGTGCTCCCATGGCTGACTCATTGCTCACCTCAGGTGATCAATCAGAGATTCAGACCATGATTCAGCAGTTCCCATACTTCTCCTCTAAGGCCATTATTTCTGAAAATTTGAGTAAAGAAAACATGAAAATATAAAATTTATATACGTTTGAATATTAGCTTTCTCTAAAATGCACATAAGAAGTCTACAGGCGCATCTTAACCATATTTCTATATTATCTTTTTCATTAAGTAGTGAAAAACTTGCTGTCTTCCTTTTTTATTAACTTTTATTATATTAACTTTTCTACCCCGTATTCTGTCTTCCCTTCTCACATTGAATTCTTTTACTCATCTCCCTTAATTATCTAGGGAAGAGCAGCAGTAGGGGCAATGATTATAAGGAAATTCTGCATTGGTTCTTACAGAAGAAAAAATTTTGCCATCAGAAGTTTCTTCTGAAATATCTGATGCTAAAATATCTTCATAATATAATAATGTCATTTTCAGAGGCTTCCTAACTTAGGTAAGGTAGTAGAACAATGCGGTCCCCAGTTTATAACTTTAGTCTCCTAAATCACTGGAAGAACAGTTATTTTGATTCAGATGTTAACAAGATGAAGGACAAAACGAAATGTTTATTCCATATATCCCAAACTAATGTGCCAAACACTAAAATGTTCCATTTTCATGTGTAACACCATAGAATAAATGTGACATCAACAAACCCAAAAGAACAAGAATAATATTTGAAAGGAACTGCAAGACATATTTGAATGAGCACTCTCTCAGAAATCTAGCTCATCTGTTGGATAGGAATTTGGTATGATTCCGGAGCCAAGTAACGTCAAAAGCCCCTCAAATAGAACACTCGAACAAATGGAAAAATAAACAAATAAACAAATAATCAGGAGATGGAGATTCAAAGTAAAAATGGAGCTTTGATCTGTATTAACAGCTAACTTCTCTGCTATCCACACAGAGTAATCAGAAACTTCCACTATTCACATAACTAATATCAAAGTTTGTTTTTCAAGGATATTGTAGTATGAGCCTAAGTTCCATCACTAGAATAGAACTCAGTGGCTATACTAATAAAAGGTTTCTATATTTTCATTTTTGTATTAATTTCAGAACAGCTTATGTAGTCTAAAGGATAATTTATGACTTCAAGGGCATTTCATGCTGCTGACTAACTGTTAAAACAGCATCATAATTCAATTTACAACTGTGCAGAATTCAGGACCTTTCTTTCATGTTAGCCTTGTTAGTTTACTTGAACTGTGTCAGGTAATATAGAAATGTCTGAATAGTGACACATTTTAGATTTGTGTTAAATGTTAAGTAGTTCTTTTTATATTTATTAAAGGACTTGACTGCCTGATTTGATAAAGTGAAAATTCAGATTTTAAAGATCACTTTTTGCCAATATATCTCCTTTGATGTGCACAGACTTTTCTGAGATTTTAAATTATGCTCATCTCCAACACTCCTTAGAAAAGCTTTTTAATTGCTGTCCTTGGTAGGTCTTATTATCATAAATATCCACTACTGTATTCTTTTCAGTTTTCAACTGAAATTACAAGAAAATCCTACATGGTTGTTTCTTATCATTCTATCTAATATCTAGTATCTAATCATACAGATTTCTATTGTGATTTCCATAGTGGCTGATTTTATTATTGGTTTTTAAATAACTTTCAGGGATTCTCCTTCTCTGAAAGCATAGCTTTCAGTCTCTCAGCCAGTTTTGGAACTGAACAATCATGAATCCAGCGCAAGAATTTTGCTTCTTGGAAACTCCCTAAAAACAGTAAAACCACAGCATGTTTCTTAAAAATGCCTATTGATTCACACAAAATCTGTGAGTGAAACGTAGTGTAGAATTTCTATTACCTTTTCTCGATATTTATCCTTAATTAGATTGTTGCACTGTCTTGAGCAAACATCTTATAAACTGTTCTTCCTTTATTGGAGGTACATAGCAGTAGTACCAAATCCTAGAAGATTTCCAGCTGCTGTCATGACTATAAACACTTCTGAGCCATATAAATATTTAGGAGAAGGGTTTGATATATATGCTCATTTAGTACACTGTGAAGAAGAATAGAGTGAGAAAGTTATGGAAAAGTCAAACCCTTTGAGATTCTGGCCAGTAAGTTAGCCCAGTTTTTACATAAGGAGTTATCTGTTGCCAATAAGGAATGGAGTATTCAAAGCATTAATCCAATAAGATCAGCTAGAGAAAATAAATAAATCACGATTCCACTCCAGATAGGAGAAAACCATGTTTAACACCATATTTTTAATTTATTAGTTTTTCTTGGCCCATGGGGTCGAGTTTCAACAAGGTGTTGCACTTGATTCCAGAACAATCCCAGATATGTTTACACACTGGAAGAAGAACTTAGGGAGAACAACTTGTCCAGTGTGGGAAAGAGAAGGCACAGGGGGAGACCTCCTAATGGCCTTCCAATATTTGAGGGGAGCTTTTGAAAAGGAAGAGGACCAATTTTTAACATTATCTGATAGGACAAGGGGAAATGGGAAAAAAATAAAAAATAGAGAGAGAGAGAAGAGATTTAGATTAGATGTTAAGCAGAAATTTTTTACTCTGAGAGAAGTGAGTGTAGCAGATCAAAGAAAACTACTTTGTCTGTGGTATGCCTGGAACTGTCTGAAACACTTCAAGATGACACCCTCACCATGATATCAGACTGAAGGCTGGGGAAGGGATTTGGAGATGGGAGCCAGAGCCCCATTGAGATATTACGGCCTTGCTCTGTGCATACCTCCCTTGTCGTCTGCAGAAGTTTTGACTGCAAAACTGTTCACAGCAAAATTGTTTATTGATTCACTGTTTGTAGTGCAAACCATATGATCTTTAAGGTCTTTTATAACCCAAGCAATTCTATGATTCCATTCTTTTATGACTTTACGATTCTATGATTTCTATGATTTGCACCATTTCTAAGAGTGGAAGTTTATATTCTCTTTTATTTTCAAAGAAATAAACATTGTAAAGAAGAGATTCACAACATTTCATTTAGGCAACGGGTATGATCTACACAAGTGGGGGGACACAGTTTAGCCTCTATATACTATCCTAATTTTTAAAGGAGAGAAGCTCCATTGCATTTACAACAAGAATTAGAAGGAGGTGGAAAAACCTCTCCCTTGCCCTTTTCCATGTGATCCAATTGAGCTCAGTATAGTTATTTATATATATATATATATATAGTCATAATATAATAAATCTAATACATTAGAACAATAATTTATCAATAACTAATATATACAATATATAACAATAACTAATAATTATTCAGGATAATTATTTTGTTATTCCTTTTCTAGCATTGCAGCTATGTCTCACTACTGCAGACAAGTGGAATTGTGTTTAAGAAAATTAGGGAAAAGATCAGTATAGCTTTGATAGGCCAAAAGGTACATGGTAGATTGTGAAGGTGGTGTTGAAACAAAAAGGCTAATGTGTCACCTTAAACATAATCCTGAACAAAACCTCATGTGCCTGTAGTAGAGATTGATTGCAAAATTGTAGTAGAGAGCGATTGCGAAATCAAACAATAAGGTAGTACATGCTGTAACCTGATAGGAGGACCTACCTTGTATAGGTGGTCCTATAGTGCTAAGCAACAATATATAAAGGGATGTGTTGTTCAATAAAGAGAGCATTCTTCAAGACCGCATCATACGAGTACGAGCTGCTTGATAGGTTGAGGGTACACCGTTCGCAGGGAGCTCTCACGTAGTGAGAGTGCGAGGCAACATGTGCCCCAAAATCCTCTAGAAGATTAGTAATTAGAGATATTTTTAAAAATAAACTTGCTGTTAAGACTAGCCTAATATTTTGCAAATCTCTGGGCAAAAGGCTGCTTAAAATATCTTTTCCAGAGGAGGTTTATTTATGAATAACTGCACAGTTTAGTTCGATCTAGAATGGCTTACTTACATTTTAGATTGTTGGGTTTTGGCAGCTACTCTGAGTAATCCTTCCATAATCCCTCCATAAAGCAAGCTTCCAGGTTTTTTTCCCCTGTTATTTTAATCTTTAATGCTCCAAATCTCAGGTCCCTGGATGCCTTTGATAAACAGACTTGTGCTCAGAATCTCTACCATTCGCATATTATTGGAAAAACAAACAAAACCATAAAACAAATAACCAACAAAAAAGGGCAATGAAATGAATAACTGACAAGTTCTATACTTTCTATAATAATCCTAACCTCATTAATTGTTATTTCACATAATGTATTCTGTCACATCCATTCTTGCAACTTGTTCATGTTTTTCAGTGTCATTGGGATATTTACAATCCACCATACCAATCTTAGAAAACATGGACTGCTGGGGAAGAAATTCGTACACATTTTGGTAAGGGATTTGAAATTACAATTTTCACAGGAAATGGGGTGGGGAGGGCTATGACACGTGGTGTTTTCTTCTGCTGACAAAGATTCCCTCAACTTCAGTGGGATAATGAGAGCTGGTAGAGAAGCTGTAGCACTTTGTAAATAGTTCCTCTTAGAACTGTTTTGTCTCACATGTTTCATGAACATCTAGCACACACATTGCATGCTTCCTTTTTTTTTTTTTTTGTGAAAAAAAAAAATTCTTTTGTTAATGTTTCTGGAAGGATGGGGAATTGTAACTTGATGGTAGAGGCCCCAGTAGCAGACAGGAGGTAGCCAAGGCATCTTTGCTTACACTATCAAAGCAGAAAGGATTATCAGGCCCTAGGCAGGGAACAAGACATTTTTAGACACATCCGGAGATAGTAGAGGCCTGACCTGAGAATTGTAACAAAACAGTAATAATTTTGCAAGTTCAAGCAGCTGCATTTTGGGGTAGTTTTTTCTTACATTGACCAACTCCTTGGTATGTGAAATGCTCATTAACATCTTTAAGCATTCAAGTAAGTGCTGATGTGCCCTCAGGTGCTGATGCACTTTCTGCTGCCAAGTGTGGGAGAGTCCTCTAATCTTTCTGACCTTTGTGCAAAAGCTGCTTTTCTCAGAGGTTCTGGAAAAGATACAGACTGCTTATACACTCCTACTTTGTTTAAAAAGCATTGTGATTTCATATGAAGTTTATGGCAGATAGTAAAGCTGAATATATACCATTCAGATTAATACTGTTCTGCTACATAAAATTCATATTTCATACATTTGGAACACAGCAGCTGAAACCTTAATTACTGCTACTACTTCTGAACATTACTGTGGCTGCAGAAAGCACTCTTTTTATTATCCACCGCTTTAGTGCTCACAGACCTTCATTATTCTAGTAAACTAGAACTAAACTAATATAAATCCTTCTATTTAAACTCTTTTCTGCTGAAATGTTCATAACTGAAAAAGATCACCATTTGCAAACAGCATTTATTCAAGCCTTAATAATTTCTGTTTTCTTACATCTTCCTACTGTTGGAACAATGATGACTCAAATGCATCTCAGACTTGGGTGAAGCATTTCTACTTTCACGAATCATTTCACTTTTTTTTTTTTTCTCTGTGGCTTCAAAGCAGTATTAAAATGAAAATATATTCCTTAAGAGAGACTACTTTCCTGTAAGTTACTCTTTCTTTATCTTAAGAAAACTGTATGTGAATTGTGTTGTCTTTGCTTTATTTTCTTTTTTTTTTTTTTTTTACTAAACATGAAGTGACCAAACATATTGATTTTAGCTAATAATATAAAATAACTTTCTATACATTTTATTTTTTAACTGGTACAATTTTTGATATCTGAAGTATGAAAGGCTACACTTGATTAGCATTATTTCTCTTTTTTCTTTTGCCTTTCTAATTTGACAGATTCCAGAAATTTCTCAAATTCAGTGGATATTTATGCTTATTTATCCCCTTATGTTTCAAAGTTATGGGGGTAATGAGGCATTATTAGTAAGTCTATATCCCATAATTTCGATCTGATTTATAACTACCTTCTGAAAGAATAGCTTCCTTACTCTATTTTCATCTTCTTGCTGAGCCACATTTCTTTCAGTATCACCTATGACATTTAGTATTTTATTCCCTTGAAATAAACTCAAATCTAGTCATCTAGTCATAGGTTACGTGAGATGTGAGATAACAGTTAAAGCACATAGAACAAATTTAATGTTACATAGTCAGTATTGCACCCCAAAGTAGATTTACGTGTACGAAAAATCAATACAAATGAAGTTGAGGCGTGAATTTAAGACTGATTGGTTAACTGCATGAAATCTTTGTGTGGACAGTGATTTAAACATATTTTTATTTTTACTTAAATTATCTTTATTAACCTACTGAATTTTCCAAGTAAGAAGGTAATGAGATTAAACTAAGCAAATTTGTCACTCTAATTTTCCTGAAGGTTCAGGAAAGTTAAGTACTTGCTTACAGAAACTCTACCAGCAAGAGCTGTTCCTTTACAACATTTCCATTCTTCTGAGTCTGGAAAGCACAAGATGTGAACAATTGTCTCTTTTAAATGACTGAATTTGATTTCATTTCAGAAACGATCTCAGGTTAGGGGATATGCACAGTATTTGTCCACATGTTATTTTATTTTTGTCTATCTAGAGAAGTTTTATGCCCATCCCTTTGGACTCCGTCAGATGTGATTTGAATTCAGTGGACTTAAACCAACAAAAGAAGAATCATTCTCACTCAAAACAATATCTAAGAAAACACAATTGAAAATAGAGAGATTGTGGCTTTTTTTTTTTTCTTCCCCCCGCCCGAGAAGTATGTTGTGTAGGCTAGCAAATAAGATTTAGATTTATTCTGGAGCATACAGAATTTAATGTCCTTTTGGAGATCTACTGTTTGTCTGAGAAGAGGAAGAGAAGATCATTGTTTCCTTTTTTTCTCTGTCACTCTCTTAAAATCATTTTCCACTGTTTTGCTGGAAGTTCTATGATATTTGAATCATTAATTATATGATGCTTTCTACAAATCTGTTGTATACAATGCATGTGACGTGCACTGTATCACATTAAAAATATTCATCAGAAGCATATGAAAAACAGGTCAAAGAATATCCATATGTTGCTCACCTAAAAGACAATTTCAATGTCCTTCATCATTTTCAACTATTACTGACGCTTAACGCTATTATTCTGTTTGGGCTTCTTTTTTGTCTCTGTTATATCCAAAGATGTAAAAGCCAATATCTTCATTATTTCTTACTCACTAAAGGCAAAAAAATTGAAGATATCTATTAAAAGCACAGGTGTATATGCAGTGAAAAACTATCACATTTTTGACAGTATTTCCTTCTTTTCCAAAAGAAAATTCTTTTGGAAATAATGATAATTGCATACTACTCATTTTTCTGCTAGTACGAGAGGCATAGGTGATTTTGTAACTAATTTCTGCCATCACTAGACTTCCCACAGAAATAATCGTCAGTTACCATATTTACTGAAGAGGCAGGCAGGAAGGAAGGAAGGGAGAAGGCACAGAATTGTTAACAATTTGACAGAGATAGTCCAACACATGGCTGAGAAACATGTCTATTTTATTGTTTTGTTTTTTTTTTCTCTTATTTTTTTCTTCTCCTTACCTATTGCCTTCAGTTTATGAGAGTAAGGACAAATGCTAATGAGCTTATAACTGGCTTAAACCACAGTAGATCACTTCAGGCAATTTGTATTTCAAGTGCATTAGCTAAATTTTTGCAGATAATTAGCAGGTCAGTTAAACAAAATAATTTCCTGCTGCTGGTAGGCATACAGAATTAAGTACAGCCTTATTTTGTTCCTACATACACCTACTTAAAAAAAAGCTGAGAATTAAAATTAAAGTGTGAATAGATTAGAAAATGCAATTATGGTCAATAATGATTTTATTTTTAAACTGAGAGCTGATACTCATATCAGTTTTTGCCTTTTTACTTTTATGCATGTTCTTCTTGGAAAAAAAATATTGCACACATCCAGGCTTCATTTCCTTTAACCAATTCTGGCATTGCTAGAAAAACTGATGCATACTTAGCTGTTATAATGCAAAAATAATATTGTTTTCATAAAATTGTCACTATGTATTTCCTCCCTACCAGCATAAATTTAGGAAATTCTGAAAGGAAAGATACTTTCACAAAATTTTGTCCAGGATTCAGCAACTTCAAGGGTCAGAGAAGGCCAGGAATTAATATATTTCAATTAAAATAATGTACTTCAGACATAACCTAGTTACAGGACAGGAATTGATAATGGCCATATAAAAAGCTCATTTATTCCAACAATTTTGTATTCACAAATTCACCATAAGGAACTCCAAAACCAGATATTTTCCTGCTTTTCTAATTCTGCCAATATGAATAGAATACATTTTGTATCCTTTGCCAAAGGATCTGTTTTGGAGTCCTGTTTCCCTACTCCAGTTATGTGTATCTAGAAGTGAGTTTGTACTTGACATTTCTCTATCCTTTGAAATCTTCACTGCTCAGTTTGAATTGGTCATGGCAGTATAAAGGAACAGGAAATGTAGCTGGAGAGGTTTAAACTACTGCAGAGCCTCTGGATACTATTCAAGACAAATAGTAACACATCGAGCATGATCAACTGCCAGATCCGCTGTTGTGGAAATAAAAGCATATATGTTAAGTTTCCAGATATATGGGTGTTCATTGCTCTCTATTTCTAGCAGCAATACCAGTGGGATTTCATGGCTAGGAAAGATGACATGAATATCCTATTACTTCAGAAGGATACACTTAATTCCTGTGTCAAGAAGTTCTTTCATTAGAAAAAAAAACATCCACTGATTGTTCAATGTCAATGTCAAAAAAGGTCATCAATGCTAGAGGAATGTGTGGGTATCACAGGATGGAAAGTGACAAGGACAGGCTACTGCTGGACCATAGCTAAGGTCATTATATGAAATTATATAACAGTTTCTGCTAGTGTGTCACTGATATTTCTTTAGTAAGAACTAGAAAAGTCACATTTTCTATTCATATTGGAACTGGACAGCTAATGACTCAAGGGAGAGCGAGTTTTATTAAATTAGAGACACTATTAAACATAGCACAGATGAGAAACTGAAAAATTCCTAACCATATAAAAGAAATCAGAAATGACAGAACTGATGAAACTGAAAAAAAAAAGGAAAAAAAAAAAAAAAAAAGGTGGGGTGAAATTGAATTAGATAAATGATTTGAAATTGTTCCTACAAAACAAGAAAAGAGATGGACATTTGTTAATCAAGTAACTATATATGAGGGACTCAAATAAACTATTTATTTGGAGAGAGCAATCATTCCAATTCCTACTAGTTACAAAATAAATTAAATGATATAAACTACTAGTTCATATCATAAAACAGCATGTTAAGACCATCTTCTAAGATGTAGGACAGAAAGTGGCAATACCTACGCCATCTTTTCCTATTCTTTTTCTTCTCTATCTCTTTCCCATGGGTGTTTGAGATATGATATAATAAGTCAGAATAGAAATGAGTATAAGGGCACGAAGAAGAAGCAAGAGATGAAATATGACCATCTTCTACAGGGTGGAGAAAGAGAGAAAAGAAGGGAGAGAAAAGAAATTGCAACTTACGAAATACATGTATGTTAGATTCCATATTTTCAACTTCAATTTAGTTCCCTGACTGAAGCTGAAATGCAATTGATTCTAAGCCTTAATACTTATAGTACATTTGATTAGTAAATTTGTTAAATTAAATATTAGAGTACCTTTAACCCTCAAGAACTGATGTTAGCATACTGCTGGGGCCTCAACCAAAGATCTGCTACTGCAGTCCACTTTAGTTGAGTCTATGGTTGCAGTATGGTGCAAGTGTCCAGGTCAGTTTCAATTAGGCACAGGTCCAAGTCTATGGTTGACAGTTGTGCCTAATACTAACCTGTCAAATGATAGTCATTCTGCATTTGTGATACTTTTAATGTAATTTTGCACTTTTAAAGTTTACTTTTGAATCTGTATTTCTGTGGGGTCTAGACAAGATCATCTTTATTTGATGCCTGATACCTGATACACTGAACCACCAAAACTCCTGAGAAGTTCTACAGAAGTCCTCCCCATATCTGCATCCACTGAAAAAGCACAACAGAAGAACTCTTTGTTTTACATCACTGTAACCTGATTGCATAATGGATACCTCTGCATGCTGGGAAGAAGCTCTTCTAGAGATTCTCCTTGTCTGTAGCCAGACAAAATGCTATATCATCTCTGTAACAGTTTCCACTCTTGCATTTTAAGAGATTTAGAAAGCAGGAATTGATCTGTACATTACATTTTTTTCCCTGTTTAAAATACAGATTTTAAAAAGCCGTAGATTAATATCTGTCAGCTTTAGAGATGTGAAGAGAAGGTTGTAGAAATGAGAAGTAGTTGAGCAAAGACAAGTAAGGTACAATTAAATAATGAAACAGTTGATGTTCTAGCTCACCTCCATAGGATGCCAAACTCACTCTGATATTTCCTAGTCTATTGCACATGACATGCACAGACAACCTTGTAGCTTGAAGGGAGTTGAACACCTGAAGACTTGGTGACAGGAGAAAAAGCATTCTGAATGTGTCCCTACGAAATGAATTTCATAAATAAAAAAATGTGTGTCTTGGGCTTACTCTTTCCAAACAGTAAAAAGCAAACTTTCAAATTTGGTTGATTTAAAATTATTACTTCACATTTCTTTGGATACAAATCTTCATTCTTCCTCCTTGAGCTCATCAAAAATACTTGCTATAGTCAAATTTTATTGTGAGAATAACCACAAGAAAAAAAACAGTTGCATATAAGGTGCAATAGTGACAATATAAAAATGAAATGCAAAATGAGAAATGGAATAACTTGAAGGAAAACTTGTCTTTCTTGTATGCAGATAGACTGTACAAACAATTGCTTGTAATAAAATATATGAATTACTAATAGAAAAGCAAAGCTGAAGTTGATCCAAGTGATAGAATCTTTTCTAAAAGAATTTTGCTTTTGTTGTGCAATTCAGTTCTGTATTTGAAAATAATATGAATAAAGTTTTATTGTTTTAAAGGAGGCATGAGGAAAGAAAAGCTTTGCTCTTGAGACATCCACTCTGTAAATTACTAGGAAAGAAAACATATCTTCATACTAAGATAAAGAATCTTAAATGCCAGTGTGTTAAAAAGGAGCATGACACATTGCTATTTTATTCTTCCCCACACACAAGATAAAACCTAAGTTTTGTGCAATTCCTGGAAGCCTTTCTGCAGTAAGAGATCTTCACACTTTGCATACTTCTGTGACATTCAGAAATGTTTTTCACTAGCTGTAGCTAAATAGTTCTTTTTTTTTTTTTTTTTTTTTTTTTTTCCCTTCTCTTTCATTCCTATGATACATGCAGGAACAAGAGACTGAAGGTGTTACATGCAATATGCAAACTATTTTTTGGAAAGAATGGATGTAGCAATGAGGAAATACCTACCACTTCATTTTTGTTACTATGTGTAAACTAGGTAACTCTAGAAATAAAAATGTTAGGGAAAATGGTCTAATTTCATCACACCTGAGCTATTAATACATAGTTATGTATAGTCTAACATATACTATGGTATATTAATATATACTATATATAGTCAACCGTGCATGATTTCAGGGTCAGAGGAAAGATTAATTATATAGTCTGTCGATAACATCTCAAGTAGTTAGTGAACATATTTAATCTTACCTTTCTTTACCATAACTATCTTTTATGTACCTAAAAGCTTCCCTGACTATCTGGCTTGTGAGCTTAAAGCTCTTACTTCCTGTTCTTTGGAACCACCACTTCCCCATGCTGCTTTTCATTCTGTACCTTTTTGCAGTGGATTATTTCTGCACAGATGATGTTTCTAACATATTGTGAGATGTGATATATATGATATGAATATTAAGTATACCAGCAATCTATGCAACACAGCAGTAATTAGTTTACCCTTCTTGATGTAAACTTCCCTTTCTACTGAAGAGCAGACCACCTTTTTTTCTTTTTAGTTCCTGCTACTCCTTGTGTGATTACATTTTATAATTTTCTTGTCAATATCCTGCATGTTAATTAGCTACATTTCAATATGCGTTTTAGTTTGTTTCTAAATGCTACTGGTGGAATTTTCTGTTTACTCTTAGTCATCTGTTACATTTTTCACTTGCTATATGCTTCTTTTATGTCTTTATTATCAATGGAATATTGTAAGTTAATCTTGATATTTTACTATGTACATTATCTTTCTGCAAAGGAATACTTGTTTGTATTTCTAGTACTACTTCTTAAAGAAATGGACAACTCTCCTTAAACATTTGAATATATGAGATCACATGTCAGTTCTCTGCAAATCTGGTTTCGTAGTATACACAGTGATTCCATTCCACTATCGCTGCTTCTTCATTGAGGAATCCTATCAGTTCGAGTTTGTGACTTTTTCTTCTATATTAAATAAAATCAGAATCTACATGTCACATTACATTACATTATTTAATTTGCCTTTTATAGTCTGGCACTTGTCTTGAAAAAAAAAAAAAAAAAAAAAAGAAAGAAAGTATTGCAGATGCTCCTTGTAGAAAAGAAATAAAAATTTTTGGGAAAGATAGATTAGAGAGAGGACGGTAACAGCTGAGATCACCCACAGAACAAATAGAAAGTGTTTAATGATGCAAGATGGCCTGGCATGTAGTTCATGGGCAAAAATATTAAGAACTGAGAAGCAAGGTTAATGTCATTATGTATGGTTATATCATGAACATAAAACAAAGAATGATACTAAGAGAAGAGGACAAGGAAGGACAAGGACTTAATAAAGTCAGCTGTTAAGAAGGCAGTTAAGAAAGTATTCTCATGAGAGGTTTAGTAAATTGTGCTTGCAGAAGAAAACATTCAAGAATTGCTGGAATACGTGTTTATAATCGTCTATAATGATCCAGATTATTTGAGTTCAATTGAGTAGTTAATATTATATACTTAATATACTTAATATATTTCTAAGACCATTCAGTGTACTTTTATCTTAATGAGAAAGTTAAATAAATGCAGATGTATATCATTTTAAATAAAATGACTATCTGCTGCAGAGCTGTGAATATGCTTAGTCCCAAGCATTCATCAATACTATCAAGCATCTATCAATACTATCTGTCATTGTATTTGCTGTGGAGAAAGCAAAGTTAAAAAAAAAAAAACAACAAACAAACAAACAAAAAAAAACCACCCTAATATATGATTCTCAATTTTTTGGGTCAGTTGGTCTTATGGAACATTTAGGGATCAACGTTGCTGAAGTAGATACATCTTGTGATAGTTCTGACAAAAATATTCCCACTGAAAGGAAAGGGAAAGTCAATTATAGCATTTTTTTTCTTCTGGAAAGTTCCTATTTCTACTGTTTTGAACAATAACATATTAAGAGGTCTGCTTCCCTTTAAAACAGGCTTAATAAGCATGAGAAAAATCTGTGTATGCATTCCTATGTGTTTGTGTATATGAATGCACGTAATCATAGTGTAATTTATTTTACCCTCCGTCCTTTGGCAAGATAGTTAATTCTCTCTCAGAGAACCTTTCAGGAGTGTCAGTGACTAAGGCAAAACCCTTTGAGAATCATTTTTGCTTCAGGAATTTACACTAAGTATGTTATTTTTAGAATGTGGACTATTTATTGAGGTATCAAATCATTTTCATCACAATGAGCTTCTTATGCTTCACTGTATTTTCTAGATAACCTGAAGTAGATAAAATATAAAGAATTCAAGACTACTTAGCATACTTTCTTTAAAAAGAATGATGTTCCAGCAATACTCTATGAAATAAAAGCTTGGAGAAAAACAGCCATAGCAACTTACATAACAGTACTGCATAGAGATCTCTTCTCAGAAGATATTCTTAAACAGTGGTGTTCCTTTCACAGAGGATTTAAAGCTGTATGTAACTTTTAGAGTGAAGCCATATATTTCTCCTATAGGTAATCCTCTTTTCTGCACTATACTTATCCAATGCTACAAGTACTTCTTTCTGTGCTATGATTTATTCTAGCAGGACTGCACTGCTGTTGTTTCCTTGTCGTTATTCTCTCTGCACATCATTGTTACACACTCACCTCTACAATAGGAAACACTTGGAAATGTCTGTTCTGCCTAAAGATGAGAAATCAGAAGCAAACGTGGTATGGAGGCATTTAAAAACTTAGCAGTTTCTAAGTGTGTAACTCACTGCTGCAGAGACTGAAGAGTATTTTTTAATGCACATGGATGAAGCAGTTGTAATGGCTTATTTCAATAAAGTAATACCATTAGGACATTTCCACTAGTATAACAGACTGAATATACTGATTGCTAAAATGTGGAGTCTTCAGCTAGAGTAAGTTTAAAAAGAGATTCGATAGGCATCTTACAGAAATAAATCAGTATCTGTGTACAAGGTATCTGTGATCCTTGTTTAGGGCACAGAATGATCTTGTTGGCCTCCTGATGTTCTGATCCTATGGTCTGTGAATCTGACTGATGGAATGATGCCATGAACAGAAAACAAAGACACTGAGATGAATGTCTACGCAACCTGAAGTCTCTCATGAGTAGAGTATTTATTAGATCAAATATGTGAACATGACAGTGGCAAATTACCTATGTGCACTTCCTATCAGTGAATACAAAAAGAATCCACCAAAAGCAATACCGCTCCAACTACAATGCATAAAACACAAGAAGCTACTACTAGTACTGCTTTTATCCCCAGCTTTCAAATCCAGCTTTGGCACCTTGTATACATTCCCCTGAGTATTAAACAAAATACTACCCCTAGGATTTATCTGTCCATCTACAACATTTAACAACTATAACCAATAATGAAAAGTAAAAGAATAAAATGTTATTATTTGAGAAAGATGACTGTCTTTGGCATATGTCAGTAGTCTTGCTTTATTTCCAATATATTCTCTACAAGTACCCTGTTTTCAATAAGCAATTATGTACCATGATCCATGAAAGTACAGAAAATGACATTCATCAGAATATTTACACAATATCATTGGAGAAATGTCAATGAATTGTAAAATAACATATTCACGGCTGGTTGCAAACAGTCTTTTTGCACCTACATAACAAATGCTTAATAACAAATACTTTTTTTTCCTAGTACAGGAAGATCCTTCAGAGCAATATGAAGAAGAGGTGTTTAGTTAAGTATAAGCTGAAAGATGGTATGGATGCTAGAATTGATTTTATGTAAGCAGTTCAATAACTGTATGAGAAAATAATTTATTTTATGTACATAAAATACCTACCGTATTTTTTCAGGTAAACATCATATTTCAGACTTAAATTGCTAAGCAGTTAGTGGTGTACGTAATAAACAGTACATAAGCACTTAGAGTAACTTGTAAAGAGGCCCTGCTTCTTTAGTAACTTGTAATAAAGAAGTACAATGAGACAGATTTCAATTTATCAAGCCATTAAACCAGAATAAATCTGTTGAAGTTGACACAGAACACCACTGTAAAAAAAAAAATCACGTCAAGGGAGGACAATAAAGCTAATATTGTGGGATATTAGTGTTGCACAGAATCATAAGGGTTGGAAGGGATCTCTGGGGATCATCTACTCCAACCTCTCTGCTAAAGGAAGTTCTCTATAGTATATCTACAGGAAAGATTCTAGGTGAGTCATGAATATCTCCAGAGCGGAAGACACCATAACCTCCCTGGGCAGCCTTTTCCTTCCACTGCTCTGTTACCTTCACAGTAAAGAAGTTTTTCCTCATGTTCATTTGGAACATTCTGTGTTCCAGTTTTTTCCTGTTGTCCCTTGTTCTTTTGTTGGGCACCACTGGAAAGAGCCTGGCCCCATCTACTTGATACCCACGCTTCGGTTATTTATAACTGGTGATGAGTTTCCCTTTCAGTCTTCTCCAAGTTGAAGAGTCTCAGATCTCTCAGCTTTTCCTTCTACAGGAGATACTTCAGGCCTCTAATCCTCTTTGTGGCCCTCTGTTGGACCCTCTCTAGAAGTTTCCTGCCTTTCTTGAACAGAGGAGCCAACTGAGAACTGGATGCAATACACCAGATATAAAATCGCTGGGGCAGAGAAGAGGAGGAGGATCACCTCCTTCCTGCTGGCCATGCCTCATCAACTTCCTCCTCCTGATCAAGTGGCTGGTAGTAAACACCCACAATGGTGTTACACATGTTAACTTGCCCTTAATTCACATCCACAATCTCTCCATTAGTTCATTATTCATCCCTAGGTGAAGCTCACCTACATATACACCAGTGGCTCTCTCACACAAAGATCAACTCTACCACCCTGTTTTGTTGGCCTGCCTTTTCCAAAAAGGATATGGCTGTCCAAGACAGTCGCTGAACTGTCCCACCATGTCTCCATGGTCTCTAAGAGATTATAGCCCTGCAATCTCATGCAGATCTGTAATTCCTCCTGTTTATTTTGCATGCTGTGTGCCTTGGTATAAAGGCCCTTCAGAGAAGACAAGAGGACAGTGGTTGTAGATTTCCCTGCCATTATGCTGCTAAGTAACAACTGCGACTGCTGTTTGGCCTGGCTCATTCTTCAGTCAGTTGCAATGGTGTGAGCACTGCCATTCTGGACCTGCCCAGCAAATCCTCTAGCGTAAAGCCCACTTTACTACCTCACTAAGTTAGCCAATGTTCAACAAATGGATCAGGTAGTACTCGTTCTGAAATATATAAAATATGTGCTGCTGTTTTCTCAATGATTTACATGAACCATTAAACTATTTTTAGTCCATTCCAAGTGTGTAGAGTTTATTATTTTTTTATGCTGCATCCTTCTTAGTTTTATAACATTTCTGCTTTGACTATAATTGTCATGAAAAAAATCTTTCTCAAGGTTTTCAATTATATTATTGTTCATTTTCTTTAATTGTATTTTATTATTAAAATTATTTTAATTTTGAAGGTTTACCATATTTATTTTGTTTTTATAGGTGTAAGTATTTCACTTCTTTGATATGCAATATTAGGGCATGCCATTCCCTCCCACTGTCAGCGTCTCTTCTCTATAATGATATATAAGTAACTTTCTAAGGCCACTTGGAGAAAATTACAATAAAAATTTAGAGAATTGTGAACTTTATATTACAGAAAACTACAGAAGTTCTGTTACTATCATTTATATAGTAGCTGATTTTATTCCAACATTACCATCTCAAAACTAAATAACTATACTTCCAGAAAGTTTTTGTTTGTTTGTCTGTTTGTTTTGTATAGCTTTTCATGTGTTGTTCAAAGTAAACTCTTTATCTTTAGGTAGTGAGGGATGCTACTGTCAGAAATAAAAACTTTCATTTTCAGTTTTTGGAGTGAATTTTAACATTACTTGTAAAAACACAATGCAAGAAATCTCATAAATTCAATAAATACTGTCAGTGTAACATCATCAATATTCCTTTATCAGTTGAAAGTAGTGGAATTTTTCCAGGCATGAAAATTTTTCCATATGACTTCAATTATGTGATACCATTTTAAATGATTCAATCATTAAAATTACAGTGACAGGAAAAATTTTGCAGAAGGAAAAAAAAAATTAAAAATTGATCAACATAGTCCTTAATACTGATAAAAAAACTTCCAAAATGATGAAATTGTTATTTCTGACCATTTCTCTTCTAATGGTATCAGTACAATATCTCTCTTCCCTTGAAGCAGTTCCAAACCAAAAGGTGGTTCTGTTAGGACATGTTCAAACACTTCTGCTCACGAACTACAAATCACAATTGGGTAAAATGGTTCAAGGTTTCACAGCTGAAGAGAAAGTGATTTTCAAGAGATTCATGTCATTGGCAGGAGGTAGCAATCAGAATGCTCCAACCTTCTTATTCTGTGACTTAGAATTTTTCTTGAAGCAGGTGGAATTTTCCTGGGCAAATAAAAGTGTGTAATCCATGGTTTATTTAAGACTCAGAAGAATAATACAAATTCATTTATTGAGAGCTTTCTAACAGCAGCTTATACTGTACTTGGTAAAATTGGCTAATTTGCTAATAAAGATTGATAAGCACTATAAGTAAGAGTACTTTAGTGTAGGCTTCATTTCTACGCTAAAAGTTCTAAGACAATGTTAGGCAATGGCTACTACAAAGAATGAAAGAATAGAAGATAAATAGAAAAGATAAAAAACAGGGAAAGAAAGACAGACAGATGGACAGATATACAACCACAGCAAATGTCTTCATGTCAGGGAGTGCTTATCTTCTTACATTTACACTACCGTATTGTAATTCTCTTCTTCATAAAGATTCATGAAAAAAAAATAAATGTTGTATTTGTTAAATTATTTATCTTTTTTATTGCAATAATAAATGGAGCTGGCTGCATAAGCTTCATTTTTACCACACTGTGATGTCACATTGTACCTACAAAGCAGTTTATTTACATTTAAAATTTCTGCAGAGTGGAGGTCTGAACATACTGCAAAGTTGGACATCTCAGACACTCAGACACTGACAATAACTTCATCTTGTTGAGAGCTTTGTAATTCAATTTTTAGTCAACAAATATAACTGCATACAAGAAGGGCACCTACATTCTTTAGAAAATCTTATATGGCAGCACTAACTTGATACCCACTTGATACCCACTAAATCACAGCCCATGAATGTGTCTGCAAAACTTCAAAAAGATGCTAGGCTAAACAAAGTATAACCAAAACTTCCAATTTAAGTATCACAAATCATTCACATGCTTCCAGTGAAGGTATCCTCCCAGTGATTAGTCTGATGCCATAGCTTAATAGCTACAATAATAACAGCTTAATAGCTTAGAGTCAAGATCATGCATGATTTACCCTCATGCATTACCCTCAGTAATTCCATTCTGACTCTACTCAGTGAATTCCTTCATCTGCATGTACCAGAAGTGAGCCCCAGGTAGATTTACTCTGTGATTTTCCTAAGAGCTGAAGAGGAGCTGACTGGACTACAGGTCCCTAGATGATCCTTTTTCTTTTTCTTTTTCTTTTTCTTTTTCTTTTTCTTTTTCTTTTTCTTTTTCTTTTTTTTTTTTAAGTTGCTGCAGTTTTGCCTCTCTTCATGGTTTGGGACTCTCCTCATCTCCACAACCTCTCGAAGGTGATACAGAGCAGCCTTGTTAGCACACGAACTGTATTTCTTGGGAGTTTCACCCACCAAGAATTATCTGTGGAAATTGAGCGCATTCTAGAAACAAAACAGTAACTGAGCATCAGACAGAAAAGCAACAGAGCAATAATACTACACAGGACTATACTATCAAACCCATTAGACTAACCTCTTGTGCAACTGATTAATTTTCACATTTGCTAGAACTCCCAAAAAAAACACTCAATGGGAAAATGATGGCAGTATGAGTCACAATGCTTTTATGATAACAAATCAGGCAAGTCAGTATATTTGACATTTGCTGACATCTGATTTCAAAGCACTTTGTCAGAGGCAGAAAGATATTAAACTAAAAATAAAACTCTCCTTCAGTCACTTCTGTGTTATCAAATTAAATCAGCCACTGGTACAAAATCCAAAATGTTTGGAATGTACATGTTCCTAAATAGGACTGGTAGTGACACATAGCGTGTCCAAATACTTCCAGTGTGTGAGACACAGATGTTCAGATGTTCCTTTCACTTTCTTATCATTTTCTTTCATTTTGTCTTTCTTCTACCTATAATGCACAAATGTTCATCCTGTCCTACCACCATCTGTAAACAGAGTACCTGTGGGACTTCAGCTAAGTTACAATAGAGTTACACTAACAAATTTTGAATTTGGCTTCAGATATTTGCTATTGATCCACACCTTGTCAGACTGATGTGTCAACCAGCCTCACTGGTCAGGTGAGAGGCCAGCTTTTCCACCTCAAAATCTTGTGCAACTAAGAGGCAGAAGACAGATATCTCAAGCCTTAGACATCTGGAAGATTATGATGATATAAGGCAGTCCACAGACTGGAAATACTGAGGCGTTACAAAAGTTCAGATATACACTGAACTAGGTCACAACATCGTAGTGGGATAGATGTCTTATCAATCCAAGTTGGTGCATTTCTTTCCACATGCAAGGATTCATCCTTCTAGTAGATTCTGTGCTGATGAAGCCTGAATTATGTTAGCTATGTTTCCAACATCGTAGAAACCAAAATGTAATCAGTAGGTAGGCCTAGATATTTGCTGTTAGTATCTACCTGCTTGAAATTTCTTTTCAATGCTGGTTTAAACAGAGCTTCTACAAAAAGTGTAGTACCCTATCCACTTTTCCTCATCATTTTTTCCCTTTTTTTTTTTTTTTTTTTTCAACAGTTCTACATTCAGAGAAAAATATCATCCTTCTTGTCAAAGGCATAAAAGAATTTGTAAACAGTTGCTCACCATGAACATTTTCTTAGTGTTAAATCTGGAAGGAGGTTCCCTGTGGCTTTGCTGTCCTTTGTCAAACCTTTCCTCATTTCAGGGATGTCTCATACAGTGCAACAGTCAGTGCGCTAAACTCAGGAATGTGGTGTGTCTGCTGGGTACGTCATACCCCAAGAGGAATTAATCCAATTTGCCTTTATGTGATGTTAATCACATTTTTATCTGCTAGTTGAGGCACTGAGTACCTGCAGCTTACAATTTTAATTAACTCTACTGTTACAGCTTCAATTAGGAGAATATCAAAAGTGCATATTCACAATTCAGTTGCACTTTATTCCTGCTAATTTTACAGAATGCATCATCTCCTCCAATTTTGATAGTAGAGAAATGGGGTTCTATGTTTGCAACTTCACCTAAATATACACCAGAGCGAAATACAACCTTAGCAAAACAGGATCTATGAATCAAAAACTAAACTTTTATACATGCCACAGGACAAGCTTAGTTGCAGTTGGCTACTCCAAAACTGGCCTTGTAAAATTACCTTGAATGTGACACAGAAGAATAACTTCAATCATTTCAGAAAGTTGAGTATTTTCTCAGACTCTCCAGAAGTAATCATTATTCTAACCTTTTAAGTCTGTCCTTCAACTACCCACCTAAAACCCTGCAGCAAAGAACATTACTAGGAAAAGTCAGAACAAATGGGAGAAGCTCAGAACACTTCATTTCAAAGCAAGGAAATAACAAACTTACTTTTTTGTTCTACCCAGTAAATTAATCTTCCTTATTTACATAACTGAAATAATAGTCATACAGATTAAATATAATGTGTGTTCATAATAAACAATTTCAGGTTATTGAAAATGCTACGTTTTTATTTGCTGTGTAATCAACTATTGGTGATTACTTCTCATGAACAAATATTACTGCTTGCATATTTTATGCATAAATAAAGTTATTATGGAGTTGAAATTTTGTTTTGGAATAATATTTTTGTGTAACTAAGAAAAAAACGTTGCTTTGAAGCAAATTATGTAGTACTACTCCCTGCAACAAAAATTCCTCTGTAATAAACCAAAGAAACAGTAAGAGATCATTTCTGATTTAACAACAACAAATAAACGATAAGACTTATTAAGAAAAGATGGTAAGAAAAAATACTGAGATGTTTGTGATTTAAAGTACTGATAAGCTAATGATTTTGAGGTCAGAAAGTTGTTTTGCAGCATCGTAAACACATTTTTCAATCTTTCAATTTCACTGAGTTATTCAACTATGTTTTCCCACATAGAAAAGATGACGAAAAAAAAGTACTTAATGAAGTGAGATATTAATAAATAATACAAGTCAAAATTGCTTGCTATACGCTTACTGGGAAGCTACAGTAGGAGACTTCCAGGATTCTGATACACAGTCTTTGTATCAGAACCTGACAGGCTCTTGAGCTTCTTAAAACAAAATCATTTTTTTTTTATACTGGCCAGGGCTGTGCATGCTTATATTTGTTGAAGCAGTGGGAGAAACCACAGCCTATGAGATCCTCTTCTAGTGTTTAATCTCAGTGCCACTGATAATCTCTTCTGAAGTCACAGGTGTTTGGTCACTGAGACCTCTGTAGGAGATCTAGAATTTGGGTCCTGAAAGTTTCGTGACAGCTTTTGTGACACTAAGGCCCAGAGACTCATAATAGCATTATGCTGAAACTCATAGTCTTGTAACATAACTGTTGATCTTGTTATGCTGTATGCTGCAGCTTAAGGGATGAAGAGCATTACAGAATGATACATTTAAATGGCTTTTGCAGTTCTTATTTTTGTTGAATGAGGAGTCAGTCCTGCTCTATCAAACAGGACGTTGCTAAAAGGTCTTCTGACTCAGCATTACACGATACATTCAAAATCGTACAGGAAGCTGATAACAGAGCAAAAATGCACCATGGACTCTTAAGTAGTGAGGTAACAGCAAGCATTTTTTCCTCTCCATAAGGCTACAGAAATTTTTCTATGAAGGGAATAGACATCATTTTAGCATCTTTTACACGCAAATTTCTTCAAAGGCTCTTTTAGGAAGAGAATGAATAGAAAAACATGTTTTTTGGTATAACTTTATCATCATCATAGATAAAAAACGGCTGAATTTGCATCTAGTACTGAAATAGTGAAGTATTTTATATAATGATAAGACATACACTGTATTCTTATTTAAATTACTTGTTATCCCCAAATAAAGTTACAGCTTGAATTTTCCATATTCTGGTAAATACTCTGAAATAATTTCTTAAGGAATATAAAGTAAACTTTTCAAAAATATTATTATTTTACTTTTCATGTTGTTTTTTGTTTGTTTGTTTTTTCTTTTTTCTACTCTGACTTCATAGAATTTGACTTATATTCCCATATTCTCAAGTTTAATGGAACGTATTTTAGAGATAACACATAACTAAGTATCCATCTGTCTGGAATTTATTTACATGTTCCTAAGTCATGATGAAACTGCACTTGTTACCTTGCCATAGAGTAAGGCCTTAGACCCCAGGCCAAATAAAATTTACCAGCTTGCATCCTCTATCTATATACAGTGCGAGGTCTGGAACAGTCATCTAAGTAGAACAGAAATTTGACCAGCTACCATCAAATTGCACTTGGATGTCATTGACACAAGGCAAAGATGATGTGCTTTGGGAGCCTGTGTTTACACAGTGATTTTGCAATCTGTCTACAGTATCCAGCTGCTTTAATAAAACCCCCAAAAGTGAGTCAGCACTGTTTTATGCTTAACTATGATATTCCTTGTGGCAAGGTGAAATTTGTTTATGTCTGTATACAAAATATTTATTTTTCACATACAAAGACTTCATGGATTAAGAAAGAACATTCTGCTCTGTACTAATGAATACGTAGTTAAGAAAATAGACTGGCATAAACACATCCTAGTAGATTTTATGGTGTTTCATTGGAAAATACTGATCTCTATTTTTATCCCTTGTTCTCAGGTTGCTATGCACCTTTCCTTGTCAATGTCCTTAAACAGCTTTCAACAGATGCAGACCCTAATGGGACAACTTTAAGGTCACAAAGGACATAAAGAAATTAAGGGATTTATGCAGCAGCATTTCTCTGCCATAAGGCGGAGAATTTAGGCCAACAACACTACTTCTGCCCTGGCTTTACAGCCTGTGAAAAGGAAGGAAAAAATAAAGTACAACTTCAATCAAATCCTACATATATGAAATATTTATTTTTAGAGTTCTTATGATGTGAGACCCAGCAGAGTCTAACAATCTAAGTCTGAAATGATGGTGAGGCACTGGAACACTCTGCCCAGAGAGGCAGTGAAAGCCCTGTCCCTGGAGATATTCAAGGCCAGACTGGACCAGGCTCTGAGCAAACTGATTTATCTGTAGGTGTCCCTGTTCATTACAGAGGAATTGGACTACATGGCCTATAATGGCCTCTTCCAAATCAAACAATTCTATGATTCAAGGTATAAAGTTACTCACTTACCATAAACCCATGCCTATAATATGTAATTATGACTTACTAAATGATGTATTCCTAGTTCTAATTTTAGGTGGAATTGTTTTCACCATTTTTCTGTATTGATTACCTTTTTTTTCTTTTTAGAAAAGTGTCAGCGAAGAGGAAAAATTAGTTAACATTATTATACACACAATACTCTGCAGTTTGGAGAGGGCAAAGGTTATTCCTTTAGAGATTCTTCCATACAAAGAAAAAAATCAACTTACAAAAGACAGCTGTGTGGACAGAAAATAAACTACTATGTGCCCTTCCTAAGCTTATGGTTTAGATTTTGCCTAAATAATTAAAAACACTGTTTATTTGAGGTTAGCTTCAAGAGAAGATATATGACGTTGCTATTTGATTAGTCTCCAGCTTTTAAATAAAATATTTCATTGCCTTTGCTTTGTATACAATGAAAGGCAATGTATGAATTTTTTTCTAATTTGAATCAATGTAGTGTCAGTCCACAAAAGCAGTTTTGACCTATCTCCAAGCATGGGAAGTGATCTCACCAATTTGTTTGTGTGCTGAAACAGAAAGTCAAGCTCACAGGAAATCTTACTATATTCAAAACATACATGGTTACTTTTGCGTATCAAAGGCATCTAAAACAACTGAAGCCCAGAAATGATGTTAAGAGGACCTGTGGACACCTCTCTCAGCATGTGATGCCTACCATGGTACCAAGTATCCATTTGCTGGAGCAGATATTCATGCTTTTTGGCACATCTCTCTTCATTTGCAGCCTTCTGGTATCTCTGTTTCTCAGGTGGGTGGTAGGAACAGCTTCTAATGAGAAGGAATAATTTACAAGTCAAGTATTTCAGAAACTCAGCTGGGTGTCACAGAAAACGTGAGAAGAGGCAGGCACTTGAAACCTGGCAGTAAAAACAAGAGAAAGAGAAGAATAGCATTGCTGGAGAAAGACTGACAACAAAGACTGCATTGATCTTGAGATGACCTTAGTACATCAGCAGCAGCTTGTCAGACTCCTGGAGTTCTCACTGTGCTCCTCATAAAAACTGTTACACCTCTCTGCGGTATACAATGCATTTAGCCACTGTAGATGCTTGTGGTGAGGACATATGCTACCAGTACAAGTGTATGTATATATAAGGTCCTTGATGTCCTGAGATTGTTGTTTCATGTGCCTGATTTGAGCTCACAGAGTTTTTCCTAAGACACTATCAAAGCTGTACCTGTCCTTGATTTAATCATAAACCAGAAAGCAACATCTGAAAATAGTGATTTATTTCTCTGAACAATAGCTAGATTAGTAGATTCAAAACAAGTGACTTGATGTTACAAAGAAAGATCACAGGTGGTTTACTGGCTAATAGGAAAGATATACCAGTAAAGATGTGAAGCAGAGCTTTAAACTTTTCTACTAACACTCATTGTATTACATGACACTTCAGATATATATATATATATATATACACATATATATATACATAACAATTCAAAGACAAAGAATGAGATATATGACAGTAATTTAGTGAATTATGCAACAAATGCAGACAGCATTCGGTTTTAATTAGGACAGTAGGAAGTAAAATGACTGGAATGACTCAGAGATTTCCAGACAAGTTAGTTATACATTTAATATGTAAAAGAAACATCGATTAGCAATAGAGACATAGTCCACTTACACTAGTAACTCTAAATAGATTACAGTATATTACATTTTTATATTAAGGACAAGTAAAAAAAAAAGCATTTTGCTCAAAGATTAAAGTTCATCTAATACTAATCCTCTACTCATACAAAGGCTCCCATCTTGAAATTCTCTTTAAAATATTTTTGAAGATTATTTGGATTTAAATGAAGTTGAGTAGGACTAATAAATTGTAACACTTTCTGAAAGAAAATATGTTACGTTCTGCTTATTTGTGTTGAATTATTCTTCATTTATTTACTGAATTCTGAAGATGTTCTGTAACACTTTTTCCTTGTTCTTCAATTATTCCATGCACACATTACTGACTTGGATGTGATATGAACAGGATGCTCATGCCTGCAGAGGATGCCTGGTGGGAATGAATTTAATGGGAATGAACTTTGAAGGATGAGATTAAAATTGGAGAAAGATTCCAGATTGTGATTCAGCAAGTTCAAGGACAAAATATCACATTTATGAAGAAATAACACTACAAGAACAAGGTGAGAAATGGCTCAGGTCAGACAGCAATTCCATCAAAAAGGATGTGAAGCGTAAAGTGTTTCATAAATCGAACACAAGGTAGCATATTATTCAGAAGAAAACAATAAAGCTTATATTGAGAGGAATTAATGAGTAAATTGCTATGCAAAACATATGAAAGAATATTTCTAATACTGATAAGGCTTTTGCTTTTAGAAAGGTTGTTAACATGAGCCAACACACACTTCCACATTTCCGTAAAAATACAGGAAGTTGACTGAATCTGAGAAACAGTTGGAGGTGAAAATGGAAAATGGAATCTGCTTAGTCTAGCAATAAACATATATGAAGGGATATACAATGAAAAATTGTACGTGTAAATGACTCCAGTACAAAGGAAGAAAGTGAATGACCCTCCATACACATTATGGATATGACCAGACTCAACAGGCATACACTTTAAGGGTACAAATTTGTCAAGGTAGTCTAAATTCTCTAATGGATTTCCACCATACAGAGGAATATGCTTCTTCTGCATCCCTGCAACAGTTTCATATGTCAAATCAGTAGCTTGCTCTGCTCTTCTTTTACATACTTCTCTTTCATCGTTATTCAAACATACCAGTTTGTGCTTACACTCACTTACCTACAAAGACTAAATACAGTTCTTCAACTGTCTGCATCATGTACTCTGCCTCTTTTAACAAAAAAAAAAAAAAAAAAAAAAAAAAGTTTCTCGCTTTTGGTCATTCCTACATCTATCTTTTACCATTCTCCTTTTCATCACTGTATCCCTCACTGATCTTTTCTTTGCTATTCTGATTATATAAAACCAGACATGGTAAGTAGAAAATTGAAGTGTAAAGTACATAAATTTAAAAAAAAAAAAAAAAAACCCTAAATAAAATTGCATGATTTTGATATTAACATAGTTTTAAAGGAATATAACTACATATCCCAAATGAATTATTTTCAATTTATGTTAGTGGCCTTTCAAGTTTTCAACTGACTTATCTTATATGCTGTACTACTGAAGGAATATGTAACATTCTCTCCTGTTGCTGCTAATCTATTATTTTATCAGCAGCCACCAATTAAACAATGAAGGAGAATTACCTTATTGGGTACAACAATAACTTCTTACATGAAAGGTCAAGAAAGGTCAAGATTAATTCAAAATCCAATAAAAGTATACACAAAAATGAAAATATTTTAAAGTAGAGATTCACAACAAAATATGTTGATTAATAAGGCATTTATCTGTACTGGAGTAGTTCTGATAAAGTTCAAAGTTATTCCTTGTCCTGGTTTCAGCTGGAATAGAGTTGATTTAATTTCACAGTGTCTAGTATAATGCTGCTATATTTCTACTTTCAGAGAACAATAATGATGATAACACACCAACGTTTTAGTTGTTGCTAAGCACTGCCATACAAAGTCAAGGACATTTCAGCTCATACTGTCCTGAAAGTGAGATGGGCTGGAGGGTCACAATTTGCTGGAAGGAAACAGAACCAGTATATTCAACCTAAACTGGCCAAAGTGTTACTTCATACCATACGACCTCATATGAAAAAAACTGTAAAACTGTAGGAAGTTGGCTGGGGGAACAGCTGCTGGGTGACTGGCTGGGCATTGGTTGGCATGTGGTGAGCAATTGCATTATTTAAAAAGAATATATTTTATGTATAATAAAGATATGAGCTGATATCTAAGGATCTTCATTCCTCCAGATACAAGATACAGATTTTCACTAACAATGTATAGTTTGTATACAAGGGGGAACAGGCATTCATGTATTATAAACAGTGCAACTGCTTTTTAATCAAATATTTGTTGAAATTCTTAAATTCTTATGTAAGCAGCATACTCAGGCTTGAAATCCTAATGAGTTATTTCAATAGCAAAGCACTTCCTGAGGGTGACTGATGCAAAAAAAAAATAATCGTGCTTTTCATCTTTCTTCATTGAGTAGGTAGGGAATTTATGTTTCTGTATTTTACTAACAACTCAAACTCAGCAGAATAAATCATGATTCTTGAGTCGATGTGGAGTTTTTTGTTTTTTTGTTTATTTGTTTGTTTTATCTCTGATGTACTTAAACTGACACGTAGGGAATAAGACTACCTTCCAGAAATGCAGTGCATATTACAAAAAATATATATAAATATTATAGAAGATATTTTATGGTAGATATCACTAGAAGAACATGTGGAATGCCTACATAAATGAAAATTAATATTTGTTTTCATATTCCCCAAATATTCTTACAACACAGATTTTGATAACTAAAAGGGGAACCACTATTCAGCTAGGAGCTGATGTTTACAATACAAACTGAAACAAAAAACCTACAAGAACAACCCTTAAAATAATAATAATAATGATAATAATAATAATAGCCCCTGTAGCATAGCAACAACACTGAATGGAATATTGTTGGGAAGATTCAAACTTGACTGCCATGCCACCAACATCAGGCTCTGACACTGTGACCCAATATGAGAAAATAGGAAATATTACTTTTGGAGCAGCCCCCATATATTTATCTGTATCATCCATTTCTATATCTTGATGCATAATACAAGGCAGTACATAACAATTGAAAGATTACTTGCCCCCACATCTTTGCTTTTTGTGTATATGCTTCAAAATAATTCACAGTGATCTTATTTTTATAGATTTAAAAGCCTGCTAAGAGGATTTGGAGCAATGAAGCAGTACGTATACACTATAGCTTCAGGTCATCACTGTGAGTTGAAATTAAACAATTAGGTATTGATCAAATAAAGGTTGTGCTCCTGTAGGATTTCAGCCACATTTTAGTAAGTATTAATAGACTTTCATTGATACTAAGTAAACTGAAGTGAGATTACTTACACCTGCTCTAACACAGTCTCAAATCCTTTTGTAGTACAGATATCATCAGTCACATTAGGAAGAATCTACTTTAATCCATAACGGCCTTTTGTTCCTAAATTTCAAAGAAGCTGAAATCAACTGTATGAGAAGACACTGGATAAGACAGAGAAAGAGAAAATAGAATTTTCAGGTTTCTGGAAAAATGAAGTATGCACTTCTAAAAAATGTAAGAGAAACAAGGGATTTTTATAGAACAGTTAATAAAGCTTGGAAAACAACAAAAATGAGAATATCTCAAGTGTGATTTCAGTCTTGAAGGAGAACACAGCAGCTATTACAAATAATGCCAGCATGCCAGAGGCCTCCTCTGATCATCTAACTTCATCAGGCTATCTTATAAAAACCTTTCCCTTCCAACCTTCTTTGCAAATGTAGTTTACAACAGAATATAAAATACAGCTGTCAAGCAAAATTTCATGTCACTAATGAGAACAGACTACAGTCTCAGCTCATTCCTATACCATGTTTCAATTCCTGGCTGTAATGAAGTGTGATTATAAGCTGGCATTCAGTATAAATTGCAAATTTCTGTGGGAAAGCTCTGTAGCTATTTGGCTAGTACTCTAAAATTTTAAAAATGTGTTAACATTTATACTGGCAAATAAAATCTGGTGGTTTTCATGCTAATTTTTAGGCCAATTAATTATCTGAAGAGACCATTTGTCTGCATACAATTGCTTTGAGTTCCAGATTTTTTTCTTCCTAATGAGCTGTCTTTATATATGCCATAAAAAATGCATTTATGGTTATGCTGCTGATGTAACCAGCTGATGTATTTCATGATAATTTGATTAGCTGAATACACTTTGTAGTATAAAACCAATGGACATCCCACTCCATCTGTTGATTTATAATCACAAGTCTTTCAGTTTAAAGATTAAAATTTTGCTTTCATATTGCATTACAGATACATCAGTTCACAATATGTACATGCACAATTTCTCAATCTACTTTTTTCAACATTTTAATAGTTCGCTTCTGTCATAAACCATTTATTTAGATACTTCAAATAATCTTGAAGATTATTTCTAGGATTGTTGATGAAGGGCTGTTAAAGCTTTAGCAATCTTCTTACTTTTAATAAACTATTAATTAAGTCTCTATTCATCGAATTATTGTGGCACTAATTCTTAGGAGGTGTTGCCAAATAAGAGACAAGAATTAATCCAATTTCTAAAAAGCCTTAGAAATATTTTTATAATGCTATAATAAGAAATCTGTAAAAATATTCTCTTTTCTTTTTATGTCAAAGACTCAATTTCATTTTTATTTCAGTGAGTGTAGATTCCTTATCACTGTAAAAGAAATTTATGGAAAATGGATGATTTTCAGACTTAGTTATCTCAATTATAACCAGAATTCAAACTCAGAATGATATTTGAAGTGAAAAAAAATCATTTCTCTCTTCATGAGGTGGGATTGGCCAGAGAACCAGTTGAGAAAGAAGATGATCATACTAAAAGCACTTCTGTTTTTACTCCTTTTCTAACAAAGAAGAAACAAAAGGGAAATTATTCACCTCACACCGCATTTTTATATCAGCTTTGATTCATGTAAAAATCTTCTAATGGAGCCAGTTATATCAGCTTGTTCAATAGTAGGCTGAAGTGCTCTAGTAAAGCAAGCCAAAGAAGTCAGAAATTAGATACCCCACAGAATGCTAGTATTCTCAAGATTATATAAATATTGACAATCACAAAACTGTTAAGTAGATGCATCTCTGTTGTAAAAGAAACCACAGAGAGTAATAAAAGAGTTTTTCCTGAGTGAAAGTAAATAAATAAATAAATGAGAGAAAAGAAAAGGAAAAAAAAAAAAAAAGAAAAAGAAAAAGAAAGTCTACTGAGACTGTGGTGCCTTGCTGAGAAAGCAAGAAATTTTGCTGAATAGCTCACTACTTCCTGCAGGGAAAAAAATTGCAGAAATATGTCAGACACAGGCTGGTGTTAGATGATCAAGAAGGTTAAAGATTATAGTTATATCTGCTTCTCAAAGAGAGAATGCAAAGACACTGAATGCTTGGATTTAAATTCACAGTGCTCAAAAAGACAGGTAAACATTTAACCCATAACTCAAATAATGTTACAGAAAAAGCAAACTTCCATACAAGTAATACAGATTACATACAGAAACTCAGCTGATTCCTTCTATGTTTGAGAATCAGTGACAGGAATTACAGTACGTAAAATTTTCATCCCCAATTTTTTCATCCTAGTTTTTCCAGCTTTGATTATGTACCCAAGGACACCTTTGAATTTTCAGAGTGAAACTAGCGGCACTATGGGGACCAGTGAATTCCTTGGGCAAGGAGCATGGGCTGTCACTTGGTGGACCAGGCAGGAGTGGACAGTCAGGACCCACTCCAGCATCTCACCAGGAGCAGGACACTGGGGCAGCCCCAGCCTGAGGGAATTTCCTGGGGCCAGACTGAGTTGCAAACCAGGCTGTGGTCCTGAGGATGGGCCCAAATGGATGTGGACCAGGGTGAGGCAGGACAGGGCTGTGGGGTCCCGGAGCACAGCCCTACTGAAGTCTTCATAAACTTGATGAAATTTGCTTGATAATGCTATTGGTTATTCTTGTCACAAGCAGAAGAAAAATGGGTAAAATAATACCCATACTTGTGATATCATTACTTTCACAGAAATTATGTGGAACTCAAGAATTTAAGATGAATTGCAAGAATGGTCTGCACTATGAAAACTGTACCTCAGTTCAGAGAAAATTAAGACATTGTCCATATGTTACGAAAGTGGCTAAAGTGAAGTGCAGTGATTCTCAAATTATGAGAAAAAATATTGCTTAGTTAAAGATCTTACAACCACTTCTGCCAGTAGGACTGACATTTCTAGGAAAAGCATTGCAGCTAGACCAAAGTAAACTGAAAATAAATATGACATATCACTAATACAAACTGGTACTATCACAATGGCATTTATCATCTACCTGTTAGTGTCTGTGCACCCCCTTCAACTAAATCACAAAAAATTCTAAGCATATTTGAAGATTACTGAAATTCCTGTAAAATACCCCCAGTTATGTTAAACAATACTTGAAGAATTTTTAAACGTAGATATAATTACCTTGGAGGGAAATTTCTGTCATTCATAAAAAAGTAAAGTATTTACAAGACTTGAAAAATGGGACCTCAAATGTATGTGTGGTTCAACTCATAGTAATTTTAAAACATATGCCTGGAGTTGGGTTATTGTTTTTTAATACTAACATGTTATGTTTTCTTTCAGACATGTATGTCTATTTTTTTATTTTAAGAACAGCCTAATTCAAAAACTTTTGCTATGAAAAGTTTTACAATGAATTTAAACAAGCACACAAAGACCTTGAAGCATAGCTATTTCAGAGCCCAGAGTACACTTTCCTTGGATAAACGCACTTTCATTTCATTTATTTCAAAAAGAGTCACAACGCCACACTCATTATTAGTTCAAGTGTCAGATCCATAAGATGTAAAAAATGACTTTACTAAAAACATTAATTGCAATACCAATTAAGTAGCATGTTTCCAAAGGATATCAGCACAGAGAAGAAAAAAAGAATGCTGAGGTAAAACTACTCTATGATTTTTTATATTTGTTTTATGATTAGCTGACATGAATCTCTAAAAACATTGCAGAACTGTCTTCCAAAAATAACATAAAGGAAAAAAAACCTAGAAAACAAGGTGTAATAAAATATTACTCTCTATTCAACAACATAGGTTTTTCTCACTTGTTTCAAACTAGCAATCTACAAATCATATGAAATACAAGTATTTTGTTGGGTAACAAATGAAATTCTGATTATAGTAAGTAAGGTTACTAACTTCCAATTCTCTCTCCAATTCCTTTGTTTATTTGGTGTTGTTGAGGACTGGGGGTGACTTGGGGTAGGGAGCTAGTGTTTTCCTGTGCTTGGTTTTAGAAAAAAGAGCATTTTCTTTGAGATCTTTGAGCAAAACTGAAACAATCCTTGTTAACAATGTGACTGAAACGTTTAACTCTAAATAGCTGAAAACTTTCTCTATTAAAGAGCTGTGGCCAAAGTTCATTGAAAATTGACTCTTTGGCTATAAAGAATGCTTGGATTAAGTATCCAGGATTCTGTGACTCCTTCCGTATTTGTGACTGAAGCTGAATCTTCTGATGTATACACCTATGGTACTATTTAAAATATTTATTTTTTCTTTCTCCATAAAAGAAAAAATCAAAAAGATGATCCATTCCTTACAGGAAATACTTTAATACTTTCAATCCTCTTTTCTTTCCATGGATAAGAGATGTAGACCTTGTATTTGTAAACCTAAATTTTACGCACAGTCTATTTGTGTGAAGGGCAATAACAAAATACAGACCAATATAAATTTGTCAGCATTTGTAACAAGATGCTCACCAAGGTACCTGTAACTGTGGCTTCAAGTTGACCTCTATTATTTGAAAAATCCATAAAAAACAACAGCTCCCACAGAACAAAAGTGAATACAGGAATCAGAAGATGTTCATTTAACTGTGTTTCTTGAAGTGAGCAGGAAGGTGAATACTTATTAACATGGATGTGGGAGATATGGCAATACTTCTTCCATAGATCTATCACGGGTTACGCTGTAAAACTAGCATAATAACATGTCAATCATTATAATTATGGAGAATTAAATTTCAGCTCCACTATCATACACTATCATAATCATGTAGAATACACCTCTACAAAATTCTCAACAAAACCTAAACACATAATAAAACTATAAATGGAACAGATTTATAGCAGCAAGTCCTCTTATGTAATTACATTAACATCTGGATAGCAAAAAAGGGAAGACTATTCATGCATTATGACAACTGTACAAGAATTAGACAAAAAGTCTTAAGAATGTGTAGGGTAAAATAAAGGATCACACAAATAGGAAAAACAGACAAAAACACAATTTGTATGATGGAATAATTGACCTACAGTATCAAAGAAAGTCACCAGATACGTCAGAAACTTCCTTTGCTTGCTATAATTGAAACTTCTGTCAGGAAGAATAACATTGCCACTGAATTCAAATAGACAAACTGTCAGAGGGGGTCCTTCATGAAGGGAGAGGAATTAGGAGCCAAGAGTTGCAGTTTAAGACCAAACGAGACTGTGGAGATCGAATGGATTTGAACACTGACACATTTAAATCAAAGGTATATGCAAGGTTTTATGACTTAAATGATTTTTCTCTTATACAACAGAGATGCTGTGATCCAGAATGAAAGTTGGGTGGTTTGGCACATCACTTTTCAGCCTTTAGTTGCTGGGCTATAGGGTCTCATCTCAGATGTGAGACCCTACAGAGAGATGTGTAGTTAGGGTTCCTTTAGAGTCTTTCTGGTGCCCTGTATCTCAATAAGCTTTGCAGAGCTGGCCCCAAATCCTGGGCAGGGTAATAGAGTTAGCAGGGTTCCCCCAAATTTTCTCAGGTTCTACTTTTTTTTCTAGGCTTCTTCCACACTCTCTCTCCCTGGAGTCTTCCTTAAATTTTATTAGTTTCCCAAGCTGATTAGAGAATATTTCCTCATGATTCGTCTATTTGTCTTCTGCAATCACTTCTCATTTGCTGTTGCCATTCCTAGTACCACAGTGAGAGTCTTTAAGACACTTCTGTGTATGATTGCATTTGAGGATCAGCAGATTATTTGCACTATCTGATTTTCTGTTTCTTGGAACACATAAAAAATATTTAAGGTTCATTCTGATGTTTGAGGTAAGATGTCGGTCACATATTATCTACTTGAATTAAGTTGGTAAAAACTCACTTTTACGCCAATATTAATGCTAATTTAGGTGAAATTCATGCAAACTGCTATGCAATGCCCCCAGGTCAGCATGCCCTGCTCTGTACTGCTCTCTCCTCCAAAGCAGGGTATCATCCCACCACACTCCAAGTCCAGAAATACTATATGAATGTTTGTAGCCCCTGTGAAAATGCTAATACTTCGTGAGAAAGAAGCTGCATCTCAAATGAAATTGCTAGCTAAAAATGTGCTTATTTTTAAAGAAAAAGAGATGGCTTTGTTGTTAGTGCATATAAAGTTATAAAAATGGGAGACATTTACTGTTTGGATCAGTAATGGTAAGCATTCAGTTCCCAGATCAGACTTAAACAGGAAGAGCTTTAAATAAAAAACATTTTATTTTACTTGCCATTTTTATCCACCACTAGGACAAATCTTGCAATATATTCTCTATATGCACAAAATTTTATAAGGAAATAATAAGAATTCACTATAAGGATGCAATTACTTTACCTGCAAAGAATCTATTTATTATGATATTATCAAGGTCCCTTCCTCACCTATATGGTTGTAGCTAAGGAATGAATCACTATAAAGCTCAACGTACTGTACAGCAATTCAGATTTAATATGTTAAGTGTAAGACTGAAGGTTAACAGCTATGACAGTATATAGACATTAATTATTACTTAATAAATTCACATTTATGAGTGTTTTACTGTATGGGACAGGTCTGGGAACATGGAAATATAAAAGGCCTTTATGGGCATAAATCTGAATGACCACATTTCTTACAAGTGAATGGATAACTATGACCTTTTAAAATATCTATGAGAGTGGAGTGAAGCATTTTTTGCTCTACATTACGATGACGTGACTCTGGATTAACTTCCAAGCTACCAAGGGAGAAATGCAGACCTCAGTACAGTTTCTATACCCTGAGCAATTTATGAGGAAAAACAACAACCAAGAAACAAATAACACATTCTGATCTGTCTGAAATAACTTCTATGTACACACTGATTGGCATGTTGGGCTTTTGTTTAGTTTACTTCAAAGAAGTAGAAAGTGAACTAAAATGAGGTCTCACATTCTTAAATAAAGGCACCATCAAAACTCCTGGATTTGTATCCATATTTTCAATTCATTTCACTATGTTCAATGCCCATTACTGGTTATATAATTACACATATGTATAATAAAACCGTATGTTGTATTATAGCAATAACAGAAGAATATAGGGAAAATCAAGAGTTTAGGCCTCCAGAAAGACATAGACAAGGTTTTGTGATTATTGGGTCAACTAACAAGATATTTTTATAAAAGGACATTAAGGCTACTCCAAAACCAGTCATTTCTATATCTTTGAAAACTAGCTATGATGACTTTGCATTCTCCGGCTTACTGTTAATAACTTACTGAGTTTTCTCAAAGTTTTCTCTGTAACCAAGAATTTTTGAATTGCAACTCAACTATAATCAGTGGATTCTGACTTTCTCGTGATCATTAAAAAGCAGAATATATTCAATATTTGTGTGCCTGGAAAGCAGGATGCATCTGAATATGACACTGATAGAAAAAGATTAACAAATTATTCTGCCTGTGTGCTTTTTAATAAGACTTACATAAAAACTATTTACTGGTATTGGAAAGATAACATAACAATAATAAAACTGAAAAAAGTTTATCTTAATGATAATAAAATCATAAAGACAAGAAAAAATGAAATCAATAAAACTTCCTGCAGGTTTAATATAACTATTTTTTTCTGATTACTTCATTTACCTGTTTTCCTCAAATTTTTTATGAAAAGTTTAACAAAAGTTTAATGCTTCATCTGCTCTGGAACTGTTGTAAATGGAATGACCCACCTTTTATAAATTCTCTATACCTACTAATCATTTATTTCAGAAAAATACTCATGAATTTTCTCCTCAGCCCACTATGATACTTTTAGATTATTAACATTTCTCCCACAAGACAGATCATTTCTATATTTTGAACAGTTATAAAATTTTTTATTCATGTTTCCTCTCTTTCCTAAATTTTCGCATTATTTTGACTATTTCAAAGTCCCTCTATCTTTCACCACCATTTAAAGCACTTAATGACAGTTATAGAGTTTCAGTACTACTTGTTCTGCCTCTTGCCTTTCACAAGTTCCACAGTGGTAGAATTCCTCAGCTGTGTTGAGGTGATGCTGGGGAGAAGTGCAGCCTGTAGCAAGCACATGCAGTATCTGTTTTGCTTGGACAGCATTCCGTAGGAGGAGCTTCATGCCAGAGCAGGGACAGAGGCTGAATCTGAAAAGACAGTAACTGGTGAATGCCTTGAGCCTTTTTTGATCAAATTTTCTTCCCCTCTACCTTTGAAGAGTAGGAGAGAGAGTGGTATGGTGGAGCTCAGTTGCCCATCAGGCTGAAGCAACCAGAAGGGCTAAGATCATTATAAATGTACAACAAACTGAAAAGTGTCCCACTATAAGAATATGCACCTGTGCAACCACAGGAGTAGCTTCTTGAACAGAATTCAGCTTTATATCTAAATATCCTGTACATATTTTGACTGTCTGGATTTCTAAGATCTGGTTAAAATGAATGGAGAACTAGTCAACAGGAGATTGTAGACATCTCTTAATCTCACTCTAAATTAGATGGCTACATTTGAATAGTTAATCTTACTTTACTGACTGTATTGACTATCTATTGCTATCGGACTACAGTGAGAGCCTAAGCACAATTTTCTGCAATTGTATAACTAAACATAGGGCACTGTATCTGAAACAGAATCCCAGCCAAAACCCTGTGTCAAAGTTGACCACAATCAGGTAAAGTAGACTAAGCAGCAGAAAAGACACTGAACTCCTTTAGGCCTTAAAACGTGGCACATATATACCTCTTTTGGGTGAATCAAAATTCTTTCCTGAATGTTTTTTCAGGGTACATAGTTTTATAGACAGAAGCAAGAGTCTATTAAGTAAAACAAGAGCTGTAATATCATTTAATATCACATTTTCTGTTCAGAAGCAAAGACAAAGCTAAAACTTATTCCCTTTTCTTTAATAACATTTAAGATATTTATGGACCTCCTTAAACTTGGCACAAAAGATTTTATTGTAGTTTAACCTATGTAAGGAGTGAAGCATCAGACAGTCATTTGCCCACTGCCCCTGCCAGTTGGTTGTGGAGAAAACAACTGGGAGGGCAACATAAGAAAATTCCAAGGATAAGATAAAGACAGTTCAAACAAAACAAGATATCGTAGTAGTCTTTTCCAGCCCTAATGATTCAGTGATTTATGAACATAAGAACAAACAGACAAAAACAAACCACAAAGATAAAAAATATAATCAATGCAAAATGCAATTATTCGCCACAAGCTGACTGATTCCCACATAGTCCTTAAACAATGACAGCCCCCCAGACAACTCTGTTCAGTATTGCTGAGCATGATGCCAAATGCCAGGCCATGTCCAAATCATGCACAAGGTCCCCTGTTTCTGCCCCACCATGGCGGCTCTTCCCTGCTGAGTGGCCCAGCCCAGCTTCACACACACACATCTCTCAACAACAACCAAAACTTCAGTGTGATATAAATACTGCCTAAGCTGAAGCCAGGACAAAGGGAAGGTACAGTGCAGATGATAAGGATAAAAAGAATATAATGTATGTGTGTGCTGTATCAACAGCCCTTGAACTTCTACCAATATAAACACAACCTATATTTGAATTGTGGATTGTGGAAAAAAAAAAAAAAAAAAAAAAAAAAAAGAGAAACTTGTGAAGAGAATTTTTAATTTTTTGTGAAAATTCACCAAGTGGAAGTATCCCAGATTCTAACATTAAATTTTACATTAACTATATGTGGGAAAATATATACTTAATACGTATATAATATACTATATATAGAAAAAAACAGAGATTTGGTTGATCAAAACTTGTGAAACACTTTTATCTGTTGATTACTGATTTGTATGGGAAGCCGTGAAAAACCTGGTGGGAAATCCATCAGAAAATCATTGTCCAAAATGTTCCTTGCAGATTTTGCTGACTTCCTCTGAAGTAGTTACAGTTTTTGGTTACATTCAGTCAAGCCAAACAATCAATTTTCATGAGTTCATCACATTCAATTACTCTTCATTCCAGACTTTCTACAAATGAGATCTTCATCTATTGGTGCAGCAAATATTTATCAGGCAGTTAGTTCACCAAAATTTATTTATTTATTTATATTCTCATAATTCCCCTTTTCTCATTTGTCACTGTCACACTGTCAACAAGTTCACAGTTTTGGAACTTTCCTCACAGAAAGTGAGGTTCATGGACCCCTTTATCTATCAGGTTTACTTCTAACTCATTCATTAAACCTAGCTCCATCTAGCAGCTTTGTGCTCATCTCTGTTCCTTTTTCTAAGTCTTTTTCTTATGAGTTCAATAGAGTTTTGCAGGCAGAGCCTGAAATATTAGAAATGCTCCACCCTCATAACGCTAGATGAAATTGCTTGGTAGAAGCAAAATCCCTTCAGAGGCAAATGGATGACTCACATAACAGCGGGTAATCGCATCAGTACATCAGGAGGTGGAATCTGTCTCCAAGATTACCTCTTCCAAATACTGACTTCATTTTCACTTATGTATCACATAGTTCTGGGACAAAAAATGAGTGAGACAGTGGTAAGCACTTACAACTTCAGGAAATACAGTTGCAGGATGTATATGCGATAACACATGAGAAAATAAAACAACACAGTCAATATTCAAATTCCTGCCAAAATTTAAATTCCCAGATCCTTGGTTTATAATTAGTTATTTTCCAAAATAAAGGAAAAGAAAATAATGCCATATGTGCCTGGGAAATCATATTTGTACAGGGAAGTCACGTATTTAAAAATTTACCGATCTCGTACATATGCATAAACATAAACCTGTACTCAAGTTTCAGTATTTGGCATAAACACTGACCAAAAGTACTCTAAAAACACAATTAATGTCTCTTATACTTAAAGAATGAAATGGGCGTGCAGCAAGATTATGGCACACAAAGGCATCTGATGAGATACATTTTTGTGCTTTTGTTTTTAACCTGAAGAGAAAATGGAAAGTGGTCAATTTTCCATCAACAGAAAACTTATTATTAACTTACCCAAAGACAGAGCCTGGTCTGTAACAAACAGTGCTCATTAGGCCATGACATCAGACTATGAAATTCTGCTGTTTTTGGATTGTCTTATTGTTTGTTAGTTTTTTCCAACTCAAGACATAAACATATTCTTTTCATGTATTTAATTAGGGCCAAATGCTGTCCTTTTTCCCCACATATTGAAGAAGACATTTAATGTTAAGCTTTCCTAGACTATACTGTTACATTCTCTTATAAGAATGAATGAAGTTCTAAAAACTATAAAAAAAGGTTCTCTCAGTAAGCGAGCTACATACCCAGTAGAGCTTAAGTAGTGTGCCAGCAAGAGTGAATTCAATCTTAATTTGCAACAATAATGATATCAAAGTGAATTTAAGGGGATCATTATTCTTCTACCTTTTCTGTCTACTGTAGTCCCAAATTCAATTTTTCTTCTGCTTAGTAACTTCTTCAATTGTTACTGGAATAGATGTTATAAACTGCTAATTATGACCAGCTGAAATAGTTTCTTTTTAACAACTTCCAATTATTCTTTATTCCTCTACCTGTAGAACATAATGTATTAATTTCATTTTATGCCCAAAGATAGCAAGTCTGTTTTATAGTACTTAATAGTAAGCACTGAAGCAAAAAAGTAAAAAAAAAAATATAAAAAAGTAGGAGCAACCCCTTAAATTGCTCCATCTATTTTCAAGTCAAACCATATTTTTTAGGAACAATACATCTATTAATTTTTTCAAAACCCCCATCAGCAGGCTTGAATGAAAATCTTTATCTGATCATAATTCACCCATAATCAATCTTAAATCTCTTTCTTTTGTTATCATTAATGAAACATGAGTTTGGACATCAAATGAGGGTGATAATTTAGAAAACAAACAAAAAATTAATTATTTGGCTACAGATAACATTCATTACTAACTTCTCCAATTATGTAAAGTTAATTCTATTTATTTGATTTTCACTCACATATTTAATTTTTGCCCACTTTTAATTTCATTATGTTTTGCATGCTTCTTTACTCCCCTGTAAGAATGACCAGATATGGATTATTAGATCTGCTCTTCTCTTTGAGAATTTTTATTAGTAATAATCATGTTTCTAAGTGCAGCTTTGCTGTTTGCTGTTAAAAATCTCATCAAAATATAGAATAGCAATTGCAGCATGGATCACATATTCTGCTTGAACCTTGAATGCAGAATAACTTCTATACTTGGAGAAATCTATTCTAGATGCAAATGCTTGTCATAAAAAGTAATGCAATGTGACGAATGGAGAAAAAGAAAATCATTTTGCTGTGTCTGTAACTACATTACAACATTTGGTACTGAAAATCAGTAAATCAGGGCTGAGTTTTGCAAATAAATTGATTGACATCCAAATATTCTGACACAAGTTACTTAAATAAAATCACAATTCTTCATAATAACCACTTCTTTTCAAATAAAACCACTGATGTGTGCTTGTTAAAGCTGAGGCATTGTTTTCATTGCCCTCTACGTGTACTTCTTCAGCCAGGAAAGTAGACATTGTTTGCAAGTGTTTCTGAAAATTTCACCAAACTTATTGTTCATGATTTCTGCTAATCTATAATGTATTTGTGATCTGCTTCTGAGAACATTCACTTTTCTCCCAGACACTTAATTTATGTCTATTCTGCTTTTGGCTTCCTCTTGTGTGGACTCTTATGTCCACAGAGAATAATGGACAGGGCAACGGTTGCAGAACTTCAGGTCTATTCACACATGCTAGCCTTACAGTCATGCCACAAAATCAAGATTTGACTTGTGTATTCCCACGCATTCCATTTAAGTCCTTATCATGCTCCTTGAGGCTGTACCTTTCATTTTTAAGGGTCCGAAATCTTCTCTGAAAGTCATTCTGCCATATCTGAAAAGGATGATCAAGCAGATGCCTGAATTTACAAACTCCTGCCCTCTATGAGATGAAATCTAATTTCTACAGAGGTCTGAACCTGTTCAGGGCCATTATCATTAATACTTTGTGTTTTACTGTAATACTCCCAAGGTAATTTCAGGGCTTTCAAACACCACACCGTATTTGTGTTTTAAAGGACAATGTCATATTCCTTTGTTTCTTTGTTTTAGAGCAAATTACAAGGAAATTTGTCATTTGTCACCTGGGTTGGGGCAATACCAGGCACAAATGCAGGCTGGGCAGACAATGGCTTGAGGGCAGCCTGGAGGAGAAAGGTTTGAGAGTGTCAGTTAATGAAAGACTCAACATGAGTCAGCACTGTGCACATGCAACCCAAGAGGTCAACCATATCCTGGGCTGCATCAAGAGAAATGTGACCAGCAGGTTAAGGGAGATGATTCTGCCCCTCAACTCTGCTCTTTTGAGACCACACCTGGAGTACCGCGCCCAGTTCTGGGGCTCCCAGCACAAGAAGGACATTGAGCTGTCATAGTGGGTTCAGAAAAGGGCCATGAAGATTATGAGAGGGGTGGTGCACTTCCCTTATGAAGATAGGCTGAGAGAATTCAGGCTCTTCAGCCTGGAAAACAGAAGCTTCCAAGAACTTAAAGCAGTCTTCCAGTACCTGAAGGGGGACTACAAGAAAGCTGGAGAGGGACTTTTTAGAAGGGCATGTAAGAACAGGATGAAGGGAAATGGCTTTGAATTAGATGAGGGCAGATTTAGACTAGATATTAGGAAGAAATTCTTCGCTGTGAAGGCAGTGAGACCCTGGAATAGGTTGCCCAGGGAGTTGTGGATGTCTCTTCCCTAGAGGCATTCCAGGCCAGGCTGGATGGAGCTTTGAGCAACCTGGTCTAGTGGGACGTCTCTTGGGGGTTGGAACTAGATGATCTTAAAGATCTCTTCCAATCCAAACCATTCCATTCTTTGATTCTGTGAAATTTAAATTGTCAAAGAATGTTAATCAAATGCTGAAAGACTACTGCTACACATCTGAGAAAGAAGTGGCATCAAAGAACTGGCATCAATCTATCAATACTATCTGTTAGAATGCTCACTAATGTGATCTAATGTATCATACTACTGCCTGCTTTTTCCTTTTTTTTCTCTATTTTTTTTTATTCTTTTGTGGAAAACTATCATATCCCTCTGAAAGGGATTCTGGTGATGATTATTCATGTGAATAATTTGGAAATGAAGAGAGAGCAAAACAAAGGGAGATCCAAAACAACAGTGAAGACAAATGCAAACAAATTTGTATAAAAATAAAATGAAAATGTCATCTGAAAATGATTTACTGTTAATATTATACTAGTACATATATTGCTATAGTACTACTGGTAACATTTGTATGCTCATTAATCTAAATCATTCTAAAACTTTTACAAAGTTTTAAAACACTAGTATGCAGGTGGGGAAAAACAAAAAAAAAAGGAAAACAAACAACAAAAAAAGGAAAACAAACCAAGTCTGATAATTATGATGCACTATGATTTGGAACTGTATTAGTGTAAAGTTGATGTCACATATAATGTCCAATATTACTCATGTAGTTCACTCCAGTAAAGTTACATCTAAAAGTATGTTTAGTTCGCATCTGGCATTTCTTATCAGAAATGATATCTAACAAAATAATAGAACATGGAATCATAGAATCATAGAATTCTTCGAATTTGAAGGGACCTCTGAAGGCCATCTAGTCCAGCTCCCCTGCAATGAACAGGGACACCATAGCTAGATCACCTTGACCAGGGCTTTATCAAGCCTCGCCTTGAAAGCCTCGAGGGATGAGGCATCAACCACAACACTAGGTAACCCGTACCAGTGCCTCACCATTCTCACTGTAAAACAAACTCTCTTTCACTTCCACTGAGAACAGAATTAATTACCTTAACAAATGTTGTATTTTGCCCAGCTGATGCTCTAGCTGATATTTCTGGAAGGCTCTCATCTTCCATGGATTCCTCTTCATATTTGCCTGTCTTGTGCAAGGCCTTGCTTATCTAGTGTTATTTCATAATCCAGTAATAGCAAAAAGCTCCCGAGCTTAGGCACCTGCAGCACTTCACAGAATGTTGAGATCCTGACATTTTTTTCCTCATTAAAATCTCAGAAACAGGTTAGAAAAAAAAAATATCAAAAGAAACACACACAGAGCAAATGTAGAGATGATATTGTGTGCAAGAGTGGTGGATTGTTACAAAGAAGTATACAAGTCGTTTTGAATGGAATGGAATACCTGTATCTCCATCTATTACAAATGTTCTTCATCTGCCAATTTGGATTTTTCAGAAGAGGAATTTCTTGATGGCAAAGCATTTGCACTCTCCCAGCAGATATTAGGGTTTCTGTGCATTGGCCAATGGAATTCAGCTTCTCAAATATACTGATTTCACATAGGAAATCTGTGCTTTTGTATAATATCAGACAAATGAAGATATAATAAACTGAAGTGGCCTTTAAAATTTTTATCTATTCTATTTTATTTTTATGTGGAATTCATCTGTAGGAAAAATAATCTTTAACTGAAGGGCTTAGTCCCACAGGTGAATTTTCACCAATGTCAGATAACTTGGATAAGGTCTTCTGATAATGCAACCTCTTAAAATGAGAGAAAAAAACAACTAGATAGATATATATCTATCTTATATATCTAGCTTATTTGAATGAGGAAACCCTCTGAAATTCTTGAAATTATGTGGCTCTACAGCAAAACCAGCATCTGTCAATTACGCATCTGCTACTGCCATCAAGCAAAGCAATGCAATTACAATGTGAACTGGAAAGCAGTACCTTTTCTGTGTGTCTTCACTGTACAGGATAAAATGTCTTGGTGAAAAAGCATCAATTTGTTTTCAGCAGAAACAATTTATGCAATGATCCGCCTTTCTAGTCCAAACAAGGAGAATAGAGTATTACATACACACAGTATTTAAACAGTCAGTAAACATATACCTTAGAAAAGCAAAACTAACAATACTGATTTTTACACAGTTTGAGAGTACAGGTGTTATACAAGTTTATCATATAAAACAGCACAGCAGAATCATAGTTGTGGCAGTGCAGCTATTTCACTTCCATTAACATCACAGAATTAATTGTCCTGAATAAACTGCACATTGCCAAATGATGCAGTTGGTTTGAGAGTTATCCAAATGTAACAAAACCAGACTGCATTTCTTTGCAGAACCTATGTGCAAATCTACAGATACAAATATAAGTATCTGTCCATCCCATGCATAAACTGTTTGCATTCCTCATGTTCTTACTTTCAGTGAGATTTCTGTCATAATCCAGAATAAGAAAATGACTGTTTATGGAGAAGATCATATGCTCAACAGGTGGAGCATAGCTGCTACATGAGGCTAGACTAATCTCAGTTATCTGGTGACATTTTAGAAATAAAGGTTATTTGAGCATCTTTTGCCTTCAGAAAAGATGAAGGAGAGGATGAATCCAAAATAAAAATGCCCACCTATCAAATTCAGAAGGATTCAAGTTAAGATTTTCGTGCCATCTATGGTTGAATTGCTAAAAAGAAAAACATTAGAAAATGTGAAACCTAACCTTTAAGCAATAGTGACATCTACAAAATGTTTGCCAAGACAATACAAACACATCCAATAATAAATGAATAAAAATCTGAATAGATTAATACTTAGTATTGAATAGATCTACTTAGTATATCTGAGTAGATATACTTAGTAAAACACAGTAAAATATGGTTTTGTGTATTGTGTATCAGCCATTTAGAAAATTTACATATGTGTTAAATACTTATTTTACATGCTTTTTATTTCACATACAGCTAGAATGCTTTGGAAACTGATCATGCTTCATTCACCTCTTTCAACAAAAGTAAGTTGAAAATGAAGACTTCAGATCTTCCAGAGGACTATGTGTTAGTTTTCATTTAATAAACTGCTGAATGATGTGTGAGTGTTCTCAAAGTTTGCTAAGTAGTAGTCAAACACTTTCAGATATGGACATTATACTTCCATGTCCTATTTCTTTGCCTTCTGTGACAGTTTTTCCCCTCTTAAAAAAAAAGTCTCCTCTCTTAAAAAATTCACAGTGTTTTCACTTTTTATTTATCAGTCAGAAAAGGCAAGATTGATAATCAGTGCATGAAAAAGAAGCATACTATAGCAGAGTTTGTCAGGTCAAATCTCCTAATTTTATGAATTTTGTTTCAAGGTAGCTAAGACAATGGCACTGAAAAATAAATTATAATATATATAATATATATAATTTATATATATAATAATTATTATATATAAAAATTAATTGTTTTTTGGATGTTTTGATAAATTACTAGGCAAGTTCAGTGCAAGTCAACTCCTTTGCACAACCTATGACAAACAGTCTTCTTATCATTTGGAGGCTTACACTTTTCTATCATCTTTCAAATGATAAGAAGCAGACAATTTTAGAAGAAGTCAGTGATAAACTGCATTGTTAAATTACTTTCATTACTACGTTGAACAGACATTCACATATTGCGACATGGGAAACAGGTAAAAAAATCAATATATTGCTATCTTTTGTTGTAGTACCACAAATGGGAATACTGGTTGGGTCACCTCATAATAAAATAACAACCTATCTGTAAAAGTGTGCCTAAAGAAATTACACATAAGAGTGAGTGTATGCAAGAATTAAGCAGCAGGTCTGATTTATCCTTGTTCTGGTCCTCTGCAGTTATGTACAGATGAGCAAAATTATACAAAATGGAAACAGCAGTGTTTTACCTCTGAGACACAAATGGTGAATGGATTCAGTCGAGAAACAGGGTTACTCTAAGGAAATGGTACTGCTCTGCCACTGATAAAAACCTGTGAACATATTCTGTTTCTCATTATAGTAAGCCTCTTTAATTTGTTCCCTATGCAGCATCTTGTGTTTTTTCTCTCCCTAATGACTGTACAGGTATGCATTACTCTGCTCTGAAATACAGGATCTGCATCAACACAGATAAGCCAGTTCAAAAACTGAATTCACTTTCTGAAGGTAGGACATGGAGCTTAGCAGCACTGAAAACCAACATCCTTCAGAAATGACAGCAGGCAAAATACTCCATATGTTCCTGCAGGGCCATCTAGATGCTTATTCTGTATCAAGACAAATATAACTCCTTCTCTAATAGTATAAAGAAGAATCTATTATAATAATAAATAGAAGCCTTAAGTTAACTCAAATATTACCTCACTCAGTGAAGATTAAATTCTTTTTATCTTTTGACCCAAGTAGCACCCAGAATGTCTCTTAACACTTCAAGCATCTTTGGATCCACCCAGTCACACTGCTATATCAGAAAGAGAATCGTAGTAATCTTTTAGAAGAAGGATACTATTTTAGCAGTATGCAGATAGTAGACAGGGATTGCCTGAGATCCCATGAAACCTCTGACATTTTTTGGTACAGCAAGTAATAGATTTGAGTCAGGATTTGACTGTGGTACTACACAGTACCCACTACAGTGGGTATTACAACTCACTGTGTCAAAACAGTTATTTTTAATGAGTACATGCATTTTGTATTATGCCAGCCATTTCCTTGTCATGCTATTGGATTCTTAATGCAACAGGAGAGAGGCCATTAATCGCAGTAATAAAATGTTTGAATACAGAATGTACAACTTCACACACAGCAGAAACCATACAGAAGTTAATGGACCAAATTTAGCACTGGCTTAATTCCACTCAAATCACTGGAGATAAGCCAGGTCTCAGTTCGAGTTAATGACTTTTGTGGATTACTATCACATTTACAAATTTGCATAATTTATTGCATTTAAAATAACAAACACCTGTACCTGCTGAGTGCACAGTTGCCTATTGCCTCAGCTACTCATGTCAAAGACACTGAGAATAAGAAGTGCTTTTTGTGCATGCGTACAGTGATGTGTGAGTTAGAAAAAAGTGCTATATAGTGGCCTGTGAATCTGATCATCACATTGATTCTATGAAAAACAGTAATCAAGATCATTATTTTGTAAACAGTTTTAAAAACTAAATCACCAACCAAATAAAAATAAAAAACTTAGAAAATTGAGCACAAATTTGTAAAAAAGCCATTTAATAAATAACTTATGATAACAAGCTCAATATTTTCTCTTTCAAATAGTGACACATCACAAGTAGAAATTGCATTAAATTAATCTACTAATTAAGAAATGGCAGTTGCTAAGGAGCAAAGCTTCTGTTTAATTACTTAATAAACAAGCATGAATATATTCCAAGTGGACTAACACTGAACAAACAGTCCACATTTGTGAAAGAGCCTGGAGCCTGTAGAGAACAACAAACTTTTTGCTGTTTATTCTACTGAAAGAAGAAAAATTATATTTTTCTTTTCTGCTCAACTAAATTTTGAAACAGGTGTGAGCACTGTCATTGTCAATAAGCTGAATAAGCAAACAAATCCCACAGTTTGCATAAAGAATTTGGAATTCATGGAAATACATTTAGATGCTTTTTGCATCTTCGGGTTTTGCACATTTTATCACATATTTTTGAGAGACATTTGTGGGATTTCTCCTGAAATATAGAAACTGTAAAACTCATTGTCTCTGTTGTGCATACCAATGGTATGCTGAGTTATTCGCCTTTTACTGTAGTCAGTTATTAGACTTCTATCATAGATAAGCAAATTTGTGATTTAAATATATATATATATATATATATAATGATTTTGCAAGTAAAGTGGAGTTCTGTTCTACAAGCTCTGATCATTACAATTAAAACTGTCACTGATTTCACTTGTTAGTGACAGGATTTTACTCAAGCTATTATTTGCTTTCATCTCTATAAAACAGATAATGTTCTTATGAAAGAAAATACTGATCAAATCTAATGTTTTTGAAGTTGATGAATTAGAAATAGGATTTTTTAATATAGAGAAGCCAGAAAGTTTCATGAAGAATTGGCAAATATACATACATTGTCAGATAAATGCAATAGACACTGCTTATAAGAAATTCCTGAAATACTGTTGTTTTAGTCTTTCATCAAAATCCTACTGATTGCATATGATAAAAGTATATACCTGTAAAGTGGATTAAAAAAAAAAAAAAAGATCTTAGAAATGGCTTACTTGATTTTGGTCTGAAAATTAGTTACTGAAAACCACAAGTTCTTTGTATATGTATGCGCACACACACACAACTGCTGCACGTTTTCACACGTTTTGGCTAACTGTTAAATATGAACGCATACACTGGAAGACAAATGTCTGCATGTAAAAAGCTGTTCTCTTTACTGGTATGGTCATGGGAGATGTCACCCAAAAAACAGACCAGCACATTTATTAGCAAGGCTACTTTCTCGACTCAAAAAAAAAAAAAAAAAAAGGGAATGATTATGTTGGCAAGAAAAAACAGACAATGACCCTTTGCTTAGTAAAGACACGACTTTTCACGGTTGTAAATCTAAATCTGCTCATTACAGTTCCTTTCATATATTCAATTACTGATTCAGCTCCACATCATTCCACCTACTTTTTGAAATTCAACTTAATGGAATTTTTATGAATATTTTTCAAGTTTTAAAAATAAATGCTACACCCATCATCCTGTTCAAAAAGAAATTACATATAAATTGAAAGTGTATTTTAGTGAATATGCAGTTCCAATTCATTCTGAGACTAACTGGTCGGTATTCAATTTCACAATGAACTGCAATACAGTACATTTTTAATGGTTGTTGCATCAATAATATTACACAGCTATTATTCCATTTGTATTACCTGGAATGACATCAGCTTTACACAAAAACTCACAAATCATTACAGATGAGTTTTAGAACATGTTACCTAGCATAAAGTTATAAGCCAGCATTTCTACTATAAGTTACACCTATGCACTCCGACAATTTTTTCTTGTTGCGCTACAGATGCTGACATGACATGAAAGCACGCTGCATGCAAAAGAGAGTTTGAATGAACTTTGCTTTGTTTTGTTACTGCATGTAGCTTGAATTGGCATTGCTTCTGTATTCAATCAAATTGGGTAGTCCTGAGAAACTGCAGTCTTGTCTTGTAGACAAGAAGTCATACATGTGTTCACAAAAGAGATTAAGGATATAAGGAATGGTGTAATATTTTCAGCCTTGCAAATTCAGTGGAGGTATTAGTGAAATCATCTTTACAGAGCTGGTGATCATGCCAGCTTAGTTATACTTAATCCCTGTGAGAGACAGGTTCTGGAAATGCATACTTTCAAGTCCTTTCACTAAGGTCTGACTAAGACAGCAGATAGTTTCAGTCATTAATGACATGGCTCGGTTTTAAAACAAATTCTAGATAACGAAATCACTTTGAAACTACATGACAAATATATATATCTGAATACAAAATTTAAACCTGCATTTAGAGATCTTGGTAATTATTTAAGGATTTAATAAACATTCAGAAACTGAAGAGAAACTCCCACAAACTCCAGAATAATTTTTTCATTTCTCAATTTGTTCAGTTTTTTATTTTTACCTGTTAGATAGTTTTAATGTTATTTGACACCTCTGAAAAACAGACTCCCTTTCTCAAATACTGTTGATATAAGCAAATAAGAAACAACTTGCAAGACTTTTAATTATCCTACTGTACTACAGGTAAGACTTCTGAGCACAAGTTTCAAAGCTAACCTATTCTAACCAAAAACTAATCAGTCTTTTTAACAAGCTTCTACTTATAATTCATCTCCCTGTTTCTTTCATCCAGTAAATACTTTAAAAATTATTGGCATGCCAAGACTTTCCCCTTCACTGGAAGCGTGCACTATCCAATCTTACTTACAAATGAAACTATCAGAAGCATAATAAAGCATAAAGTATTAAAAGGACCTATAACCAAACAGAATGGCGGTTTTCTGTTTAGTGCTGATGTTCTCACACACACTTAAAAGAAAAACAGAACAGTCCCAGAACCATAAGAAGTCACTACACTTTCCTGTCACACAGAAAAAGTTCTGTTGATTTCCATTCATCCAGTCAACAATTACATCTCCAGCTTTCTCTGGAGAACTGAACCCAGCATTTCCTTCTCAGCTGAAAGGGCAGCAAGGGTTTAATTTCCTGACTATTGTGCCTTCACTATGTAAGCAATCATATATTTCAGTGAGACATACGTGTGCCTTTCCTAATCATAGAACAAAGCAACAGAAAATATAAATACATCAGTAAACTCCAGATAATGCTATCAGTACCAATGATACAGAATCATAGAATGGACTGGGTTGAAAATGACCAGAATGGTCATATAGTTTCAACCCAACCTCCCTCACATGCAGGCTATCTCTTATGTTGCTGTAAGTTTGCCACATTTCTAACTAGCAGCGTGTCCACAACACTAGGAAGACTGCAACGGTCTCCAGAAAAATAAGCTGACACTTCTTTATCTCCTGAATTAATAACCATCACACTAACCTCTTTGAATAGAAGAATTTATCAATTGGTAATGTGAAGTTACCTTCAATAACTAGCAATCAGAGGATTCTGAAGTACTTATTTTCCTTTTAGACAAAAAAAAAAAAAAAAAAAAAAGAAAATAAGTTCTGCTGTATGAACAAATCAGTTCTTTGACTGAGTCACAATTGAATTAATTCATCTTAATGCAGAACTTGTTAGCTGTTCGAGGTTAAGCCTACAGGGTAGCTTCAACATGCCAGCTGATATATTTGTTTAAACACTGCATGTACTTAACCAAAGCAGACAGTCACATTTAGCACTGCTAAAGAAAAAAAATATCTGCTTTTACATTAACCAGTGTATTTATTTTACCTACATATATTCATCTTACCTATGCTCACATTATGCATGCATATAGTTACATTTTGTTTTTCCAAACAGACCATATTACTTAACTGGGATGGTCTTTTTATGAAGTAGTTTTCATATAGCAACTCCTAATTTCTCTTTGGCTTATTGAGTTTTTTTTTTTTTTCCTTCCTACCCTTTCTCTCTTTTTTTCATTTCCTTTTCTTTCTTTTCCTTTTAATTTTTTAAATTTTTTTCCCCTAGAAGCACACTAAAAAGAAAACAGCTGTGAAAGCAAATTCCATTTCACAGAGGGACCATTCAGTTTCATTTGTGATGTTCTGAAGTTTTAGTTTGCTAGTTAAATTTGATGACACCAGAGGACACCGCAATTTAAAGTAATAAAGTCTTCATAATTAAAATTGCTTTTCAGTTTTATAAAAATAAGGAAAGAAACCAACGTCCAGTTGAATGAAACCCTAAAGAACCTGATCTGAATTTAGTATTCACCTTATTAGGGCAGCAAGTTCCCTTTCACTCCCACTAATGATTATCCAGTTCCAAATGTTTAAAATCTTGTACTTACTTAACCTGAACATTGTAACATACTTATGTATCTGTAGTTGATTTTTGCCTTAATTGGAGAAGGTAACAGGTTAATATAGAATACCATTGTGAACTTTCTGATATTTTGCACAAATGTGGAATGGTTTTAGCTTCTTGACAAAGTGTTCTATTTCTGAGCATTCAGTAAAGTCTTAGTGTTATGTTTAACAGGTAAGTCAACACATAAAATACCTTGGTTCTACACAATGCTTCATTTCACCAGCTGAAACCTCCACATTTGATATTAGACCAGGCTGCTCAGAGCCACGTCCAACATGGACTTGAACACCTCCAGGGATGGGGCAACCACAGCCTCTCTGGGCAGCCTGTTCCAGCACCTCACCACTCTCTGTAAGAACATCCCCGACATCCAAGCTAAATCTTCCCTCCCACAACTTAAAACCATTTCCCCTTGTCCTGCTGTTCTCTATCCTTTCAAAGAGTTGATTCCTCTCTTGTTTATAGGCTCCCTTGGGGTATTGAAAGGCTGCAATGAGGTCACTCCACAGCCTTCTTTTCTTCAGGCTGAACAAGCTCAACTCCCTCAGCCTCTTCATACTGGAGGTGCTCCAGCTCACTGATCATCTATGTGGCCCTCCTCTGGACCCTCTCCAACAGCTCCAATATTGGGGGCTCCAGACCTGGACACAGTACTCCAGATGGGGCCTCACAAGGGCAGAGTAAAGAAGGCCAATCGTATCCCTGTCCCTGCTGGCTACCCCTCTTCTGATGAAGCCCAGGATACCATTTGCTTTCCCAGCTGCAAGAGCACACTGCTGGCTCGTGTTAAGTTTTTCATCCATCAGAACCCTCAAGTCCTCCTCTGCAGGGCTACTATCAAGGACTGCTCCTTCCGGTCTATAAGTATGCCTGGGATTCCTCCAGCCCAAGTACAAAACCTTGCACTTTGCTGTACTGAACCTCATTAGATTCACACAGGCTCACCTTTCGAGTCTGCTGAGGTCCCTCTGAATAGCATCCTTTCCTTCCACTGCATCAACTGCATCACTGACCTTGGTGTTATGGTGCCAGAGAAACTCTGACCTTTTACCCCTTTAGGAAGTAGAGATTCACAAATGTATTCATAATACATAAAGTTGGCCACTTTATCTTCTGTTTTTATTCCAAACACTTTTGCTTCAAAGGGACAGGATATTTTAGAGGAGATGTCATTGTGAAAAGACATATCCTGGTCTTGGACAGAGAGGTAGGATCTCACTGACTGCCTAGAAAAACAGAAAAAAAGGCCTACTGCAAGATCTTATGCATAAATGACAGAAGTAAAAATATAAATAAAAATCTAGGCCTGTGGTTCCTTATTAGCTGAAACAATTAAGGATGCAGGCTACTACATGATTCACGGTCCTAACACCAATGGAAATGCTCTCAGTAACTGAGCAAGTGCTTGTTTTTAAGTCTTTGGACACATCAGAGAGTGAACTTAGTGTTCAAATTATAACCAATGTGTTCTGAGTTCTAGTCACCTGGTAAACATGCAAGTGGTTCAGTCTTGCTGTTACAGTCTCTAGTGAATTAAATAACGTCTTCCAAATTTTGCAGTTGTAAATGCTGTTGTGATGCAGTCCCACCGTTCTTGAGGACAAAGTAAGAGTTTGCTTTTCTGAATGATACATTCTTCCTGCTGAGCTCAGATTTCGTTACACAAGTGATCTGTGACTCCTCACAGCTTGCCTCCACGAGTGGTAGAAGCTTGAAGGTATAAAATAGTAATCTCTGCTTGTACAGAAAAAATATCTTTGCATTACTGTACTTCTTGTAATGGATCACATACTTTTTTTTTTTTTTTTTCCCAAAATGAAAAGAATAGCTTTGCAAAGGAACAGAAATTCCAGGTAAATTATTTGCAGATTTAATAGAAATTCTGGCTTTATTTTGTTATGCAATATGCACAATAAGCTTCTTCCCTAACAGGTTTACTTTGTTAAATTGTATTGCAGAATAATATAAAGTAATAAAATTACTTTCAATCTTTTTGCTGTTGTTGTTCCTGCAATAAGCTGTGGCTTCTGAAGCAGTTCTGTAGGTGATGTTCAACTGCACAAAAAAAAGACAGTGTATAAATTTAATGTATAGTTCTCTGTCTCAACAGTTTTGGCAGCAGGGCAAAAGTTGTTGTCTGATAATTTTGTATTGATTTTTTTTCCTTCCTTCTCTATCCAGACTAAGCTGCAAACTGGTTTCCAGCTGGATCATTCTCCATCTCCTCTGGCAGAAGGCATTAAAGGCTCAATCCAGTCTTGCATTAAGATACTTCATGGTTTGCCTGTGAAAAGCCAAAGGAAAAAGAATCGCTTTGAAATCAGGGAAATCATTATCAGAGAGCATCAAAAATAATATCCCACATCTCCTTTAACTTAAAATAATACTTCTTATAACAAAGCGTGTGGGCTTTCCGAAGCTTTTGCTGAGTGTATACTGCCAACAGCATTAACATTTTATCTCCCGAAGAATTCAATTCATTTACACTGAATACTAAAACGTATGCAACTCTTGTACATTAATTAGAACTCCCACAATGCTCTTAATGTATTTGCAGGTTTATGTGATGGCTTCCGTAATTAAATAAAAATACAATTTAAAGCCATTGTAAATCTGACATTAAGTAGTCTCACAAAGAAACATTACTTCTTGGAAGAAGACTGGAAAAAGGTGAAAAATATCTTTCATGCTCATCTAAATACAAATTTCATAACCGCTGACTATGCTTCATAACTGCATATCCATTCAGAAGGGTAGGATTTCAAAAGTATCTCACATCCAAAATCAATCTTCCTTCTCCCCAAGCGCCTGTTCAGCACTACTAAATGATCATGCCTTGAAAAAGAACAGTTTGAACTTTTCCCTTAGAAGATTAGCCTAAATCAAAACAAACTTTTTTTTTTTCCTTTTGGGTTATGTTACTCATCTAGACAGTGAGTGGTTGTATTACATTTGTAGAACAGAATCATAGAATTATTAAGTTTAGAAACAACCTCTTGAATAATCAAGTATATTATGTATACTTACATATTCAGTGGCTGGAGAAGCATGAACTTTGTACCTGTCAATCTTTGTTACCCACTGTATAGACTCATTGAATGGCATGGGTTAAAAGGGATCTTAAAGCCCACTCAACGCCAACCCTGTGCCATGGGCAGGGCTGCCACCCACTGGTCAGGCTGCCCAAGCTGGCCTTGAACGCCTCCAGGGATGGAGCACATACTGCTTCTCTAAGCAGCCTGTTCTAGTGCTTCATCACCCTCCCAGTGAAAAATTTCCTCAACATCTGATCTAAATCCCTCTTGTCCTATCATTATCTATTACCGATGTAAAGTGTTTATTTCTCTCTCGTACAATGCAACCTGAGTGAGAGGAAGAATATAACTTTCTTCCCCTCAAAGTGGGTCATACGTTATACTTAACACATATTTCTATGTGTTTTTATGTAGATATCCAATAAAAATTATACATTAAACACATAGAACAATGTATCTAATATTCCTCTCCCACCTTTAAACTAAACAGCAAGCTCTTTACCACAGATAATCTTGTTTATTTTATAGAGCACTGTGAAGCCTTATGGCTCATCATTATTGCCTACTTAACGGCACTGTAAAAACAGTATTACATTCAGTAAGGAACCACATTTCACCATATTCTCTTAAAGATCCATATACTCTTATCAACTCCTATGTATTAAAAAAGATCTTCTGAATTAATGTTACATTCAATAGCCAATTATAACTCTACTTAATCTTAAATCTAATCTGGTTCATACTGACCAACTATCCAATTTATCTTCACTAGACCTTCACATTGCTACTGCTAATTCATGTACTTTCCCTTGCGTAAGGAGAGGTAACAGCAAAATAAATGCTCTAAAACAGTTTTGGATCACCCAAGGAAGGCAGCAGTAACAATCCAGTAATAAAGAAAGAATTGCTCACTCCTTTCCAAGGGTCAGAGCTCACCAAACTCTCTGAAGAAGAGAATCTTCAAGTAGAGATGCTTCCCTTGCAGATACCAGCCCCTAAATAAGGTTAGGGAGAAGTGGATCCAGGGTCCACCCCTTCCAGTCACACAGGTGGATTGTTTCCATCTGTGTTCTCAGGAATGGCTACTCCCCTTCACCAAGTGCTCAATCACTGGTTCAAGACGGTTCCTATACAACTTGAATTTAGAAAGTTTCTGACTTAAAATTAATTTGGTTAATGCTGTAGAACAGTTCAGGGCATCATTTAAAGTACAATTCTGTAGATCACTGCTGTTTATAGAAGTACAGCTAGGAATGTACATTAAGCTCTGCTTTCTACATTAGCTTCTAATCATTGTTTAGCACTCAATACAGTACTTGATAATTCCCAAATTAATTATTCCCCGTGTCACTGTTACAGCTTTGTATTTGCTGGGGCTGTCTGATATCATATATTTGTCAATGAAGGTGTTTAATTTATTTCAACAGCCTACAGAGAAGTAGTTAGAAATACAGTATTCCTATAATGGTCTCAATTTCAAAGTTTCTAGTACTCTTACTCTTACTCTAGTACTCTGATAGCATTGTGTACCACCAACTTCTGGGTGCAATACTAGTATCAGTCTTCTTTTCTGTAGATCAGCTGTCCAGCAGATCAAATGGTTTTACAGATGAAGACTCTCCTGCAGACCTGGTGTTCACTGATAAAATTCTATAAACTGGTAAAGATACTCTGATTTGCAATACTATCGTTGTTTTAAATCAGAATGTGACCAATATCTTTCAAATGTATTTCAAAAAATGCATTTTTCCATAGAATGAGCATTAAAAATTATTTTGAGCTACACTGTAAATACAACAATGAATTATCATTCTAACACTGTCCTGAATTCCTGTTATGCTGTAATTGTTCAGCGTAGTGCTATACTTTCCAGCTATGTATATGTGAATCTCTGGCCACTAAGCTAATTTTGCATTCAGCCATTTTCTATGGAATAACTACAACAATTTAGAGTACTACAGACACTTTTGACACTGTTCTCTCTTTTGGATTTAAAGCATAAGTTTATTTTGTATGTTTATTTCTTTGCTAAACAAATATAGGTTTAAATTGCTAATATTTGACCTTGAAAACCATATACAGGTATGAATGGAGTAAGCTTAATTCATTTCACATAGAATATGAAAATTTCCCAGAGATACACCAGAAATCGCAGAGAGAGTCCAACTAGATATCTCTGTCCTCATTAGCTTTCCAGTTACATGATCTCCACATTCACTGTGTCACCCAGAGATGAAGGTCAAATCTGGCTTTCTCTTGATTACACAGCATTTTAAAGGTTTTTAAAAAGGATGCCAATAGTTTTACACTTGAAGAAACAAAGAGCTGAAAGTGCAGACTGACCTATACATCCTTACTTGGGTTTTTGACCGTAATTTAGAGATCGTTTCTTAGCTTCTTCAGAAAAGCACCCACCTATTAAAAAAATGATGACAACGCAATTCAGACAGAGTTGATGAAACAGTAAAAATGGTCTCACAGTAAGAGAACTGCAGCAGAAATTTCATCAAAACTTCACTATTAGAATCATGTAGCAATATGAAAAAAAAAAAAAGAAATACTATTTTAAACAAATAAATACTTCCTCACCAAAATACAATACATTCCAAACTCTTCCTCAGTTTTCAGGTTGATAAATTAAACATTATTTTTAATTAGAAATATCTTTATTTTGATAGCAAATCTGAGATAAGCCTACTTACTTCTATTGATACACTCCATATTTCTCTGATATAAACTATATGTTGTGCCTCATCAAAACTACACCTAAAAAAGCAGAGTAAATCAAATACACATTTAAAGTGCTCCAGACTTGTTTAGATAAAGGACTAACACTCAGACCTTGGAAATGGAAATGAAGATTTTGACAGTTACCTTTTAATTGAACAAGTACAAACACATTAACCAGGGGCTAAAAAATATTTAGAACACATCATGGAGCACACATCTACAAGATATGAAGGCTTTCAACATTCAAAACTATTATAATGATTAATTGCAAATGATGAATTAGAGGGAGAAAGAATTGAATATCTTACAAAAGAGCTTCTCTGTCGATGGATGTATTTCTACATAATTTAAAGTCTCTTTATAGTTCCTGCACTCTTTAGTTCTTTGCCATTGCAATAAATGAAGCATAGGGATTCCTTCAAACTTTCTAGTATAATTTTATTTTTTCTTGGTCATTTCACCTCCTTTATCAATTAGGATTTTAATAGTTTCTTACATGGTAGAAGAGCAACTAAAGAAAAAAAAAAAAGAGACAAAGAAAAATCTTTCTCTCCTCCCTCCAATCCCCAAAAGTTTACCACTCCCAAGTTTTCAAAAATTGAATGGGAAAGGAAATGATAGTAAAGGGTTTTTTTTTTTCATATACATATTTTTTTAATTTTTATTTTTTTCCAATGGTGGATACAGTTGAAAACAAAAATTACAATGTTCTGTTTCCCAGGTATTAAAATCATTAAATCACAGAATAGCTGATGTTGTTAGGAATCTCTGGATGTCATCATCTCCAAGCCTGCCTCTCAGACACTTGGAGCAGATTGGCAAAGGCCATGTTAAGATTGGTTTAGAATGCCTACGTGGAAGGAAATATTTATACCTCTTAAGGTAATCTGTACTACACATCAGTCATCCTCACACTAGAAGTGCTTCCTTATGTTAAGATAGCATCTTCTGCATTCAGTTTGTGCCCACTGCCTCTTGCCCTGTCACTGAGAACCACTGAAAAGCACCTTCCTCTGCATTCTTTGCACCATCATACATGCAGGTATGCATATAATCAATAAGATCCCCCTGAACCTTTTCTTCTCCAGTCCAAGATCTCTTGCCATTTCCTCACAGGTGAGGTACTGCACTCCCTTAATTACTGAGACTTGACACTACTCTCTTGCATATACTACCTCTCTGAGGAGCTCAGAACTGGGCATGACTCTATAGCACTGGCCTCAGAAGTGCTGACTATGTGAAATATGCTTGCAATACTCTTAATGGAACTCCAGACAGATTGCACTGTAAAATAGGAAAGAAGAATATATGTTATATAGAAATTCACTGTTCAAAAAAATTCCACAAATTAAGTATCTTGATCTTCTACCTGAAAATTTTCTTTTGACAAAAATTGGTCCAGCTAAAACCTGTTTGACATCTTCGGAGAGAGCAGACCAGAAGATGAAATTACACTGTTATTGTAAGAATAGAAAGCAACAGATATAGTTGCTTTAAAATCCAAGAAAGAAAGCTATCACAATCTGGTAATAAAATAGGGATCCTTTCCAAGGATCAGGGCTCAACAAACACTGTAAAAGATGTAGTCTTCAAGTAGAGAGGCATGCCTTGTGGCTTTTAGACCTTACATGAGGCTAGTAGGGTTGCGCAAGTGAACTGTTTCCACTTGGTCTCCCAGGGCTGGCTACGCTCCTTCACCAAGTACTCAATCACTGGTACAGGCCCTGACCTACCAGCTCTCATACGCTTATTACAGAAAAAAGAAAGAAAAAAGAAAATAAAAAACTCAACTCCTGAAAAATGGGGTGTAAGGCAAATATCAAAGGTTTGTAATCTCTGCAATCATTTTACAAGAGTGTGTTACACGATGAGGAGATTTGCATTCACAATTAAAGAGCAATTCAAATTGCAGAACATGTTTTGCTGTGGTTTTCACTCAGTAGAAGTTATCTCCTGAAAAATTTTTATTAATAAAAGGGTTTAATTTTCCTTGATCCTTCAAATTGTTAGCATTTCGAAGTGTTACAACTGGATTAATAAAATCACACAATATTAGTTCTACCAAAAATATGCAACTAACTTATGTAGCAGAATGAAGTAGTGATTTATTTTAGCTCTTACCGCTTCAAAGATCAGAGTTTCTGAAATTTCTCCTTCTCTTCAGTAAGGAAAAAGGGAGTTGTAAAAATCTGCAGGCAAAATACATGTAAACAAATGTTAGCAAAAACCATCATAGTTATAATAAACTACATAACAAAGTCTGACTAGGTGAAAAATAATGTCTTTTTCTTTTATCTTTTTACTTTTGTCTTCTTTATAAATTTTGGCAGTTTAAATGATTAAGAAGAATGTATTTTCTCTTCAGTTAATTTTAACAATTTAAAGACAACATTAACCCTTCTTCTCCCAAGACATATGTTCAGGGTAATGCCAGACATATTAACAAAATAATTAAAGAGCAAGGTAGCATGGCAATAGTTCAAGTGTATCAACTCAGTGAAAGAGAAAACTAGATTCCGTAATGGTAGCTAGGGTAAAATAAGGTCCTTAGCACAAAGTTTGGTGTAAAAATCCCACCAACAAATAAAAAAACTGAATTACAGAATCATGGAATCATAAGTGTTGTTGATTTCTCTGGAGATCAAAGAATTATAGACAGGCTTAGGTTGTAAGGGACCTTAAAAGACTGCCTAGTTCCACCCTCTGCTGCACTGGGCAGGGCTGCCACTCACCGAGTCAGGCTGCCCAGGACCCCATGCAACCTGGCCTTGAGTACCTCCAGGGATGGGGTACCACAGCTTCTCTGGGCAGCTGTGCCAGATATCATCTAATCCAATGAGCAGACACACAGAACCCCCAAAACAAAACAAAACAAACAACAACAAAAAATTAAAAACAAAACCAATCCTGCTAATTAATGAAAGGCAGTAAATCTCACTAGTCTATTAAGATTAAGAATGTGATGAAAGTCTACCAGCTGTGCTTTTTAGAGGAAGAATGTTGTTTTCTTGAAATTCTGATCTGCCCGAGAATGAAGTCTCTGGTAAAGAGTATATTGCATATAGCAATTGTAGCTTTCTCAGTACTCTCAAAAAAAAAGGAAGTATGACACAGTCTACTTTTGCCAGTTATCACAGAATATTTTTACTATCACATACATAGTGAATAACATTATTTTCTATTTTACTACTAGAGATGCTGTAGTTATATGTCCAGTACCAGAGGTAGTGAAAAAGGTGATGAAATACCACTACAGTTCATTTATATCATGTGACACTTCCTAACAGGGAAATGTTCTAATGAATGCTAAATTGTCAGGGATGAATTGCCTAATACTCTTTCAATAGAGAGAAGGATTTGATCCACAAAGGGTAAGAAATCTAAAAAATGACAACTTACTTCTAAAATATCTGGTGCTATGTTCAAACTATGACTAAAGCTTGGTCTCATCTAATGGTCTTCGCTGTTTAAGTCAAGCTTCGTTAAAAGTGCACAATCTCCTGCAGAATTCAGATATGGTACAATTTCCACAATGGAAATTTCGGTTACATTAGTTGGTGAATGCCTTGTACCCTGTAGCATGCTCATGAATTCAAAATATTTAATTTAACTTGTTTGACCTATCTGTTCTTAATTCTGTTAACCTGAAGCTCTACTGTTTGAATCTAAACACACTGTAAGCGCACTATTTGAACAGTTTGTCTATTTGTCTGTTGTATCTTTGTACACACTGAATTATCATAAGCACAACTATCACATTCCAGTTAATAACAAAGCAAATATTCCTGCTTAAATTTCTTCAATTATACTTTTGAAGCAGATTTTTGGAGGCAACTCATGTAAAGTGTACCTGGCCTCAAATATCAGCTAAGACTTAGAAATCTTACTTCAATTTCATTTCCTAAAGTAAGTTAATTTTCATCCTTTGCATAACTTGTTCTCCTAGGAGACCTTTCCTCAGCAGGTAAGGCTGGCTTTGAACTTATTGAGATGTGGTATTAGGTTTGAGAGACATCTCATTCATTAACACCTTGCAGAGATGTGCTTAGTACAAGCACAGAGGGAGAAAAATGACATATTTTGAGATCTTGTTTGCTCCTGCACTTAAAATTATTTCCAAAGGGAATATATAAGACAGTACATATGGCACAAATGCAGTTCTGGACAGAGCCTGCATATGAATTACAACTCAGAGTCAATACCACCATCTGTCCAAATAGTCCTTTCAGATCCTCTTGCTTCATATGCAGCAGAATTGGAGAAAGCATACAACACAATAAGAGAAAAGGAACAAAGCAGTTGGCTCTTCGTTGTAATAAAAAAAATGAAGTAAAAAAGAGGTGCTTGAAAATAAGCCTTCAGATCTAAACCCAAATCATTCCATGATAATCTGTCACCCAGTCACTGACAGAATTTCCTCCCCAGCCATCAGTCTACCCTATAACAACTGTCATAACTTTTGCTATGATAAGAAATCATAGCAAAATTCAGCTTTCATTCAGCTTTCCCATAGAGAGAAAGAAATAACGCATCTGAATAGTTACAAAAAGAATAAAAATATTTCCAGCTGGTAGCCCTATTTTAGAATGTCTTAATGTGGAAATTATGCCTTATAAATCCCGGAGTGGCTTTATAAGACCAAGGAAAGTTTTACAGAAACTAAGAACCTTTTTATCAGTAATGACTTGAGGCTGAGACCTAGGGGACACTAACAAACAAGGAAGCAGGTATCCCCTAAAAGATGAATTTATCCCCTAAAAGGTCCTGGATCAGAGACTTCCTGGAGAAAGAAGCTGTGTCTTAATACTAAATAACAACAAAGGCAGACAAACATAATTTATCTTGAATAATTTCATTCATTCTTTTTTCTTGATTTTTTTGCAAGTTTCCTCAGCTACTGAATTCCACAGTAAGTTCAAAATGACTACTAACTGCACAGTGAAATTCCATCAACTTTTGCTTCACAAACCTAAAACTCAGATATTGTTATCAAAAGTCTACTTCTGCAGCACATTGAAGTTTGGAAGTACTAATAAGAAATACAGGCCACTCAGCAGAAAGGTGAGCCACAACAGATGTTATCAGAAAGTTCAGCTCTTGAAAAATGTCCACAAGACTTCTCAGAAGAAAAAAAAAAAAAACAAAAACGTAACTTGTTTGTGTACACATGAATGCTTCAACGTAATTTTGAAGTTTGGCCATCATTAAAAGATTTTCCCTCTGACAAGTATCTGTATACAGAAGTATTAAAACTTCCCCATACAATATAGCTGTTATACTAGCAGTTAAGGAATTAGGAACAAGTGTAACTAATAAACAATTTGTTTATATCAAGACCTTTTTAACCAGTTTATTCTATCTTATGCTATTTATTCTCCTTTCTTCTTTCCAGAGCCTAATCAGAAAAGGGTTCATTAGAAAGTGGAAAAAAAAGATCTTGTTTAAACTATTAAAAACAGTTGCTAGAGTCTCTAGTGTGTGTGATGTAAAAGCAGAATTACATTTTAAAAAAAAAAGTATGAAATATTTAGACTTAAAATTATCCTGGACATTAAACATTAGTTGCAGACTATCTTAAAAAAAAAAAAAAAAAAAAAAAAAAAAGTTATACTACTTTTTAATTAAATGGAAATTAAACCTGAAGATAGATTTATTAAGTATTTTCTTTCATAAATAGCCAATTTCTGCTGATATATTAATATTTGTTCAGCTTAAATCTATATGGTATTGTTTAAGGATGAAAAGAGTATTTTTGCTCAGAAATTTTGATTGATAAGAAAAGTGGACAAGTGTTAAAAAGTAGTTTCTATAGAGTAGAATCTATAGAAGCATTCAACCTGCAAGATTTCATATCTGAGTGGGCTTCTGAACCTCCACATCAGCCAAGACAAAATTACCCTTTCAGAGGAAGCCAACTGCATCAGAAAAAATGATACTTTGAAGATTTACCAGTCACCCCTAAAAATTTTCTTGAGTTGATTCTATTCTGAGTCACTGAAAAAATGAATGACTTTCATATCTGCTCAAAAATAGAATCATAGAATCATAGAATCACCAAGGTTGGAAAAGACCTAAAAGATCATCCAGTCCAACCGTTCACCTATTCCCAATAGCTCCTACTAAACCATGTCCCTCAACACAACATCCAGTCTTTCCTTAAACACCCCCAGGGTCGGTGACTCCACCACCTCCCTGGGCAGTCCGTTCCAGTGCCTGACCACCCTTTCCGAAAACTAATACTTCCTAATGTCCAGATATTAGTCAAATAATCCAATAATGTCCAAATATTAGTCAAAAATATCACCCATGGTCATGGATAAACCTGTCCAAAGAAGACACTGAATTCCAAGTGTGTAAAATACGAGCTACACTCCATGAGATGTAGAGTATCTCCAATACTCACAATCACTGTAATTTCTAGATGTCATACTCCTCTCTAGGAGAGTTATCTGTCTGAATACAGTGCTCAATTTATCTGAATACAGTGCTCAAAATGCTCAAGAAGTGCTCAATTTAACATTTTCATATTTTTTCTTCTATTATGTTTATTTCCACAGAAATAAATAGGAGGCATTACTTTTGGAGAAACCTATGTATATCACCTAATGACCTGAGGGAGCAGAGAAAGCTGTTCATTCACACAGAAATGAGGAATTCAGATATAATTAGAACAACCTCTTATGTTGCCCAAAATTCTATTACAGGAAAAAACAGGGAGTTTAGAATCCAGGTAGGGTTTCTGCTGTGAGCCAACATTTAAAATGAACACATTTTGGATAAAAGTTAAATATTTATATTTTTAAATTTTATTAGTAATACCAGAGTCAAAGATTTCTATCCAGGGGAAGAAAAAAAAATTATACGTAAACTTAATTCTCAATTTACACCACAGTGAATTTCCTTCAAAATTAAGCAAAGAGAAATAATGAATACTAATAAATGAGTGAAACCTGTTATCCAACAACTTTTACTGAACACATTAATTAGAGCTTGAGAAAACTGCTGAAACTGCTTAAAAGTCTCATCCTGTCCAGAGTCCAGGCAGAGGCAAACAGCAAGAGCACTGTCCCTACAGCCAGCAGTGCACCCCATCCCCACCAGGAGATCTGAAAGGCAGAGAAGATTCATCCACAGGTATACCAGACCTGGGAGCTGGGAGGAACAGAAATTTAGGGAAAGGAATGAAGTAAGGATAGGCAAGACACAAAATGCAGCAGATGGTAAATGAGTGGAAAAATAAAACTGAAAGCAAAATTTCTGAGGAGGGATTTACGCATCAGAGCAAAAAGGAGGTGTAGGCTTGTAGCCCAATAAAACTGTTTGTTGCTGTTACTTGCAATGGGATTCATGCTGTGTTTTATGGCTGACCTGGTGACCCCTCTGGGTTTGTCTGCATCTGACAGGAGATTTGTTTTCACCTGTAACAGTAATTGTCTAATAATTAATTATCTAACGTTTATCTGAGTATGAAAGCACTGTACCCTTTGCTTTCGTATGACATTTGAAAAAAAAAGTAAACACAAATTCCACAGCAAGACCCTACTATTAAAAAATTAATATCTCCTTATTTTGTGTGTGCATTCTTTTTTTTTTTTTTCTACCAGCAGACATGCTCTTGCCTTGCTGGAGGCACAATCTTGTCAAGATACAAGAAAGCATCAACCCAAGAACTGCATAAATTTTTAAAGCACCATCAGGAGCACTACTCCTTAGGCAGAAGATAACATTTCGTTTGTGTCCATAGCAAGTAAAAGTATTTACATACAAATCCTGAAAGCCTTCTGATCCTTCTGTTGAAATAAAATACAATGAACGTTATTTCCAATTAGCTTAACACAGTCAAAGATGATACAGTTGAACTGAGAAAATTCTCAGTGCCCTCTGAAGTACAACAGGCAGTGTTAGCAGCTTAATAATGTAGTAAATTTTTAAAGATCACTTCAGTCAGTGGCAAATCTGGATCAAGAATCTTCTGGATCCTTCACACTACAGCTGCTCTCAATAGCCTCTATCACATGATGAGATGAGTGCTGATGTAATGTTCTTAGTTTCTTCCCATTTCCATGGCTGTATTTATGAAACCTTGAGTTCTGGATCCAGCTTTGTTAAGATTTAAAGCACCATAATTCCTGATGGCAGTTTGCATATCTGTTTATAAAAATATCAGATGTGACACACTAGATTTCCATGTATAAAAGCAAAGCTGAACCTTGGTTCAGGTATGCAGCACCAACACACCCTCAAAATTCAGATCATTCAACTTTGAAAACTGCTTTGTATACAACTCCAGCAAAAATGAAATAGAATTTATTGAACTGTATAATGAGAATGATGAAAAAAATCCACTTTCAGTCATCACTTTAACTTTTTAAAGCTCTAATTAATTAGTACTGATACCACAGTTTTGGTCTCATTTACCTTAAAGCATTTCATATCTTAAAGCAATTCATCTGTTTTACTTTCCTTGGAAATAAATAGGAGGCATTACTTTTGGAGCAACCTACATAGATTCGAAGATATCACTGCAAAATTTTTGGAAGGAAAAAAAAAAAGAAAAAATAAATAAAGGAAAACAAAACACCAAGCAATGTTAAGTACTTTACTGAAAACTAGGTTACTTACATTTTTTGAATATAGGTGCAGATTTAATGCAAATAATTATTTTATTGAAAAATCATTGCAGCCTTTACATGCTCCTTCTAGGAGCTGAAAAATAAAAGCAGGGCCAGCTCTGAATGCATATCATTTAAGATGGAAATCATATGCCTTCTTCTGTTCCCTTTCAAAGTATTTATCTCAGAGATGAATAATCAGTAATTGCTTCATATGAGATACATACAGAGTGAAACTTAATTAGTAATTTAAATGTACACCAAATTGGAACATTTTGAATCCCAATTAAAATTAATGGCTGCAATTAATTCAAACTTATTAGCCACCAGCTTGTTCCCAGTTCCAGCTGCTGACATTTTCAAGTAAATGAGACAGTGTTTGGTGAATCCATGTCATAAACATCACCATCAAGGGATGCTGTCAGCTGTTAATTTGTCAGAAGGATGTTAAAACCTTTCCATCTGCCTTACAATTGCCTTTATGAGGATTCTACCAACTACAAACACCATCAGATCACCAACAGAGTAATACGAAAAATCTTCCATTAAGCCTGAGATAAGCAGAGTTGCCAAAGTCTCTGTGTTTAAGTAAATCTTTCTTATTAATATGTTAGAAAATAGACATTCAAGTTTATTTGTATGTGCTTCTCAAGTGCTATTAGAATTCACATGTATAGAAGATATAGCCATGTTTCTGAGAGCACAGGATCTTACAATGGGAAATTCAAGAGTCATCTTTCTTTGTCCTTATTGCTATAGGCAATTTAGTCAGTCTCTTTTGTATATATTTGTACATTCATTCCTCAAAACTAATCCAAATTCAGACAAACATGAAATTCTTATCCATCTGGGGAAACATTTCATTACACATTGTTGTCTTGCCCTTATTTTTGCCTGCATTTATTACGCTTCACTTATTTTAGAACCAGGGAAATATGAAGTACAGGGAAAATTTCATATTCCATCAGGAAAAGTCAACCAGAGAGTCTTGCTGAAAACCTCTGATCCTGATTCCACACACTCATTGTTCAGATTGACAAATGACATTGACTTTCCAAAATGAATGCAAATCTTTGTCTTGTATTCCCATATTATTTCAGTGATGTAGACTGACACCTAAGACCTGTTTCAAAATAACCTGAGAGCTGCACAATACAACCATCTTGCTGCTGTGATAAATCCTCCATACAGCACTGTTCATTTAATCTGAAATAGAATGCATCATAAATTACATTTTCAATAGGTAAGAGCATGCATTTGCTGTGGTATATTCTGATCCAGGCTCAGTTTGCCTGGGAAGTGAAAGAAGATGGAGGAGTAGCAGGAACTGCAGAGCAGCTGTGATATTTACTCCAAAGTTAGTGTATGTGGGAAAGATGAATTTGATTACATCAAGAACTTAAAGAAAGGGGAAGGGGAACAGTAAAGAAGTACGTAAAGAAAAGCAGTTCAAAGTAAGCATTTTGAAATACAAAGTTACAACATAGAATTTTTTTTTGCAAATTTACATTAAAAAATACAGTGTAACTAACAAGTAGGATCTACTACTGCCTGAAATAAAGTTGAAGTTCTCAATTCAGCAGAAAGTTATATTTCAGTTGTACCAGGAAACATGATAAAACTGTGAATGTGGCAAGCTAACACTGTATCTTGACTCCTTAGGAGTCATGCCAAGTAAGATCCAAGAAAATGTTCACATTTTGAAAATAATCATGACAAAAAAAATCTGCCTTCAGCCTACAAAATTACCTGTCTAATCATAAAGGATTATATGTATGACTACATATAATGACTACAGTATGCCACTGTATGATGCACAGCACTTGGATTCCTGACAACTGTGATTCCCTAATTTACCTTATGCTTGAAAATCTCAAAGTATTATTTAAAATAAATAAAATCTGGTAGATTTCAGAAAGTTCTCTCTTAATCTATTTTTTGTCAATGTACAGATATTTTGAATCCCTTTCCGCTTCTGTCTGTTACATTTTTGCTTTCAAGATAGTAACTTTCAAGCTGAAAAGTGTTTTCAGAATTTCAGTATTAAAAGAAGTAAATACTTTCTCTATTTCATCATTAGTATTATGATTAATGAAAAATATGTTTCCTTTGTGTATCCAGAAGGCTTTGCAGATATATTATTTCATTGATTTCAGATAACTAAAGCAACTTTCATTACGCTGTCTAGTTCATATCCTATTTGTGGAGAAGCAATCAGGAGAGATTCCTACGGCTGGACCTTGTAACCCTGAGGTACTAACTTCCAGAGGAGGGAAAATAGCTGCCTTACTGCCACCACTACCATCACCAAAGCCTGGAAAAGCAGGCCCCAAAACAGCATAGAAAATGCTCCCTCAGCATACCTGGTCCTTCTGAGTGGACAGCCTTTCTATGCAGTACCTATATGAGCAACCTGTCATCCACCAGGACCCCCAGTTCTTTCTACACAGAACTCCTCTCCAGCAGGTCATGTCACAACCTGCACTGATACAGTTATTCCTGCCCAGGTGCAAGACCCTACGCTTGCTTTTGTTAAACCTCATCTGGTTTATTGCTGCCCTGTTTTTCAGTCTGTTCAGGTCTCGCTGAATGGCAGCCTTCCAGTGCGCCAGCCACTCCTCCCAGCTTTGTATCATCAGCATACTTACGAAGGGTGGACACTATCCCCTCATCAAGGTCACTGATGAAGACAGGGATCAAGTCCAGACACAGTACCAACCCCTGGGAAACACCTCTTGTCTAAGGTCTCCAACCAGACTCTGCACCACTGATCACAACACTCTGAGCTCAGCCAGTCAGCCAGTTCTAAACCCACCTCATCATCCACTCATCTATCCCATAATTACTCAGCTTCAGCATCAGAATGTCATAGGAGATGGTATCAAAAGCCTTGCTGAAGTCAAGGTAGACAACATCCACTGCTCTGCTCTTACCTACTCAGCTGGCGATGCCATCATAGACGGCTATGAGACTGGCCAAGCATGATTTCTCCTTGGTGAATCCATGCTGACTATTTCTGATGACCTTCTTCTCTTCCAACTGCTTGGAGATAGCATCTAGAACAAGCTGTTCCATCACCTTTCCAGGGACTGGCATGTAGTTCCCCAGATAAAATGGCCAAACAAAAATACATATGAACATTGTCAACTATAAGACAAGATCAATCTGTATTTTTAAATGTCTTTTTGTATCTTTTGTATTAGTGGCAGCTTTCTTTCATGCTAAGTAAAACTAGAATTACCCAGGAGAGTGGGCTAGAAAACTCCAAATATAAAAAAATATTAATTCAAAAGCACTGCTTGAGTGACACAAATATTAATAAAAAGAGGTCATGTTGCTTAGCCAATAATATTGCTGTTTGTACAGCTGATAGGTTTATCTTTTACAGTTTGTGGATAGGAGTCATCATTGACAAATGACTTGCAAGTGATGTAGCAAAGCACTAAGCAGAAGAAAGAAACATAATGTAAATAAAGAAGCCCCACAGATGTTGCAAATATGAGACCATAGCACAGTGATTTCTTGATTACCATTTCTTTTCCTTTGACAGATGTATCTTGTGTACATAGCATGATCAAATTTGATGTGGGAAACTTTAATTTCATCTGTTTCCTCTTCTTCAATGTTTAATTTATTTTTCATTGGACTTATCTGATAAATTATTCTCCTTAATTCAGATCTCTCCAGAAAATTCCCTTCTTCCAGAGTAACATCATTAATAGCCACTGTCATTTATCTTGATCTATTCCTTTGGAAAAATAAAAAGCTACAGCACAACATATCCTCCCAGGACCATACAAACAATAACACTGTCACAACTAAGCCCTTCTTCAGGCTACACCATCCCTACTTGAAAGCATCATCACCTCTGTGCTATTGCATAAGAGGGAAGCATCACCACCTGGTATTCTTAGTATGTGGAGACGTGCCTATTGCTCCCATCAGTCTGGCTTGTTTTCTGTGTTGGTCCAGTGGGAAATGCAGAGACTACCTGCTGAAGCTAGATGAGCAGAAATGCATTAAGGTGCTCAGTGTTATCAAGCTGGAAAAGAACTGGAAAAGAATTGTCTCTACTGGTAGAAATTCACTAGGCAGAAATTCAAATACGTACACAAATTAGATGCTTGAAGAGTCACATTGTGGTTCTGAGAAACTACTCAAACTAATAGCTTGCATTCATTCTAAGTCCTTTGTGGATTTGAGTATACACATTTCAGTAGTACTGGTCATGCCTTCCTCTTTCTGCTGTCTCTGAATGCAATTTGCCTAGACCAGGTGCACGCGACCCTGGACTGCTAGTAATGCAACCAGACAAGATCGCAAACTTCCTAACATTTTAATGTGATTTTTAGCAATATTTTCTCGTGAATCAATTGCACATGGCTCAAGTGCAGACTGTATAAGTGACAATGAAATTCTGTGGAGGAGAGGGGAGGACCCAGTGCAGTGCTAACTCTACCTGTCACATCCACCACACTACTCAGTGTGCTTCAAATCTGGGTGCATTACTTGTTTCATGTGCTTGTGCCTCTTGGCAATTGTGGGCAATGTGTGTGCATGTGAAGACACATATAATTTTTGCTACTAAGCAGAGATGTACATTTTCTGATTTAATTATTAAACTTGTCATCAAATCTTCATCAAAGTTGTGAATTTCATAATGTCCAATGAATTGAATTGTGGCCAATTCCAGGAGTTCCTTTAAAGTCTGGATGCTAATTATGTGAACATCATCTGAAGTAAGGCAGCCAATTCAGGGTAAAACAATAAAAAGAAGGGTAAAACAATAAAAAGATCGTAGATTTCATTAAAAAAAAATCAAATATCCCATTAGTTTTATGGGTTTGTTTTCCTCCTTTTTTATTTTTTAATAAGAAAATATTTAAAAAAAAAAAGAAATTGGTTTGCTGCTTATAGACATTATATATATTATATATTTTATATGCTGCCCAACAGATTTCCTATTCACTAAATATGACCCCGGAAAGCAAAAAGGTTGAACACCTACGGTCTAGACTTTTGTCATCCTGCAGCTTTCACTTTGAATAACTATGGCACATCCATATTTGCTTTAAAAAAGCAAATGTTATTTCTACTATGTATTGAGATATCCAGGAACTGTCTCCTGGGCTGAAGTCCCTATAATGGTGTAATTTTTCATTGTACATTTTACAGCTAAATGTTTAAGAGGCAGTTTTTATTTCTTCCCTGATTTAAATGTCCTATAAAAGATATCAGGCAGACTTTCTGTAGCTGTTATCTCATGTAGGCTTCACCTTTTACAGTTCTGACTTATTAGCAATTTTAAAAGTGTTAAGAGTTTTTCTGTAAGTCTGTTCCACTTCTCACTTACCTTCATTCCTCTTAACTCTCTTTAATACTATTATGACCTTCCTAAATGTTTAAAATCAGCAATTTCATTATTATAATCATTGTATTTGTTAATCTTCCATTTTTTCCCAAAATCACTAACTGAAAACTAAGTTTTAGGTGCATAAGAAATGAAAAATAAACCCCAAAAGGGAACACTTCATTAGGAGAAAGAAAGAGGCTCTGTGTGGAGGGATTACTGAAATTGGAATTCTGCTGTTAATGAAGATTTCTGTTATAATTCTCCAAATTCCCCATAGCCTTTACTGAGACTACATTTTCATACTGGGAGGTGAAAAAGAAAATGCAGAAAAGAGCTCTCCTACAGTATCTCTGTAGGTTGTTGTTTTATCCAGAAAAAAAAGGCCTATATTTTTTTTTTTTTAAATAGCCAAGATACTGCATTTCCTCTGGTGTAAGAACAAACATGGTTTTGCACTAAAATTTGAATACTGAAGTGTAATTTGGATAATAACATGGCATTCATTTCTCTGCAACGAAGAAAACAGGAAATCTGCAAAAGCACAGTGCTCCAATCAAGACATATAATGATTTAGTCTGACTCATTTGGGGTTTGGAGAGTGCATTAGAAATTATTTTAGAGTTATTAAAGCTAAAATATAAGGTTACTAATATTACATAGCATTGATATCAGAATATGAATTAATTCCCAATAAATTCTTCTCATGTATCAGGAACTTCACTGTACCTTTATGGCCATAATGAATATTAAAGTGGAGCCATCAGAATCTGACATAGTCCCTTGGAATTTAGAAAACTAACTGATAATGAAGAGAAAAACAAAAATCACACAGTACCATCTGCCATGATCTTTGTTTAATGTGGCAGATTAGATCTGATGGCCAGAAAAAGCATTCAAAACTTTAAAATCTGACATTCTAATAATGCAGGATTATGTTGAAAGAAATGAATAGAATTAAGATGCTGCAGTGAATGAAATTCAGAAATGAAGTGCAAAGAAATAAAAAAGGTCAAAAAAAAGGAAAGAAAAAAAAAGTTAAGACAGACAGAAGTAAAACAATGCAGTTTACAGTAGTACAGTATCGTTTTTAATATACAACATAAAAGGGTACAAAATTAATGAAATCCCAGATAATTACTATCTGTGAAAAAATGTAAATGATCTCACATTAGATATTATGTCTTAACAAAACTATTAAAAGTTTCCTAGAAGGTGATAGGAAAAAAACAATGACTGATTCATTCATTACCAAGATTTATTCAGATTTCTGCTATAACAATGGCTCCCTTCCTTTCATTTCTAATTTAAAAAGAAAAAAAAAAATTGAATTAAAAACAAGATGTTCCCATCTCTTTTACATTGCTTATATCAAAACAGATTGTGTATAAATATAACAAATATTTCAGAATTCACAAAAATCACAAGAAGTGACAATGGAAAACAAACACTAAATAGAGGGTCTTCAAGAAAAAGTAAAGGGGAACAGAGGATCATAACTCCTCTTAGGAATTAATGAAGTGGTTTACTAAATTTTCCTTCATCATGTATCTTCCACTTATATTAATGACGGTAATTTTATATATATTTTAAACCCTGTTTTAACTCACTAACCAAAAGGCATTTCAGATTGCTAAATCTACCACAAAACAAACAATTGAATATTAAATTCTGAGAATTATCAGAACTCTACTTTCTTAGCAAATGCAAGAATCACGTGACTGTCTTATTTGCAGATGAATGCTACAGCAGCTCTGTTGGCTGGAGATGTGTTGGTTATTTCAGGAAGCTTTCCCAGATGCAATTGCATAGAGCAGATTAACAGGTCAGAACTAGGCCAAATGTTTTATTCCAAGGAGGAAAGAGACCTGTCCTGGACCACATTTTTATCTCTAAATTGGAGAAATATGGAATCGAAGGCTGGACTAATAGTTGAATAAATAATTGGTTGTATGGTCACAGCCAGAGCGTTGTGGTTAATGGCTCTGTGTCCAGGTAGAAGATGGTCACAAGTGGTTGCCCCACAAGGATCAGTCCTGGGATTGACATTCTTCAACATCTTTACCAATACTCAAGGCCAACCTGGATGGGGCCCTTGGCAGCCTGATCCATTGGGTGGCAGCCCTGTCCATGATAGGAGCGGGAGCAAGATGATCTTGGAAGATGCTTCTAATAAACAATAACCTAATATAAATATTATTCTAGTATATTGAAAAAAAAAAATGCTAAGTAGTATTATATCATTAAGATACAGTAATGACTTTCAGTGTCTGGAACTGGCTCAACTGCAAAAAGCCCAAGAGAGCAGTATGTCTCATTCAGCAGAGAGCTTTATACATTCAGAAGTCAGCCTTCTTTGTAATATTCTGAAGGCAATTTTTTCTCATATTTTTATTTCATCCTTTGGGTACATGGATAAACTGCATTCATTTAAATAATGCACTAATTAAAACGCAGCTATTTTTTCAAGTTGGTAAAATTTTGCACTCAGAAACTAGAGCCCACAAAGCGATTTCTGAATGTACTTGTCACATATCTATGTGAACAGAAAGCCTAATGCCAATAGCTGTTACAAGGAGAAATAGAATAATAGTGAAAAATTATCAAACTGTTGCATTTATCATTTTCTATCACTTTGCTTGTGCTAGTTCTCATTAAAGATATGACTTTGGACAAAGAGAAATAAATCTTGAACTTCATATCGCTCTACTAAGGATAAACTGTCACCAAAAATAGAGACCAATCTATAGTTCAATAAAAATAGCTATGTAGCTCTAAATGAAAAACAAAATGAAACAGCTAGTAGATCTGTAACACACTGTGTAGTCTTTACATTCTTAATGTAAGTCATCAAAAACAATAGAAAGGAAAAAAAATAGCTTCCTAAACTTTTGGCATTTTACTTAATTTACTGTGATTAAATTAAGACACTTTATTATGAAAACCAAAGAAAAAATACAAGAGAAGGTAAAACAATATACTTTTATCAAATGAAACAAGAACTGGTAATACATTTCTTCACAGCCTTTAAAACATATTATATGCAAACAAGCCGCAGAAAGCACATTAATTAGAACTGAACAAAAAAAAATCATGAGTAATTTTCTCAATTAACATTTTCTTCAGGTTTCAGTGAATGTGTGAAAAGATAATTATTTTGTATTTTTTTGTATACAAATAAATAATTATACAAATATATATGTATGTATATATATGCATACTCCCAGTATGAATATGAATATATATGTATTGTATAATGTATACAAATAAATAATTCAGCCTGGAGAAGAGAAGGCTGCGGGGTGACCTCATTGCAGCCTATCAATACCTGAAGAGAACCTACACCCAGGAGGGGAGTAAACTCTTCAAAAGGGCTGACAACAGCAGGACTTGGGGAAATGGATCCAAGTTGAGGAAGGGAAGATTTAGGTTGGATGTTAGGGGGAAGTTCTTTACAAGGAGAGTGGTTAGGCCCTGGAACGGGCTGCCCAGGGAGGTTGTGGATGCCCCGTCCTTGGATGTGTTCAAGGCCAGGTTGGACGGGGTCCTGGGCAACCTGATCTGAATGTGTGTGTTTGGTGGCCCTGCTAGGCAGGGGGGTTGGAACTACATGATCCTTGAGGTCCCTTCCAACCCGGGTGATTCTGTGATTCTGTGAAATAAAACTTTCTGAACAATAAAAATTATCTTCTGGAAAGTAACTGGTAAAACCTAATGATCACACTACACTGAAGGAAAAAAGTTTTCCTGCAAATAATATGGCCCTTGACATAAGTGAACCACACAACATGGTAAGCTATGTAAACAAATATACAGAAAAGCAATATGAAACACTGGAAAAAATCTTCCTCAATTCAGCCATTCTGCCCACTTACTGGTAATTCATTAGTTCATGAGCTTTAAAAGTTATGGGATATTCAAGTGAAATATGAAGAAAAATTTGGATGCTTCAACATAAAAGTGGTAGTGCTAGGGAAGATAATAAATGTATTTGTTGTTTTGAAAAATCAGAAAAATCTCTTTATCAGACAAGATCAGCAGTGGAACACTTTCTAAGCTTTTGTTAGAGCATATAGTAATCTGAACAAGATAATCCAGTTGCTGATCAACACTCTCAGTTAAGTACTTTTCTCTCAGTTTTGGAGATTTACAAATAAGGGGTTATTAAAATGATCTCCCAGGTCCTTTCAGTAAATTGGTCTTTGAAATACTAGAATTTTGGATGTTACTGCTATCAGATTTACAGAGCAGATGACCATATATGGAACCTATATGTCTTGCTCAAATAATCATTTTAATAAGGCTGTTCATATAGGACATGCTGTTCATACATGGAAATCTTAGCCCAGAAGGCTTTCACTTCTTTAAATCTTAAAGAATATGTATATTCTGGTCCCATCCTGATCTAGGTTAGTATGTAGAGTGCATACCCAGAGCAGAGCAATGTCTGGGGTTTGTGCAGTTAAATAATTTACCACAGTCAACTATTCTCAGCCATATTCACACAATTTCTTACTCTTAAAGTGTTCTTCATGCTCACTATCCAGGAGAGAAACATTTGATAAACTCATGAGCTGCTCACTTTTCCAATATATAAAAAACAAACAAACAAACAAACAAAATTGAAAATCTTAAGAGTGTTCCAGTTCAGTGAATAACAACTGGTTATTTTCTAGTGGCAAGGTAGCACATTTTACATCTGAGCAAGATCTGCTTGTGTTTAAACTGGTAGTTCCTACACTTCAATTTTCCAGTATGTAACTGTATGAATCTGGATCAGTGCTTGACTTTTTTTTTTCTCAGCTACTGTGGAATATCTCTGTTTCCTAAATGCAGATGACCTAATTCCCAATTGATGCAGAAGGTCATTGGCATGATAAGGGCTATGTTTAATTAGTAGATGTTGCCAGAATCCTGTTTCTTTCAATAGCAAATTTTATATCAGCTTTTCTTTTTTTCAGATTTCATAATGTTGTCCTCTGTAGTGGACAAACTTAATTCAAGAACTTTCCTAGATCAAATTTATTTTATATGCTGTCAATTCCACTGCTCAGTCATTGTTCTGCTTATTTCTAAAAATTGGGTTTTATTCTGACATCTCTCAAGCCAATACATTCTTGAAGTGGTATCTAATTGTATTTCTCTAACTTGCTTCTTTTTATAATAACTTTTCTCATCTATAATATTTGATCTGTTAATGCACTTTCCTCATTTACCTTGTTGCTGATGTTCCATAAATATCTTTTTTTCTGCTTTTTCCTCAAGGCCTCCCTTCACACAAGCTTTTTGCCATTTTCTTTTCTCTTGGATTTTGATATCGTCAATAACGCATGTAAAGCAGGTAAGCTCAACAAATTAGATCAGATACCTAGAGATACCAGGTCTGCATTAGTCTTTGATGTCAGCAAAAAAAAATGTCCAAGTTAGACCTTAAAGGATAACTTCTAACTTCTTAATTACTAACTTTTTGAGTATCAATGCCAACAAGCATTCCATCAGTTCTATAGCCCATGGTCTTACTGAAGTGTGAGGATGCAAGTAGAAGATGCATTCAAAAGGATCCCAAGCAGAGATTACTGTTGCATAATTTAATGTTTCTTTTTCCTCAGCAGCAAAGTCTTTGATTCTCCACAACACCTGCCTTTCTACCTTTTCAATCAACCTATCCCTATATTTAGGGGATGGGATGCAGCTGGGAATTAGAAGGAGATCATCTGCTCTAAATGGTGTATCTTTTTTTAACCAAGTCAGCATGAACAAGTTGGAGTGGCAGTGAGTAGAGATTAAAATCTGCAACAGGGCAAAAAAGATTAATTTTCCAAGTAGTACTCAAAGGAATGTTCCAGCATGACCTGATCCAAAAAGGCTGAAAATTATACAGCTAAATAAAAGGCCAGCAACTGTTCTCTGCCCACAAAGTCAAAAAGTGACACTGCGTCCACACAGGTACAGCCTCCCCTCTCTCCTGCCAAAGACCTAGTTCATCTTGCCAGCTGGGAACAGCTTCTGGCCCGTGCGTTAACCCCAAATCACGCCTAGAAACTGTGTCAGAGCATGCAATTAGGCACAGACAGAAAGCACAGCAGCAAAGTGCTGCTGAGTAGTCGTATGTATGCACACAGAGCAGTGTTCCAGCCAGAGTGCTAGCCCCGTTGTCTCTGCAGCACAAAGCTGAAATATCTGAATCTGAGGTTATGAACCAGGTATGGAATAAGCCTCTGAAAAAATGTAATAACCTGATGCAAGCAGCTCATGCTGGATTCTTCGAGAACTGCTTTAATCGTTTTCTACAACAGGAGCTATGTACAGGGCTGTATCTCAAAAGTAATGAAACAGAAGGAATGTGATAATAAATTTAAGTGCTAGGAGATATTCATGCTCCTAGGCTTCTTCAAAATATTTGCCTGCCTGTTTGATTTCAACTTGACTTGGGTTCTTATGGTTCATATTGTGATTCATCTATAAATGATCAGTCATTTCATATTTCACTAGAGTGAATAAACAGAGTTGAAATGATACTAATTTAACACTTGTGAGAGTGCTACAGTTAGAAGTGTAATGCAACAAGAATTTATTTGCAGTAACTGGAAAGCAACCTGCAGGCACTTCACACAAAATTAAGCTTAAAATTATGAATGTGCTTATGAGTTGCTAAAGGTTGATTCCCCAATCCACTCCCAGGAGAAAATGGGAATAGAACAGCAATGCTAAAGAAATAATCATTTTAATTCATACATTTGGAAGAAAAGAAATTAGAGTCTTTTATTATACACTGGCCAGGTGAAGGATTTACATATTAATAATAATGACAAAAAAAAAATTCCAAACTCTACAACTCTAAATAGCTTGCATATTTCTCATTTGACTTAACTTTTAACAAGATTTATTATGATTCATTTTAAAATTTGATAAGTTCCAGACAGTACATGCAACAATTTAAAAGGACATGCAACAATATAAAGGAATAGAAACAAATACATACACATAAAAATATGTTTTAGACTTGTACGCTCATTTTTTCCAAAGTTTATTAAAAATAAAAACTACAATAATCACTGCCAAAATTAACAATAGAGACAGCAATGAAATCAATAACTAAATACTCTAAGCAAACCTTGTAAAACTGGTATTATAAGGATTTACTATGCTTTATTCTTACCTTGTGAGAATTGAAGGAATTATTCATCTTTTCCTCAATCTAAAAGTCATATTTGTAGCATTACCTGAAAATTTTCACAACCACTGCAAAGTTCTGAAGGACAAAGCTTGATTCAGCAGTAGCATTCTGAGATTTTAACCAGAAACATGTATGTGGTTAACAGTAACTGAAACGTAAGACATTCAATTTTCAAGGAGGATATCCTATTTGAATGCATCTCAGTTTACAGCGCAGAAGAAAAAGTAGAGGTAACACTTGGTGACAGCACCAATATACAGTTTTCAGGCAAATCTTATAAATTTATTTCTCAATGTTTTGTAATCTTCTTTCTAAATATTTGATTTCTGTTTACTGTTCAACTTAACAGGATGCCTTCTCTCAAATCTTGTCTGACAGGGAGCTTAATTTTTCAGTGCAACAGGCATATGCAGGATACTACAAAGCCTGAAATAATTTACACAGGACAGATATTCTGTATTAGTTTGGGCTAAGATGAAGATATTTTTCTTCAAAAAAGCCCATAAGGTGCTAAGTTTAGGATTTGTGACCAAAATAATGTTAATAGCGCCCAAAGTTTTAGCTGTTGTTGACTGGTACTTGCACATTGCCAAGACCTCCCCTGTTTCTCACAGCACCCTGCCAGCAAGGAGGCTGAGTGTAGATGTGAAGTTGGGAGAGGAACCAGACAGCACAGGTGACCCTAACTGATCAAAGGGATGTCTTGTACCTATAGTATTCTGCTTAGCAACAAGAGATGCTGAAAAGAGTGTTTGTGTCTGTTGTGTTTATCTTCCGAAGTGACCTTCATGCATGAGAAGCTCTGCTGTCCTTGAAATGGCTGAACATCTCTCTGCCAATGGGACATACTGAATGAACATCTTATCTTTGCTTGCAAATACAGCTTTTTTTTTTTTTTTCTTCTTTTTTTCTTTTTTTTTTCCCTGTATTACCTATTAAACTGTCTTCATCAATCCAAAACTTTGTTCACTTTTGCCTCCCTGATTCTCTCCCTGTCCCACCTGGGGGAATGAGTGAGTGCATGTGTGAGGCTTGGCTACCTACCTGTGTTAACCAGAATCACAGCTGTTTAGATGCAGCTTGCCTGTCTATCCTAATGTATGGTGAATGGTTTAAGAATTGTTCCTTGGGCTTTGTGTCAGACTGCAAGGATGGCAATGCCAAATGTTTTCTGTACAGAGAGAAATCTCCTTTAGGCAGTACATAGAATCTGTCTAGAAAGCTGCAATTAATGAGGAGAGGCATGACTTTGAACATTTGCATTTTATCACTCAAAATATTCTACTTTTAGGTCAATTTTCAAATTCAACAACATAACAGAGAAGGAGTATAAAAGATAATTAAAACTTCTCCTCTTTCAGTCTCACGGCTGTTTCATTAGTTTCCCCTCAATTCCCTTACACACCTAATCCCTTTCAACAGACTCTTAGCACAGTGGTGACAATTAAAACATTCAACATAACAACTTTTGAACAGTGTGTATTTTAACTTACAGTATTGTGCTAATTAATTCAGTGACTTGGAGAGCTTTTTTGTCAGGAAAATTCTTAAAGGTTGCCTCATTAAAATGTGAGCAACTAAAGAATGGAAGCATTGGTGTTCAGTACAGATTTCTGGTGATGATTCACCATCACCAAATTTCAGGTAAGCAATTGAATTTTGTCAGTTTTCTAGAGTTGTCAGGATTCTGGAGAGCAAGAGACTCTGAAGAGTCTTTCAAGCATGTGCAAACTTACCATCTTCTGCAGACCAGTGAACTCATTCACAGAATCATAGAATGGCCTGGGTTGGAAGGGACCTCAAGGATAATTAATCTCCAACCCCCCTGCCACAGGCCGGGCCACCAACCTCCACATTTAATACTAGATCAGGTTGCCCAGGGCCCCATCCAACCTGGCCTTGAATACCTCCAGGGATGGGGCAACCACAGCCTCTCTGGGCAGCCTGTTTCAGCACCTCACCACTCTCTGTAAAGAACTTCTCCCTGACATCCAACCTAAATCTTCCCTCCCTCAACTTAAAACCATTTCCCATTGTCCAGCTGTTATCAACCCTTTCAAAGAGTTGACTCCCCTCTTATTTATAGACTCCTTTTAGTTATTGAAATGCTGCAATGAGGCCACCCCGCAGCCTTCTTTTCTCCAGGCTGAACAAGCCCAGCTCCCTCAGCCTGTCTTTGTAGGGGAGGTGCTCCAGTCCCCTGATCATCTTTGTGGCTTTCCTCTGGACCCTCTCCAACAGCTCCCTGTCATTCCTGTACTGGGGGCTCCACACTTGGACGCAGTACTCCAGATGGGGCCTCACAAGGGCAGAGTAGAGAGGAACAATCACCTCCCCGTCCCTGGTGGCCCCCCCCCCCCCCTCTTCTGATGGAGCCCAAGATACCATTTGCTTTCCCAGCTGCAAGGGCACACTGCTGGCTCGTGTTAATCTTTTCATCTATCAAGAGCCCCATGTCCTCCTCTGCAGGGCTGCTCTCAAGGACTGCTCCTTCTGGTCTGTATGGATGCCTGGGATTCCTCTGGCCCAAGTGCAAAACTTTGCACTTTGCTGTGTTGAACCTCATTCCAGTATAACAATATATAAAATATATATAAACAATAAAATAAATGATTTCAGGGTGGTATAGTGCATGCATGAGAAAGTAAGTACATTTGTTTGGGGCCACTTGCTTTGTTTCTGGAAATAAATTTGTAGGAAATCAACAAATTTTAACTGATGTACTGACCATAAATCAAAGGTGAATGATGTTTCGTGACATTTATCTTTGTCCACAGTTAAGAAATTTTCCAGAAGTACCAAAAACCATATGGATAAGAAATTTCCACCTTTAATTAACATAATTATCCGTTAATTATTAATTCCACCATTAATTAAGAATTACATATATTTAAAAAAAACCCGCACCATAATGACTTAACAAGTTTTTTTTCATTTCTACATCCTTTCTGTATCATTTGCTTGAATCTTTTTAATATTTCCCATGACAGCATAGGTAACTCACCAGCACAGAACACTGGTAACAGAATCTTTAACCTCTAGGGTTTGTGACTTTCACAAACTTTCTTTTACTTATTCACAGAAGAAATTTGACTCATGATTACACAACTGGAGTGTTGTAGGCATAACTCAAATTTTTCTGCATGAACAGAATTAACTGCACAGAAAGAAGAAACCTCAAGACAGATGTCCTTAGGTGCTCACTTTAAAAAACTGGATTATTAATAATTTCTTTCAGTAACTTACACAACTAGTAGAAGCAAATTAAGCAGTAATTCACTCTGTAAAACATATGAACATTTTTAGAAATGCAGCCATCCATAACTTTGACAAGGCTCAGAAAAATAATTAATTTCAGCTAGAGGATGAGAGCTTTCATAATCAATGCTTCATTTTCCATTGAACTACTGGGACAAAGGACATGAAATACAGTTCTTCACCAAAGATCTGCCCACCTGAAAAAAATAAGAAATGGATACTCTACTCAAACATAACGTGGTTTCAGTTAAATGACATCTTAACCAACAAAATAAAAAACTGATTAAGATGGTTTTCATATCTATTTATGTGAATGATAAGAAAAACAGTGAAAATTTCTTTGAAGGAGCAAGCAATTTCAAAAGAATTTTAAGACAGTGAAAAATGGAAAATTTTTGAAATCCAAACCATAGTTGCAAAATTCTAATTTGAGTGTTATGACATGTATTTTTCCATACAATTTCCTATGCTATTGTTCATTTTTTAATGTATTTATCTGTATGTATAAATTGATTTTGTTAGGCTAAGGGGTAACAGTTTTAAGGAAAAAAAATCAGTAGGTTTAGATTAGAAATGAGGAAGAAGTTCTTCACTATGAGTGAAGGTACTCAAACAAATTGCCTAGAGAAGCTGCAGATGTCCCTTCCTTTGAAATGTACAACACCAGGCTAGATGGGCTTTGGGAAACCTAGCCTGGTGGAAGATGGTCCTGCCCGTAGTAGAGAAGACAGAACTGGGTGAGCTTTGAGAAACCTTCCATCCCAAACAACTCTATGATTCCATGATTGGAATCATTGTTTTACTTCAGATATACGTCTTAATTCCACTTTTTCTCTAGAAGATTCCTGAAAATTGAAATGTTGTTGAACACTTATTTATTTGTGTACTGGTATTATCTAAAAATCCCCCCAAAACTAAGTCTGAATGCCTAAGTTATGCCTTGATTAAATTATTTTCATTGGATTAACTTATTTTGATATTAAAAATCAAACGGTGACAGGTGCGCAAGAAACAATAGGTTCTGCTTCAAGTTTGTCAATGATAATGTAAAACTTCTCCTATCTTTATGACACTAAGCTAAGTAGTGCAACTGAATCAAAAGAAAGAAGGGATGCCATCCAAAAGGGTCTGGACAAATGGGCCCACGTGAATCTAATGAGGTTCAACAAGGCCAAGTGCAGGATGCTGTGCCTGGGTCCGGGTGATTCCAGATATGTACATAGACTGGGTAAAGAACTCTTTAAAAGCAGCCCTGCCAAGAAGGACCTGGGGATCTTGGTGGATGAAAAGCTTGATGTGAGCCGGGAATGTGCACTTGAACCCTGAAAGGCCAATTGTATCCTGGACTGCATAAAAAGAGGGATAGCCAGTAGGGCAAGGGAGGTGATTGTCTCTCTTTGCTTAGACATCATGAGGCTCCATCTGAAGCACTGCATTCAGGCCTGGGGATCCCAGCACAAGAATAATGTAAAGCTACTGGAATGGATCCAGAGGAAGGTCACAAAGATGACCAGAGGGTGGATCACCTCTCTTAAGAAGAAAGGTTGAGGGAGTCAGGCTTGGAGAAAACTCTGGGGAGACCTCATTTCAGGCTTCTAGTACTTAAAGGGAGTACTTAACACTTATACAATGGACAAAGACTGACTTTCTACATAGTCTGAAAGTGATAGGACAAAGGGGAATGGCTTTAAATAAAAGATTCAGATTATAGGTTAGGAAAAATTATTTACTCAGAGGGTGGTGAGGAACCAGTACAGGCTACCCAGCAGAGCTGAAGATGCCTCATCTGTGGAGGTGTTCAAGGCTAGGTTGGATGGGATCCTGGGCAGCCTTAGCCAGAGACAGCAACCCTGCCCACGGGAGAAGAATTAGAACTAGATGATCTTGGAAGCCGTTTCCAACCCAAACCATTCTATAGTTCTATCTCAGTTTGTGCGTGGAAAAAAAAAAACAACATCATAGCACTCCTGATTAAGAAACTGTCCCAACAATTTCCAAAAGCATTCTTTAACATATTTTTACAGTTGTGATTTTGTTTGGTTGTTATTTTTAATCAAAACTGATACTTCTGTAGTATTTACTGACTCCAGCACTGGGAAATATGGGAAATACAAAAGCATACAACTTTGAAACACTACCACCACCTTTCATATTCCTCTCTACTTCTATATACTTTTTAACACATATAGTGAGTATTTGTATTAGTCTTTAAGTAATAGAGTAATAGGAGAAAGAAAGTCTTTCCTACTTAGGTTTCAGCAAAGCAATACTTGCTTTCCATGTATTTGATTATTAGTTCTCATGAAACTGAACAGTTATATTCATATTGTTTTTCAATAGTGAATGTAATAAATGAGAAAAAGTGTTTTCTGATGACTGATTTTCATCTAAACATGCATTTCCCTCCCCCTCCCCTCTCTTTTTTTGTTTTGTGCTACAATAGCATCTACCAAACTTTCTATAAAGGGCTGCTCAGGTACAGGGCTGAGTCAGACAAGCATACTGATTGTCTACATTGTATACAAAAGCAGCCACTCTGACATCCTTAAATATTCCTTACTAAGTCTTGCACGTGCCTGTTGAATATCTCAAATCTTCACAAATTTTCACAGTATCTCAAATCATCTTGCAATCCAGATGGCCAACCTCTTTAAACTAGAAGAGGGCAGATTTATACCATATATAAGGAAGAAATTCTTTACTGTGAGGGTGGTAAGACCCTGGAACAGCTTGACCAGTGAGGCTGTGGATGCCTCCTCCCTGGAAGAACTCAAGGCCAGGTTGGATGGGGCTTTGAGCAACCTGGTGTAGAGGGAGGCATCCCTGCCTATAGCAGGGGGTTGGAATTAGATGATCTTAAAAGTTTCTTCCACCCCAAACCATTATATGATTCTATGATACTATGATTCACATTTCTCTTGTTTATCTTCTAAATACAAAGTCCATGTGGCTTTGTTCAAAAAATGTGTCTTGAGCTTCTTAATAGCCTACTCAGTTGTCACTGGAAACTCTCAGTTTTTGATGATGTCTGCTATTCTTCTTATGTTTATATCTCTGTGTGTTCTTATCATCTTCACCTTTACATATTATCCCTTTTTTCATTGAAAATGTCCTTGATTGTATAACCAAAACCACTTACTACTTATTCTTATATCATGTTCTTCAGACAAAGAATAAAAAATAACTGGCAGTTATATATATTTCTGTACTTTTTCTTTCATATTCTTAGAACTTTGTGTACTATTCATACATCACTGAAAAAACAAACCTTTCCAGAAGAGTAATTTGGTAAATGACCCTTAAATATGAGGTTCAATCAATATTCACACTTTAATATTAATTGGAAAAGACTTTTGAAGAGATCACACTCCCACATAGTATGCCACCTGCTAACTATGCATAGGTTAAGTGGATTTAGACATATATTTTTGAACACATGCCTATATACCTGTATAAGCACATTGAAATCTTTTAAGGCAATTCTGTAGTAAAAGGCACTTAACTTCAGAGGTAGGCTATTACACAGTAAATGACAGATAACAAAAAGCAGAGAGTAGTTCAAGAGAGGTTAACTATCCTTCAGGTAGAATGATTATCCAACCCTTATGCTCCCAACTCTAACCAAAGCTTATTTGTTTCTTTTTCTTTTTTACTTTCTTTGAAAAACAGAAACTCTAAATTTATGTAAGCAAGAACAAGTCCTAAAGATGCTCCTGATACCCATGTAAACACCAACAATTCTAAGTGCTTGAGATATCTCTAAAAAGAGTTAGGAAGAAACTGGATCTAAATAGGCAATGCAGAGGACTTTTTTTAACAGAGAAAACTATTCAAAATTCACTACATTGTATCTAAGAGGGTTCCAAACGTCTTCTAAAATAAGTCACTAATCTTGTTTAGAGCCTTTGAAAATGCAAGATGTATCAAATTTGAGATACACTCTGTGTGCATCCATGACTCAGAAAATCATTTTTTACTTCATATCATCAGGAAGAGATTTTTTATTAATTTTTTTTAATTTATTTTTATGTTTCCATTAAGGTCTCTCTGAAAAGCATTAACTAGAAATTGCAAGAGGACAAAATGTTATGAAATATAATTTGGGTGACTACAGATTTTAGTTGAGTACATTTGGATTTTGAGACAGCACATTCTGTTAACGCATAGAAAATAGCTAACCTCTGGTACCAAGGTTTACCAATCTAAAGAAATCAAGTCTCGAATTTGATTTTTAAAGTTTTTTTTTAAGATCAAAACAGAGATGTTGATGTAAAAACTTCATTTGCAGCCCTACTTTCTACCAACTAAGAAAAAAACAGCTACTCTGAAGCTACTTCCAATCTTCATAATTTTACAAACATTAAGCTAAGACTGAGAGAAATGGATTACATTCCCAACATCTGCCACCAAACACTATAAAATACAGATAAGCATGACAGCACTTCTGATTAAAAAAAGAAAAAAGTTATCAAAATATTCTAAATCAGAACTTCAGTTAATATCCTGTACACTTTGTGTACATTATTTGCCATGCATTTCTCACTATCTGTCACTAAGTTCCTGGTTGGCACTATTGGGTTCATTTGGCTGCAGGTCTTTGTGAGCAGAGCCCAGCAGTGCCCCATGTCAAACCAGAGCAGCTGCAGCTGATTTGAAGGGACCCTACCTCTGCCACAGCTGAGCCGTGAGCCACACTGGGTGTGTGTCTCTGGGAGAGCAGATCTAAGAGGGGAAATCTGCTGTACAGCAGCAACTGGGAGAGAGGAGTGAGAATCGAGAGATAACAGCCCTGCAGGCACCCAGGCCAGCACAGAAGGAGCTCCAGGCACAGTGCAGCAGCTCCCTGCAGCCCAGGAGAGGCCCATGGAGGTTTCTCACAGCTCTAGTCTGTTAGAAATAGGCAATAAACTACATTACTCTTTCTATGCTGAGTCTATTTTGCTCAGGTTGGTAACTGGTAAACAATCACCTCGTCCTTTTGTCAACCCTTGAGCCCTTTTACATCATATTTTGCCCTTCGTCCTTTGAGGACTGGGAGTGAGAGTGCTTGTAGTACAGTTTAGCTGTTCAACCCAAATGAAACTGTCACACTGGCAAAGAAGATAGGATTTACGTATAAGTTTCTATTCTGTTACAATTTTGTTAAAAGGAGTTTTAATAAGGTAAACCTGAAGTATATTTTGAAAAATTAAGAACTTCAATTACAAAAGAAATTGAGAGGAATGCTGTAGCGATGGGACATGGAGAAATAGCTTTAAACTGGAAGAAAGTAGATTTAGACTAGATAACAAGAAGAAATTTTTCACTGTGAGGGTGGTGAGACACTGGAACAGGTTGACCAGTGAGGCTGTGGATGCCCCCTCCCTGGAGGTTTTCAAGGCCAGGCTGGATGGGGCTCTGAGCAACCTGGTGTAGGGGAAGGTGGCCCTGCCTATAGCACAGGGATTGGAACTGGATGATCTTAAAGGTCCGTTCCAACCCAAACCATTCTATGACTCTATGATATTCTGTCACTACAGACTGACAACATTTTATAAAGAAATAGTATTTTTACGATGCCCATGAATACATGAGAATGAGAACTGTCCAGAGTATACCTCAAGTAGAAGCAATTTGCTGATTCACTGTGAGTGAAACCACAAAACACAGCTCCAGAGACGGAAGTGGAATCATCACTGAAAATTTAAGGCATTAAAATCATTATTTGCTGCTTGGTTTACTTTTATGATAATAAAAATAGTCTAGAGCTTTCTTACGTAAGAATTCAATCTGTGGAAATGGTAAAACTGAACGATAAAATGTTTTCTCTTTCCTTGGTGCCACTGTGAAGAGAGGAAAAAATACCTCATAAATGCAACCACAGAATCATAGCTTGAGTCGGGATCTAAAGGTCATCTAGTTCAACTCTCCTGCACTTAATGTAGACATAAATGAAGAAGAAAACATACTTTTTTTTTCCCAGTACAACTACCAATAATAATATTTTTGTTTGATTTTTTAAATAAGCAACAGAGGAAAAACAGTAAAAATACCATGCGCAATGGAATTTTACTAAATAATGGTAGATTACTGCAATTATTAATTAATAATTGGAATATAATTCAAACATGTAAAATGAATTACACTGTTTCTCCAAATGGCCACAGGCATTATGCTGATTAGAAGTTATTAGAAATATGTATTAAATGTTATTCCTTTTATTTAACATTGTTTTCTCTAGTGAAAAGCCTTCTTGAGGACTTCTAATTATTGAGCTGCTATCAATCATGCTGCTATCAGAATATTTGGGCAAATGTCATACCAAGAGTGTGTGATGTGCTGGAACAGGCTGCCTAGAGAGGCTATGGATGCCCCATCCCTGGAAGTGTTCAAGGCTGGGTTGGATAGAGCCCTGGGCAGCCTGGTCTAGTACCAGGTCTGGAGGTTGGTGGCCCTGCCTGTGGCAGGAGGTTGGAGCTCAATGATTCTTGGGGTCCCTTCCAGGCCAAGTCATTCTATGGTTATATGATTCTATGATAGAAAATATATATTTTTTTCTTTTCATATAACCCAGAATAATTCTAAAGGAAGAGAGATTACATTTGCCGTTTATATAGCAACTTCTTGTTAGATCTCAAAAGATGTAGTGGAAGTCTCCAGTAACACCTCTGGCAGGGATTTCTACTTCCTGCCTTCACATAAGACTATTAAGAGGTCTGACTAACACAAAGAGACTAGGAAGCCTCTAGAGTCTCTTTTTGCTCTCATTTTGCCCAAGAAATGCTAACAGAATTCAGATTCACAAACCAGATCTGAAATTACCATATTTTCTTTTTCCTCTGACTGTAACAAAATACCCTCTAGAGCTCTGTAACGTTAGATGTTAATTATGTGCTGCAACACAGTACATATTCTGAAAAGCAATATCGCCTTTGTCATTTGTGACTGATTACCCAATTCTGCATGTGTTTGAAAGAAGTTATTTCCTGAAATTTGCTTTGCAATTCAGTACGTGTATCTGCTCATTAGTTTGTTTCAAGCTGCATTATTTTGTGCACTTTATCATACAGACAACAGAAATATAATGCTAGGAAGAGGTTCACTGAAGTGTACTTGGCCAGCCCTGTGCTACTGCAATCCTCAACAACCCTGCCTCAATCCCTTGACAACAACAAAATTATCATGGGTGACACCTGCTCTGAGGAAAACAGTAGTTGGTGCTGTATCTTCTGTTTCATTCAGCAATCAACATATACCTTGTTTCAGCCTTATGTTTTTGTCATTCCCCTAACAGACAATGTCAGCCTACTAGCACTGCACCTCAATGTACAGGGCTGCCTTGAGGACCTGCTAAAGTTTGTGAAGATGATTTTTCAGGCACAGCCATCAAAGGTAACTGATGTCCTCTGTAAGTAAATGTGCATGTGTTTTATTACTGCACTGAGTCTCCAGGTACTTGCGCATTAATCACTTCAAGTAGTGATTGTTTCATACTACTTTTCTAATTCAAGCCTTCCTCTGCAACAAAAGCTTAGAGGCATTATTTGAACTGAAAGATTAGTTTTCCCACCATGTGGCCCAAAGATGAGAAGATTTCATACACCATTTCAAACTACCACCATTTCTAAGTCTTCAGTATTTTCAGCTGTCAGTCTAATCAGCTGCCAGAAACTAACATAAGATGAAGAACAGGACCAAGCTGGGATTGCCTGCAAATAGAAGCACTAATAAATTTGGTTCACAGAAAGAAAATGGCTAAGAAAATGGCAGCAACAGGGAAGGCAATTCAGGGAAATGACTCTTTCATGTCATTTAAATCTCCAGAAGGCCTATCATAGAAGTCTCATCATAAGATGAATTATCTCTCTAGAGATAACTTTTTTTCTCTCCATTACAAGACAGCATAAGTTAACACCTATGTGTAGATTGTAGACATTTCATTTAGGGAAAATGAATCTACTTCTGAAGTCCCCCTCTCTTGAGGATCGAACTACGTGCTTCTTGAGTAGTGATTGAATTTTTCAATTCCCTTTATTTTGAAGGCAAGACTTAAATCAGTCGTTGTTTATCAATTGATTCTGGCATTCATTTCTCTTTGAATAATTCATATATTTATATCAAAGAATACAGAACAGAAAAGTGTGACTTCTTAACACAAAAACAGCTGTGCACTTCGCAACTAGAGTTAACAATTTAGCAATATAACACAGTAACTATCTTCTCAGCTTTGCAACAGTGACTTCCTGGCTGATATCATGTTTATTTGTTTTGAGCTTTAATTATAAAAGTCGCCCATAATACAGAAGGCAAATATTGCATCTGCTTGTGTTATTATTATCTACTTAACTATGTTATCAACTTTGCTTATTTTAGTAATATGCTCCATAACTCTGGGGAGAGGAAAGCTCGTGTAAGTGTTCTGTACAAATAAGTGAAGTACCAAAAACATTGAAAGAACTTCAACACATGAATGATGAATGTTAGCTGTTTGGTCACTGACTGCTCAACAACAAAATTCCTGCAAGTTATCAAGCAATATTTAGTATCTGTGACCAAATCTTGGCATTGAACAAAAACTCCATTGCTTATTGTTTTGTTTGCACTGCTGGGATTACTGTGCAGTCCATTGCAACAAACAACTGAAGCCACACTTCACAGTTATTGTAAGCAGCCTCATTCTTAATTAACTACGGGAACTCATGAACTCAACATTGGCCTGTGACACACAACTGTGAAAGAAAGAGCTGCCTGCATGATGGGCTGAATAAGAAATCTGCATGAATAAATAAACCGCATTAAACAAAGAATACTACGTGCATATTTTTCAGTACTTTAAACTTCAGTACTTTCAGTGTTTGTATGCAAACACTATCTGCATACAAAATATTTCAAGGTTTGCACCCTGGTGCACTATATTTATCTGCCACATATGAACAGTTAAACACATTGATTCAATGTCTCCATTGTTTGCTTTACCATCAGTAACTTTTAATGCAAAAGAGCAAAATTTGTTGGGTTATTTTTTTGTTTGTTTGTTTTTTTCTTATTGAAGAGTACTGAAGAAGAAAGGCTTCAAGAGATTTTTTTCTATACTGCAGATGATGTAGATATATTTGTGAAGCTGTATTTAATGAGTGCTGGTCCCAGCATCAGCAGCTGGGGTGGTCAGAGCTCTAGATTTAGGAAGAGTGCTGCAGACTTTGTGCCTTGAGCTGGGGGGGCAGTATAGGTGCCAGCTACTGGAATCAGACCATAGGTGTGTGCTCTCCTTGCCAGTAGTGCCAGCTGCTAGAATGAGTGGGGTTTTCTACTCCCATCCACGGGGGCAGGAGCAGTGTGTGTCCCCGGTTCAGATACTGGGGAGAGGGACTTGGTCTCAGTGAGGTAACTGTGGGATTCTGCACCTCTGGCTGGAGCGAGGCTGAAGGTCACAGACTGTGTGCCAGCTGCTGGGGGTGCCAGGTGTCTGTATCTCTCCCAAACCTGTTATGTGTACTTGCTAGCAAATTTTAAGCCAGACAGAGAAGTGAGTATTCAAGGGATCCATGACTATGTGAGTGCATGTGAACCTATGTGTGTGAACACTAGTGAACCTGTATCTCTATCAATTGCAGAGAAGGAAGGGATCTTACTTCTTTGTGTTTTACATGAGTCCTGTTGAAGGTACCCCATGGGTGAGTCAGCCTGCCTGATCGGACATACCAGTGTCCTGCCTATGTGTGCCTGTGTCTCAGCACTGCTACTGGCTGAACTTGAACTTGCAAAGGGGAAAGTGGTGGCAGTCATGTCACCAGCCTGAGCAAAGACCAGGGCGCACAGGTACAAACATGAGCAGTCCTGGGCTGCAGCATCTCGAGGAGTTGGGCACGATTCTTAACCTCGCTTTACAATCCAAAGCTATGAGGAAAATATAATGATCTCTGAAGAAGAGGACTGTTGCCTTCTTTGTAGAACTCATTAAATAACAGGACTAATTCTAATTCAGAGTCTCTGGGCATGATTATAAGAAACAGCAGCTCTTGTAGTTTTCATTCATGTAGGATAACAGGAAAACATGGGCTAATGTTGATGGAGCACAACCAGACAGAGCAACAGATTTTAATCACCAAACAAAGTAGCTGAATATGAAGCTGAACCATCTTCCATTTGACAGGCACAATTTCATTAAAACAATATTTTTTGCTGATGTTCAAATATTTTCTACAACACTGGCTATAATTCCACCTGTCAAAAGAGAAAAGCCATGTAGTTGTTGTCTAATTCATAATCAATTGATATAGAAGAAGATCTTTAATCTGCGTAGTCCATATGCAACTGCATAATTTGCTTTCAGAAGTTTGATTAAAATTTTATTTCATGAAAAACACTTAGAGATGTATTTTAAAATATGCTTGCTTTTCTTTCCTTTTAATTTGCTCTACAAGCCCTTGTCAGAAATAAATGAGTTTTCTCCAATGTGTTTGTGCCCACTTCAGTTAGTGATAAATCAAAGTACTGTCTTTAAGAACAGATAAAAGTTACCCAGACATCAGCCATTCATCAGAACAAGTTGAAACAGCTAAACCAAATTATTCCCTCTACTAAGTCATATATATTGATGACCAGACATATATAGACATCTAAGCAAGCACTCTAACTTCAAATAATCCTTAGCAACAGCAAGCACAGAAATTCCTTTGAGGAGGGTGAGAATACTAAATGATTGTCAGGTTGTGTTTTGTTTTTAAGATAGACATGTTATGTCTAGATTGAATAGCATTACTTTAATTTTGCACAGATGAGAATCCAATCACCAACGACACTTCTGCATGTAAGCCATTCTCATTCTCTACAAAATTAAGAGGTGTATTCACATATCACACAAACTTTCATTTTTGTATCATGTTTTTCTTCATTCAGATTTTTCATAAACATTTTTATTGAGATAGTATTATATAAAGATTTCTTCTGGTCTTCCAATTTATTCTATTATTTTACGAAATTAGTGAGGTGGATTTAACAAGATATGTACACACAACATACACACATACACGCACATATAATCCAAGAGTATACCTTCTCAGGTGTCAAATAACAATTAAAGAAAACGAAACACAAAAGGAGAGAGAGAGATAACTTATAGCATTCTCTAAACATTCTTTGGTCTGTTGAAGATTTAAAAGTAAAATCATAAAAGCATAATTGCTCTGAAAACAGAAATGGTTGAAGTTGGGAATAATACCCTAGAAAAAGAGAAAAACAAAAAAAATAAGACAAAGGCAACAGGAGGGGAAAGGATGAAAGAAGAGAGGCTGAGAAGAGAACTAACAAGGGAGTATGTGAGGTTGGAAGAAGCTGTGAAATTACATGAGCAACACAGAGACCAGAACTTAGGATCTACACTCTGCAGAGACAGAGGAAAGATTAAATATACCACAGAAATGTGCCATCAGTAAGAACATGTATTTTAAGACACGATGTCATAAGTATGTCTGAACAGAAAATATTAACAATTAATAAAGAAATACAGATTAATGCTGAGAAGAGTTTGAGAAAGGGCAAGGAGAGTTAAATGCCATCTTTTTACAGTACAAATGGCAAGAAATGAGAATGGTGTGAGGACAGAATATGTCAAAATGGTGAATTAAGAAAACGTGGCGTAAATAAAAAGAAATGGAAAATAAAATAGCATATTCTTAGAGCTCCTTAGACTTCATTTTTTCTCACCTGGTATCTGACATTTTTCTTGATAATGAATGCAGATTATAAACTACAACTCTAACATGGATTTACTCGAGGCAGTATTCTTTGTTGCTATTGTTGAACACGTATTTATAAAAGTCAGCTGTCAAAATAAGTAATGTTCTATTTCAGTTCCATGTTTACACCAAAGAAAAGGTTAGAGTTCTTACATTAATATAAGAAAAACAAACAAACAAAAAACCTTGCTGGTGCTGATCAGCTAAGGATCAGGAACTCTATCTTTCTTAGCAGTCTGGTTTATGTTCCAGAGCTGGAGATGACATAAGTTTAGGGATAGAGTGCATTCCTTTGGTTGCTAGGATATCATGAGAAACATTAAGTAGATTATTAGCCGGGAGAACTCCACCCACGAACAATTGCAAACCTACAAGGCTAACCAAATGCGAGGAGGAAGTCCTCCTTCGGCAACCATGTTTTCTGATCGCTGAAAGACCCAGTTCCTTTCTTCTCTTTCCAGCTATGTCTTGCCTCAGTTGCTGCTTGTATGTCTAGTTTAATAGAACCTACTTCTTCATTCAAACCTATTTTCTTAGATTTTCTTGGTCTGTTTGTTTCTTTGCTTTCTTTTCTTTTCTGTAGAGCTACCCTGGAAGGTATAGAAAGAAAATACTTCTAGTTACTGTTTGCTGCTTAGCAAGTGGCAGCAATACATATAAGTTCTAGGTGACTTGCAACGCACTGTGGAGAGTAGTATTTTCTCCATGCTTGCAGTATTCCCCAGAAGAATTGGTCAGTAAGGGTGATAGGTTGATAGAAGAGGAATGAGTCATAGCTATCAGTATCCCAGCCCACAACACAGAGAAGGAAACAAGGCTTGCATACATATAAGCAGAGGCCTCTAGTTTCCACCTTCTCTGAGATAGAGAGGGGTAAAGCAGAATTTAGTGTAAAAAAATACCAGTTATGCAGAACCATTTTATACTTAGTCCCCACATAAAATGCTCCAAGAGAATTGGTTCAACAGCACACATGTAAGAGAGGAGAATGCATGGAGATGCGCTGTTTCATCTGTTTTGTGCCGTCAGCTATGCTGTCATTCACATGTAGTGTAGTGTTATTTCCACCTTCCTTTCAGTTACTCTGGATTTTGGCTCATATCAAGCTAAAACTCTAGCCCCCTGCTCTCTCTGTCTATCACACAACACCATTTATCTCCTCTCACAAGTCTTCTCTACTGCTGTAATATACTGTGAGTTCAGTTCTTTTCTAAACCCTTTTAATTTTGTTCACAAGAAATATTAGCATGTTCCCATAGGTTAAGTGTACAGAAGTGAAGATCATCAAGGGCAATTTTAAATTTTGCTATCCTACACAGCTCTATTGTGAGAAATGAGAATATTTGATAGTCAAAAAGTTAATTGCCAGTAAAGCTGTCATACATCATCTACATACATTTATATTCACAGAGGAGAACTTCTTAGCCATCTTCCTCTTATCTGTATTAAATATGGTTTTAATCTTTAAAATCCTTGACCGTAGCACCATTAATAATTGGCCTAACAGAGAATCACAATGAAGGATGAAGAGAAAAAAGTCTCACTGACATACAGTATTTCTCTGGAAGCCACTGAATAAGAGCCTTGAGCCATGCTGAGTATGAAATTTGTAGTTAAGGTTGATTATTCCTCAGTCACCCTCTAATGTCAATAAATAGGAACAAAATTTGACAGACTTCTGAGACAGAATATCGCAGTACTTTGTTGTGACATGAAAGTGGAAAAATGTCTAAAAACGCAGCCATGAGGCCAAGGTTTTAATTAATTATGAAGGTGACAAAATTAATGTAAATCATGCTTGCCCTTTCCAGCTAAACAATTAGAACTCACAAAGACATTAGCCTTCTCATTAAATTTTGAATAAATAAAATCATCTAATCTACTACAGAAATCTGATGATAAAACAAATGACAGTTACCAATTCCAATAAGGGAACTAGGAATAAAGGAGCTCTGAATACTAAAAACATTTTTTTCCCAGATGGAACATTTCAGAGGGGTGATCTTTAGGAATTCAGAAAAATGAGCTGAGAATGAAGAAATATAACAGATGAGATTTCTCTTACTTTAAATATTGTTAAATACAGCTAAGCCTTGGGCAAAATTTAAAAATAATTCTTCATTGAAAAGCAAGTTTCTACTCCTGTAACTACCTACTTCTTGTACCCTGAAATGACAGGATTCTACACACATTAATAAGCCCCGTATGCTGGAAAGTAAAACCTGAGTGACAAAGGAATGCAAATTTATTTGCACAAGTTCCAGACCAGAACTGAGACTGGTTAATTTAGGGTGATAAACCTGCCCACCTGTATTTTCAACTATAGAAACTTCTCCAAAATGGTCCAGAGTCATTTATGTAACATTCTTAAGGTGGTTTATGTCTGTGGAATAACACATCTTCACATTATCAACGTGAAGTAAAAACAGGCATAAATACATGGTGCTACTTCAAAACCATGCTTGTGCACTAACACATTGTCTAACACATGGAGACTTCCTAAGATCCTAAGTAATTTTAAGCAGCTCAGTTGAAAGCAGATAAATCAGCAAAGCAAGTTAACAAAAGAAAGGCATCTATTACCTTCCTTCGTGAATTTAGATCAATAAATAAAAGGATAGAAGGTGTTCCTGAAGCATCCAAGTTCTGAACCAGTTGTAAGCTATCTCTTTGCTTTTTGTAGCACAATTTTGATACTGTGAAAAGGAGGAAGTCCAGCTTTTCAGCTATTCATAATAGGTTTTCACCAGAACTTAAAATGTTTTACTTATCAAACTGTACCATGTGTACAACAATAGCTATTTTAATTATTTCAAAGCCTCCTGTGACCTTTGCACAGAATTATACAGCAGGTAAACAACAGAGAAAGAAGAATTATTTTTCCTCCAAAAATAGACTGTAAAGTATTAATAACTCTTTATGTATTGTGTTGGCAAAATGCATGATATATAATGCAGATATGCTGTTACTATTCCATTGGAATGATCTGTATTATTCACAAATAAAACACACTGAGTTACATGACTTGTGCAGACTTAAAGAAATCAGTCATATCTATGACGTCCACGCAGCATGTGTTCCACCAGGTGCTGTACTGTATTCCATTTTGAATTATGATTCTGATTCACTTCATGAATTTAGACCACTTCATTTGAACTGATATTTTTTTGTCTCAAAAGGAGCTAGAGGTTATGCTGATGATTATAAGCATGTGTCATTTATCAAGACACAGAATGAGAGAAATAAATCAAAAAGTACATAAAAGAACTATTCTTTTCTCCTCACTTCATGTTTTTAAAAAAAGAGAACATTAACTTTGAGTCAGAGAATATAAAGTTTAATGGGGACATGTACTTCTTACAAAGGAATAAACCTATATATATGCAAGGAAAATGCTCACTTTGAAACCTATACTATGACCTACCATGTTGGTCAGATTAAAGATAGCACAAAATTACATTTGCTAAAATAAGTATTGTCCCTTTAAAATAAATACTTAATAATAAGCAACATTCTAGAATATACTTATTGCTAAATTGCAATTGTACTGAAAACCAGCAACACATACAAGACTCAAAAGTAATATTCATTTTTTATGCAAAGAGGTCAGACGACAGGAAAATGCCCATCAAAGGACAAGAAGATTAACTCATTCAGAATACACTCTTTTTAGTCACCAGAACAAACATACAAGTCAACTGACATGAAAGTTACTCCAGACTAATCACAAAGTTTATGATGCCCTTGGTTAAAGGTGTTGGAGAAAATGTAAGGTAGCTAGGACTACTGAAGGGGACTGTTGAGGGGCTGGAAAAACACAAATCTGAAGGAAGCCATGCTTCATTAATTCTGATGTCGAAGGAACAATTTGTTCTTTGTGACTTTTCTAAGTGAATCGTCTTTGACTTTTTCTTCTCTATTATTTTAATGAAACTTGTAACAGCATAATTCATATAATGTAGACACAAATATGGTATTATTTTTTGGATTTCTAGGTTTGCAAATGTTACTGAGAGACAAGGCTAGAGATGTTTTAATAAGTAACAATAATTATAAAGAAAAAAGATTAATTCAGTTATCAGCAAAACACCTTTCTGAGTTTAGAGAAAAGTGGAGAATATTGAGGCTATGTTAGATGAAAAGAAAATTAATGAAACAATGTGATTTACAGATATATACATCACATTACACAGAAAGATGTAGATTTTACTCTCTATGTGTACACTTGTATATTATTATATTACATTGTATTATATACACTATACACTACATATATTTGTATATATGTTCTTTAGATATATTATAGAGTGCAGAAGGAAATCCTAGTAATCATTGATCGTATTCTGGGACTTATAGAGTACTCAAGTGCAAGACATATAAAGAACTATAGAAAAATCATAATTAAAACAAAATGTTTTGTGGGCAATGCTTTCACTAAGTATAAACTGAAGAGAATGAAAAACACCAGTAATTCTGTAGCCCATAGCAGTAACTTTGATGTGAAGTCTGAGAAGGTGATCATGATACCCAGACCTTCAGCATCCATTTGCCTCCAAAAAAGTTTAGACCATGGAAGCATAACTAAGCAAAGAGGACATAAAGCAAACACACAAATATCAGTTATAAGGTGACAGTTATGACTCCACAGAAACTGCACACAAGATACAATTTATAAGATCATACATCATTCTTCCCCACAAATGACTGAGAGTATAAAATTTCTAGTCAATGAATACGTAACTCTGGAGGTTTGTTGTAGTAGAAATAATGAAATGATGGAAATTTCCCAATCTCATGGACTGGGAATGGATGCATGGGCCCTGTGACAAAAATTGTTTGTTAAGATACAGGTTATTAAACATGAATAAAAACAATATGAATTCTGCAGTTACTCTGTGATCTCAAATATATTTCTGTGCAGTTACCATCAGCCTCACATACAATGCCTGTGTATCTCCCTTACATAATGCATGCAGTATGTCGCATCAGGCCACGCTAATGAGACACCACAGTGCCATTAATATCTCTAGAACTTTGCACCTCTCCATCCAGATGTTCACACTCAATATTCTGTAAATCTGGGAATCCAGTTCCATCCTTAATTAGGAAAATTTAGCCACTTAACACTAGTGAGTAATTTGTTCTATGAGAGTTATCTAGCGCTCTGAACAACAACAACAAAATCAAAACATAATCCTGTACTCCATGGTGTCTTTCCCCATCCCTAAATACTACATTCCCTTGTCTAGCTTTTTAGTTTTCAGTTTTAATTATTAGATATATCAAATTCCATCATGTGAAGTCAAAAACTGATGCTGTTTTATTTAAACTTAATGGGCCCACAAAGGCATGTTAGCATTAGAAGAAAACATTCTGTTGTCTCTGAAAAATGCATTTGCTCACACTGTATTTATTAAAATACTGGTCTGAAGTTTGGGGCTTGTTCTTTTTTTCTGGTAAAGAATTCCCCAAAACAATGCACATAATCTCATCACGTGTCTGTTGCGTTGCCCAAGGAGGCTGTGGATGCCCCATCCCTGGAGGCATTCAAGGCCAGGCTGGATGTGGCTCTGGGCAGCCTGGTCTGGTGGTTGGCGACACTGCACATAGCAGGGGGGTTGAAACTAGATGATCATTATGGGCCTTTTCAACCCAGGCCATTCTATGACTCTATTACAGGATGCTATGATTCGATGTTAGTTGAAAGACAAGACAGGAGATGCTGTAAGTTATTATTTGAACTTTCCTGTGTTAACCTTATAATAGTATAAGTATTAGTGAGAAAAAGCATCATTTCAGGTGGCTTATAATTGCATCTGTTACTTTGCAACACATTTGCATTGACTATGTCATAATACTCTTAATAAAAGTAAATTATCTTTAAATTTAAGACATACTTCGAAATGGTTGAGGTTAACTAAGATCACCTTTTATCTGGCTTGTTACAAAAGTCAATTTATCAATAACATATGGTCTTGGAATATAAACATTTTGACTTAGAAATATAAGCAATAGTATAAAAAATGTTGGCTTTATGCTTCTTTTTTCTTTTTTTTTTTTTTTTTGAGAAATCCTATTTAAAAGAGAGAGCGAGTATAAGAATGTCATTAAAAAAAATCCAATTTTTTTTCAGTGACCATAGTATTCCATACATAAAGCTGACTATATACTTTAAAACATTTTAAAGGAAATGGAAAGCTCAGTGAGAAAGATACAGATCTCTTGATTCTAAATGTTTTGTTTTAATTTACTGTCATGGCTCTCTCCACTGGATTCCCCTCATTCCAAAGCTTTCAAGAGACCCTAGAGGTAACCTATGGAAGGCTCCCATGTAAGGTTCTGCTGGAGGAAATTTTTTTTATTTTATATCGGTCTTTTCATCTATAAAAAGACCAAAACAGTTTGACATGTGTCCCAAATGTCAAAACAATGAATAAGTAACAAACTTAATGAAATTCTGAGAATTTCCCCTGATAAAAAAACAAAAAAAAACAAAAAAAAAACAAAAATTGTTCTTAAAAACATAAGAACCCCAAAATTTGGGTCATGTGTCAGAATAAGCAGCAGCAAGTTCCAACAAACTCCATGAAAACTTACAGAACTAAAGTACATTACTCCTTCCTCCCAACCTAAAGAAGGATCAGCTATATTTGAGAGTACTTCTAACCTATTCTTAAGATGACCAGTGGTGGAGATTCTACTGTGCTTTCCCCAGGCATTTCCACTGTTTCACTAGTATTTCTTCTTTCTGATAATGTACTTGACATTATTTTGGTGAAATGGTAGTCTATTGTTTCCTGGTTCTAGTTCCTGCACGTGTGGAGGGCAGACTGAGTCCTTTGCTTTTGCAACAACCTCTTACATAACTTTGCAGACTTCTGCATCCCTTCTGTAGTCTTTTTGTTCTTGAAACACATTTAATCCTTGCTCACGTTCTCTAAATATGTTCTCTAAACCCCCAAACTCAGTAAATATTTTCCAGCTAATCCAAATCTCCGCTCTCACAGAATCACAGTGACTAACAGGATTGCAGTGGTTGGAAGGGATCTCAAGAGATCATTGAATCCAACCCCCCTCCTACAGCAGGTACCTTACAATAGGTTGTACAGGTAGGTGTCTAGATATGCCCTGAATATCTCCAAGTATCTGAGTATTTCTCAATGTGCACAGAACTTGTCATAGCAGTTCAACTAAACCCTTACTAATGCTGAGCAGACAAGAATACCATGTACTCAGCAGTAACCTGCCTGTGCTTTTTAATATATGTACCCACAAGTACAGAGGAGAGAACTGCAAAGGGGAACTTTTTAGACTCGCCTGAAGGGACAATATGTCTGTGGAAAGTTTGTTCACATGGCTATGTTTTCATAGGAGGACTGTTTCAAACATCTTGCAGTGTATCTTTCTCTTTATTCTTATCCTAATACAGTGCATCTCTTTCTTTCAAAATAGTTTTTCTCCTCCTGTGACATTTTAACTTCCTGATGTTTTTATAAACACCCATTCCTTGAGTTGTTGTTCAGTAGCCATGCAGCTAATTATTCCTATACTTTGCACTTGTCTCTCAAAATTCACTGTTTTGCCTTTTTTTTCCTATACCATTTCCCCAAATTATCCAGACAACTTTGAATTATAATCTTTTTGTGCCCACACTTGTCATTTTCTCCATATATTTTTTTTCCAATTCCATATTTAGTAGGCATGATTTACATTTCATTTCTATTTTGCCAAGGTCATTACTACTAATAAGGAACAGTGCATGTCCAAAACGATGGTTTTCTTTGAAAGTGAATCTGACATAAACTTCTATTTTGATAGCAAATCCTATTAACTCACTGGAATTGGGATTATTCTTTGTTATCGCTGGGTAGTTTTTTGTGTTTTTGTTTTTTTTTTCTTTTTTCCAATAGGTGTTGCATGTAATCAACAGAAAACGTCTCTAAAAATGTCACCTGAGACACATTCAAGAGTCCTATTTAAGGTCAATATCTGTGATACCTGCTGCTTTTTTCCCATCCACATAGTTTTTTAACTATTAGTAAGATATTTTTGGCAAGTTTACATTGGCAGTCACTTCTTCAATTTCCAGGTACCTACAGACAGTTTCATTGTTCTGTGAGATTTTAAAGAATTCAAATATAATGGAGTAAAAGAGTAGGCCTCTGAAATTCCTTGCTATCTCCTTATGTCTCCCCTTATTTTTTTCTTTTTTTTTTAAGATAAGCAATGCATTTTCTCCTTTTGTATTTTTTAGTATTTCATTTCCTTGAGCTTCTGAAAATACATACAGCAATTAGGCAATCTGAAGACATGTGATTGATTAAGTATTTCCTAAGTTTTGTAAGGTGTGTCTCCTCTTAGACTAGGCTGAGTCTAGAGTGTCCTTTTTTTTTTTTTCTGGTATTACCTGTACTAGCTGCAGAACACAGCTGATCTTTAAAGAAATCCCTGATGGAAAGAAGATATGTTGCAAAATAACACTTACCAAACACAACAAGTGTCACATGTTCCCTAGTTGTTCCCTTTTACTGCATTTGTTCCATTCTTCTGTGGAAGTATTTGCTGCCTTCCACTTGGCAGTAAAGCTTCAGCCTACGAACCAATGAAAGTCCTTTTAAACATATTACTACTAACTACTAATTACTACTACTTCTCTTGTTGACCACTGAACAACAGGACAGTTACCATGTTTGTTTGAAGAACACTCCATTACTTTTCACTTTTATTTCCATGACATCTACAAACAGATCTTTCCTTATCCACATCCACAATCTCCAGCTACTCATATAGTCCATGAAACTTCAATACAAGCCTGTTACCTTCTCCTAGAAATCTACTAAATTTCCATTAATCATGAAATCACGTTAGCTCTACCTAGAAATCATTGTAGATTTATGATGGTGTAAATGAGAAAAAAAGGGCTGCATATAAAATATCATACATGCAATAGGCAATATTTATATATACATATAGAATCATGGAATTACCAAGGTTGGAAATCACCTCCAAGATCATCAAGCCTAAAAATGGATATGATGATTTAGGTACTTGTGTAAAGCCTGAGAGATGAAATTCAATTCCATTAAGTATGTTATGTTAGAATAATTCCTTAACTATCAGAAAACAAACCAACAAATAAATAAATGAATAACCTTTTTGTGCCCCAAGTCTGAATACTGAAATACCTTTAATTGATAAATTATACATCCTCACTGTAAGCTAAGAAATAATCTAATCTACTGAAAAAGAATCACAACCAAAAGTGTCATGATGTTACAAATATTGCCTTTAGCTCATGTAGAATAGAGCCAGTTTTAATGACTGTCGAATAAACAATTTGGATGGCTTGCATCATTCCAGTTAATAATAGATTACTTTTTAATTGTCAAATAACTTTACTATCTTTTCAATTATGATCAAGGCTTCCAGGGAAAAAGAAATGCCAGAGTCTAATAAATTCTGTGCTTATGTTTGTACCAGTCTCAGAATAACTTCGTTTTATGATAGTATTCCTTTAGGTTGTGGAGGAAGGAGATGATCGTTTCGTAATTAATGATAAGTATCCATCTACACACTCAAGGCCTATTAAATATGCCAACGCAGAAACCCTTGAGAAAGTTAATCTGAAGTTAACTTTTAAAGTGGATGAATTAAAATGCATTAAAGCTCTGTATTGATCCTTTTATTCAGATTTATAATGACTTCAGTTCAGTGTAGGCCACTTCAGCCTTCAAAGTGAATTAAGTTAAATTAAATCAGAGCCACTTTAATTTTGAATAAAAGTATCTACACTGAGATTAATGCAGTTTAACTTTACCTGAAACTACATGAACTGGAAAAAAAATCCAGCAGTGAATTACTTCATAACAGCTGCCTGTGTTCACATCCTTTCTCTGCAGAAAATTCAATTTAAAAAAATCTTTTTGTCTTTCGTTGAGATGTGTCAAACAGTGTTTATCTTTATCCAACTTTAACATGCTGAGGTGCCATCTGATTGTACCCTTCACTGAGTTGAATGATTTTTGTCGAGAATCCAGGTGAAAACAAATGTATTTTTTGGTGCACTACTGAACTGACCTTACTGAAGTGCTCTTTTAGGCAAGAAATACTTTTAGGCTCTTTTAGGCAAGAAATACTTAATCTAAAATAGTTGTTAAGTGTTTCCACTTATCAGGGAAGACTGATAGCTTAGATTTTTTGATTTTTTATATACAGTTTTGAGGATGGATTCAGAAAAAGGTGGAAACTAATCTATTAATACATATCATCAAACAAAGAAAGAAAGAAACAAAAATACACCAATGTAGATTTGTAAAACTAAAACTGGAGTCTGGTTACTAAGATTCCTGAGTGTATTTCTAATATCTCTCAGTCAGATATCTTCTCTTTTTCCATATAAGAGAAACGTTTTGTGAAGGAAAACCAACAGATTTTTTTCTACTTTCTTGCCTTATTACTTTTCCGACAAAGGCATTTTTTGCCCCTTTCTGGCCAAAGACTAGAATAGATATCTCATCCATCCACCCAAATCTTCATACACTAATTATGACCACATATTTGTTAAATTTAATAGGAATAATAGGAATTTGCAGGTACCACAAATTTGCATGTGAGGTCTCTGAACATATGTCATGTGCATGAACTTTGTCCACAGTGACTTAAAAATGCGCTTTTGCCCATATCTTTTTAACAGTATCAAAGCATTGTTTCCATTTCTTAATGCCCATAAGTTTTCACAAAAAGGAAAATCGCAGTCAATGCATGCGTAAGTAGTTTCTTTGGAATCCCCAGGAAACGACCAGGAGTGGTTTGGTTTCTGATATTCTCCCTTAGAAATCTCTCTCTTAATTGTCCTTCATTAATTAATGTATCAGATACACACCATTAAGAGTAGGCTTAAAGCATAAGCTGCTCTGAAAGTAATGCCTCCTATTTATTTCCATGAAAACTACATCAGGCACAAAGAGAACAATAATATTATTTGAAAGAGCAAATTCTCAGCTACAAAACACTGTTTTTCAACACAGTCACCACTGTTACGTATGAACAAGAGCCTGCATGCTGTGCTCGTAAAAATTAGCACCTGTGGAGGTGACCCTCTGATGCCACTGCCACTGCTGAAACACACCACCCACCACCTCGCTGTGCTCACATCCACTGTTCTGTCTCCATAAACATTCACCAATTGTCAGTGAATGCCAACGGGTGCTGCTTTCTCCACAAGGAACAATTCATTGGCACTCCTTTGCTTCATACACAAATCTATCTGACATTCTGTGTCAGATGCCATTCTGACAGCAGCTACCCCTCTGCTGCCAACTGTCACATGGCAATAACATGTAATGGAATATTGGTGGGAAGGTTCAACCTCTACTGCCATACCACTAACATCCACCTCTGATGATGTTGATAGACATTATAAAATAGGAGGCATTATTTTGGAGCAGCCTGGTGGGGATGGGAGGGAGTTATATATTTGTGAAATGTTAATCTATTAGTTACTATGTCAGTGTTAATCTATTAGTTAACCTATTAGTTACTGCAGCTTTTGTCCTGCTAATTGCTTTCACGAAACGCATTTAAAATTTTAGAATATGTTTTTCAAACAAGTGTTCAGTTGAATATTGCAGCTATGTTTCAGAACATGGTTCTCTTCGTTTCTTGCACATAAATATGCTCACTGCTGTCCATTCTCTCTACTTATGGATTCAGTCTAGCCTTATAATGGCTCTGAGAACAGAGTTGTCAGTAACTGAATGATTTTCCTGTGAATTGTACTTGGTCAAAGAACTGCATCTTCTTAGGGACAGTTTCAGGCTTCTGAAGAGAAGCTGTCTTTTGCAGTGTCAGGCTGACAACCATACGTTTTACACATGACAAAAGTGGACCTTTACATTTCAGCCACAGCGTTTTTGTAAATGAAAATTCAACTTCTGTAGAAGTTGTTCTTCTACACAGTCATTCAGCCTTCACAAACCTAAGTACTGAAGCTATTATGGTTTTTAATAAAATAGCTAATGTTAGATTGTAAAATAGGCATAGGAAGGATGGAGATAATATTTGGCTTTTTGTACTTCAATTATTGAAATACGATGTTCAAAAATTAACTAATTCATGTACTTGAATAATTTTATTTTCATGCAATTAAAATTAAATTCATGCAAAACTAAAGAAAATAACAGCCTCTATCATGGGTAGCACACTATAATAGGAATCTCCAAGGCTTAGAGCAGGAGCACCTACATCTTGAACTAAATAATCAATCCCTCATCACAGTAGATTTTTACAGCAGTAAAAAGAATTCACATGAGTCCCACCACAGATTCAGCACGAGGAGTTTGAGGGTCTTTTTTCCAAATTTCTGTGTTGCTGAGACTCAAAATCATCTCTGAATTGATTCTTAATTGGCAGGATTTAAACAACACATTTACTTAATTTGTAGTGCTGTTTTTACTAACTGATTAATGCCAGTTGCATTAGACATTTGTTCCATAGGTTACGTGGAAGAAAGAATACAGAACCATGTCATGGGAAGGTACTGAGCTGTGGTCTCAGGAAACATACTCAGAAAGAAGAAAATATTACAAGGCTAATTTTTGTCTTACATTAGCTATTGAGCATGAAAAACTGTGAAGTCAATTTAATGCTAGTTTCTATGCAGTTCCACTAGGGACAGAAACAAAGTTTTTTCAAGGAGAAAATACTGCTTAAAGCAAGTAGGAGCCAAAGAAATCAATATTAACCATTAATATTAAAAACTAAATAAATCAAATAAAAATATATAAATGTAAAAGCTGGAGCAACTAAAGATTTGGGTGGAAAAGCAGATTTCTAAATTTAATCCCAGAAAGAACGTCACAAAAAGACTTTTACTGTAGCAGTGGATTTTGGAATGGAGAGCTAAGATTTTGTCTGAAAGTAACAGCCTTTAAGGTGATAGCATTTAAATTTGAGGGGGTGCCAGTACAGATGGAATGTAACAGATACTGCATTACACCAAAACACGGAAAAAAAAAGTCTTTTGCTTTTCTTATGGAAAGATAAGTCTACTTTTAGAATGAAAGAATTTAATTCTACCAAATAATACAATTCAGATCTGTAAACATAGCTAAGGGCATTAATGAGAACCTAGGCAAAACTATATTTATTCCCTTATTTATTCCATTATTCCCTTTTCCTTCCATCTCCAAGTTCTGCTAGCAACTCTCTGCATTGCTAGCAGATGGCAGATGAGAACATAATCAAGAATCTAGCATCACTACATTATTTGAGTCACAGTTTTCAACTACTTTCAACTTGCAAACCTTTAAAATATCAGACTACTCTGTATGAGATAGAAACTTTTTGAGATCCGCTAGAGAAAAAATGCATGGACCCCAAAGGTTCTACAGATTGCAGCTTGACAAAATGAGATCAAAGAGGAGCATACAGTGCTGGAGGAGCCAGGTGTCAAAGGGAGCTTTCAGTTAAGCTATGTCCTGCCTAACAAGTATTTGAAATCACTCAAGGAAATAATCTGACTGAGATAAGAGGGAATTGGACTTTTACAGGAAAAAAAAAAAGCCCTCTTCCTAATCAGTCAGAGAAGAAAGGTAAGCAAAGCCAGCCCAGTCATGAGGAGGCTCCTGGAGACTACTGGGACCTAGCAGTACTCAGATGATCTTAAAGCAGATAGGGCTGGAGTGGAAGAAAAGGCTTTGCAATTACTTTGCAAATGCCATGTTCTGTATTTCTATTGATGTGTATCTCTTTATGGAGGGAACAATAAATAGACCCTCTGGCTGAAAAACTGCCTACTGCTTTGCAAGAATGCCTGCAGGTAAATCTAGGTTGTCCAGAGTATTGCCAATTTTATGCTTTCAAAACTCACAGCCAACTGTGCACCACATTACTGTGGCATTACTGCACAGATAACTTTCCCCTGGTTTCTCTCTGTTAGGATATTTCTTATTTATATTTTGGGATTCATGTAGCCTTCTCCTTTCTGATTATATTAAAAATAAAAAGCTATTAGAAATGAAAACACATGAAGAGTTTCTCATGTAATAATAAGTTACGGGATGCATTAAGTTTAAGAAAAGTTCCAATACAGTAAAGTAGGTAAGGCTGTTAATACTCTAGTTTCATAAAGTTTTGTTGTTTTTTGAATCATCATTAGAGGATATAAACTTGTAATTTGAAGAAAATTAGGGAAACAGATAAATATTTTCTGTTTTATTATCATTTAACTATTTGTCAGTAAAGTTTTAGTGCAATTTTTTAAGCTTACTTTAACAAAGAAATTAAGCTTCTTCTTTACAAATATAAATCTTTATTTTACTTGTTTATTTCTCTAAGATCAGCTTGGGTCATTGTGCCGTACTGTGTTCTTGAAGTAGAAACACTTTAACAGCCTCTCATTCACATTTTGGATTAAGCTGTTTACGTGTAATACTGTTGTGTTGTCACAGCCACAATTGCCATTTTGCAACCCACTCATGGGGTAGCCCCAACAAATGCAAAAGTCTCCGATGAGAGTTCACGAAGACTGAATAAACCATGTCTCAGAAGGAAAGCCTGCTCCTGTGTTACAGCTGATGGCCTTACAAGATAGCGTCAGTAAGCTGTACACACAAGGGCACTGTTAGGCTAAGGGTAATCAGCCTTACAATTTTCAGGCTTGTTCAAGGAAAGAAATGTCAGGTCAAAAGGACAATATTCACACCTCCTTTTCCTAGCTTTCTGCGGGAAATCAGTGCTCACTGGCTATGCTTGCAGACCAGTTCCTAGAGATGACTAGAAATGAGGGGTATGTGACATCTATCCATACACTAAGGCTGAAAGAGGGATGAGTGACAATGCAAAACTGATAGGCTAGAGTGCTGTTAGAAGTAGAAGCTAGTAGCAGATGCTAGATTTTGTTAACCACTTTGCTGAAGGGTAACCACTTCCATGTTATATGACTAGCAATATTACTGGACCTAACAGTCCATCTTGTATGAAGGTATGAGAATGAGGTGACGTTGCTCATATTCAGAACAGTAGTTTCTTGTCACACTGTGGCAAGGTAATACAAATTCCCCAGTCAGAGCTATTCCAAACCCTAACAAATCAATTCACATGCAAGGTTTTCATAATTATGAATTCTAACCCCTCCCTCCTGTCCAATTCCTGAAGAGGTGGGGGATAGGATGGCCAGCAGCAAAAATATCAAATACATAACAAAACAGTAATCAGTATATAACACAGAATAACAACAAATATGATGAAAGCTGAAGTTCAACTCTGCATTCTTTCATGGCATTTGGATGAAGTTCCTCCTCAAAAAGAAAAGAGGAACTTGGTACCTTTTTAAAGTAGCCTTCAAAACAAAGGTTATCAACAAATCTACTGAATTTTTGGAGTCTCCTTAGATAACACCATCCTGATCCCCTGTCTCCACCTACTGGGGACTGAGTATTGGGTTTCCCAACTGGGCGTTCAAATCTGGGGTACCAGGCAGGAGAGCAAAAGAGAGTGCTTCTATTTGACAGTGTCTTGCAAAATTTTCTGAGGGAGGGCCCTTTCTGCAATTTTTCCACATTTTTACTAATAATTACAAGTTTGGTAGCAGCTAGCCATCAATTAGTTCGCATAGAATAGCTTTCCCCTACAAACAGCAGCACCCTCAGGTACCCAGATAATAATAAAATAAGTACTGCACAGCTCACAGGACATTCGTAATGTTTTATTTGCGAAAAATGTAATTGCAGAGGAAATACTCTGATTTTTCCCTGTTGAATTTCAAATTATGGATTACAGAGGTTATATTATCCAAATTTGCAAGAAAGAACAGTGTAATATACTGGTGTTATTGCAAATGAGTTATGGCATCTTAGCTGAGTGCAAGCAAACATACATACTTGGAAAAAAATGGTTATTTGGAGTTGACCTAAAAAATCATATTTTATTCTCTGAAAATATCATAAACAGTACTCTCTTGTGTAAGAGATGAACTAGCTTTTGCTGTTTCATTTGATTGTCCTTCTAATCTAAAAACACTATATTACCTTTATTTATCCTAGACATGCTCTTGCTATTCCTTAATCTTTGCAAAACAAAATAAATAAAAAAGAAAAACAACAAAAAAAGACATCTTTGAATGGATGAAGTACTGTAGTTTTGACAAAATTATGTATTTCTATGTTGTGCACTGTCAAACCACCACAACTTGTGTGTGGTTACCAAGCATCCAAATTAAGATGCTAGCATTTTCCTACAGATTTCCATGAACAATAAATGGAGGTGAAAATCTTAGTAACTCTGGTCCACAAAAATGTAATAGAGTGAGCAGCAAGAATCATAGAATCATAGAATCATCAAATGGGCTGGGTTGAAAAGGACCACAATGATCATCTAGTTTCAACCCTCCTGCTACGTGCAGGGTCACCAACCACTACTAGGGTGCCCAGAGTCACATCCAGCCTGACCTTGAATGCCTCCAGGGATGGGGCATCCACAACCTCCTTGGGCAACCTGTTCCAGTGTGTCACCACCCTCTGCGTGAAGAACAGAAGGTAATTCTGTCTGAAGTACTACTGCTTAACAGCTTGCTCACAGAAGAAAAGACCTAAAGGTTTGAACAAAGATCCTACTGCACCAAAACAGAGTGAACCAGAAATGTTGAAAGAGTTGGATGGCCAGCAGCAGAACCAGCTTCCAGAAATGTTGAAAGAGTTTCTATAGCTAGAAAGAAAGAGAAGCATACTAGCAACAGTAGATTTTAAGAGAGTAAAGACCTAATTTCTACAGGAGCAATAGGAAATGTATCCTTTTTTTTTAGACTACTGTTCTAACAATGAAAAACTTCGTTCCTTTGTTAGTCTTGTGGTGGCGCTGCATGCAAGCACTTAGCACATTAAAAGGACATCTAGGATAGAGTTAAAACTGCCTGAAGTAGTACTGTTTAAAATTGAATTTAGTTTTGCTATCTTCCTTTTTCTGTTTTTAATAGCATTTGTTATCAGATAACAAGATTCTGAATCTAAAATCCAGTATCCCTTTGATGGGACTGTGTCACTTCCAACTTTGATTTAGCAACAAACCAAAATTATTTCCTTGAACAAAATTGCACCAAGGTTTTTTAATGCCAAGTTCTCTCTCAGAACAGCAATAAAAAAATCAACAAAACTGCAAGACACTGAGCTAGTCCAACATATATTCAACAAAAACAAACAAAGCCACCCTTAGGTACGAAGATACGTCTAAAGCACAATTTTCATGTTGATATTACAACCTTCATGTCAAGGTTTAGCACAGCACAATTTTCATTCACTCAGATTTGCCACAGTGTTTCAGGTGAAGGGAGATTAGCTGGTTGAGAAGATGGGGACTACTTCCATCATTTCTGAATAACTATCATTTTCCTCTTAATAATGTTTTGTTTTCTATAACAAAATACCTACTACTATATATCTTTTGAATTAAATGTCCAAATATTAAGTGTTGAACTGGAAGTACTACATACACACATAGCATGTTGTAAATGGAAATAATAGTCACACAAATAGAAATGAAATTTTTAAAATTCTAATCCTACAGTCTTTTTCATGCTATTTTATACTATTTTTTTCTTCCTGTTACCTAAATGTAAATTAGAAACCTGCAGTAGTTCTGTTCAATGAGCAGTTAGACAAAAAATGATCAGCTTTCATACCCTGTGCATCCCAGTGGTCCAAGAAGGACCAAGGCAGAACTTCCCAAATTTGATAAAATGTGGATATAGCAACACAGAAAATACTACACAAAGCAATCATAATACCTCATCCTAAGGAAGCCATCGTCCCAAAGCAGAATAGTTTTCCAGCTAATACAGGAGGTGAGGCAGGTATAGGAGCACACATTTCCTGTGTCATTGATCTACTGATGTGCACTCCTGTACTGCCCTGAACATTGCAGTAATCAGTGAGGAGGGTACTGGTTGTCTTTGCATTTATTCGGTGTCCTTACCACAACATCCACTTAAAGGCTGACAAAGTGATAGATTCTTGTGAGCACAGACAGACCGTTGCAAGGTCTCATAATCAGCAAATAGTGTTCCTGTGGACTTTGATAGATAAGCACTGTTTTACTAAGAAGAAAAGTTAGAGGACTACATAACCTCATGCACTGCAATATGTACCACACAGACACCTGAGATTTCTCTTCCTTTTTCAAGCCTGTATTAGCTTTAGTCAGACCAAGATTGTCTCAGAATGTCTAAGTTCATTTATTTGTAACTTGTTATAGAAGAACAAAATAGACATAATATAACACAATGAAATAGATTTTATCTATCTTGGGCCCTATGCAGTTTATCCATAGGAGTTACAAACAAGATTTTACATGTTCTCCTCTAACGCTCAACTCATTTTTTTGTATTATCTGGAATGAAATACCACAGATTTTGTACCAACATCTCAGGAACTGAATATACACCATCTGCTTTCTGTTTTCCCTCAGAAACACATGCTGAGGAACAATTCACCCCACTGTCTGGCAAAATCAGCCAGCAGACCAGACTGTTAAGGCTAATTACTGTAATTACTTAGTTTCAATTTTTTTTGTGACGTTTTATTTATCATCAGCTGGATGCTAAACTGTAAAACTAAATTCAACTTCAGAGGATGGTTTTTCTTGTATCTATCTTCAGTTCCTTGAGTAGCCAGTACTCCAATTAGAATGCAATAATCTGTATTGTCATTTAAGACATCTTCAAAGTAAACCTGATAAAGTTAGAAATTCTGTGAAGGAGTAGCATGAAATAGAAGCAGAGGAAAGCAGTCCTCGGTAAAATCTTCATAAGCTCTTTGAATTTACCACACCTGCTGGTGTAGGAGGCAATGCAACAGCTGGTGCAGATTTTCATGAGTGCAGCATGAGGGATCTTGTTCATCCATCAAAAATGCATAGCTACTGGTGGTAGCTATGTTGAAAAACAGTGTTCTATAGCTGAGATTTTTCTCTATCAAATAGTGTTATTTTGCTCTTTGTATATGTTGTAGTTTCCATGGAAATAAATAGGAGGCATTACTTTCAGAATGACTTAAATATAATAATATAGAGGTAACTGGAGGACAGATGCATATCTGCATTCTGGACCAGCCATTATTAATGCATGTAAGACAAACTTGACATGTCAGAGGAGAGCATCACTACCACAGCAACAAGGAGCCAGAACTCAGGCAAGCACCAGGCAACTCTGGCCTCTGTGGATGTAACATTTTATAATTCTCATCTTTCTCCAGTATTTTTCCTGTGCTGTGGTGCATAGTTAATACTTTCCCAGTGAACACTACCAAACGTCTCTATGTGGATGAACATTTTTACCATTCACAACTATCCAAATGCATGAAAATGCCTAAATTCCACTGCCTTTCAAAGCGCATTACTACATTACTGCGTAAGTCAAACTGTTACAAGCATCATTTTTTCTGCAAGAAAGTCAGCCTTGAGAAATTGACACTATCTCTTTTTAACTATATTTTAAAAATTAGCATTATTCATAATTTCATCTAAAAGAAGAAAAGAAAAAACTTCAAAAAATGCAAAGTTATCTCTGAAATATCACCTGTTATATCTTGAATAAATCCTCAGTAAAAACAAACAAGCAAACAAACAACTGTTGTGATTTAACCCACAGTGTGGCTGAGCACCACACAGACATTCACTGACTCCCCCCCCTCCCACTGGGATGGGGCAGTGAACTGAAAAAAAATACAAAGTTATTACGCATTGATATAATATTATTTAATAAGAAGAAAGGGATTAATAGTTATGATTACATATATATATATGAATATATGTAACAAGTGATACACAACAAATTGTTCACCACTCTTCGATTGATACCCAGCTAGCCCCACGAGCAGCTGAAGAGAGCTAAGATAAACTCCCACCCACTTCAAAACTCCTTTCTCTTCATGTTTGGTGTGGGATATCCCTTTGGCCAGTTTAAGTCAGCTGTCCTAATTCAGTTCCTCCTCAGCTCCTTGGGCCCTTTGCTGTGAATGACCTTGGCTCTGTACAACATTGCTTAGGAACAGCTATAAATACTGGTGTGTTATCAACATTGTTTTTCTCCTAGAACCAAAACATAGCATCATACTGGACCCTCTGAAAAAAAGAATTTCATCTCAGCTGACAGAAAGACTCAAACACATGCCTGAACCCAGTCTGCTGACAATCTTGGAAGTTCCTCTGTGAGCCATTCAAGTTTTCTTACTTGGGATGTAAACTGACATGAGGTGTCAAAAATTGAATTCAGTATTTAAAGTTTGGCCTCCCAACAGCCAAATGGATGGGAGTAAGAATTTCCTTCAATCTGTTAGCCATGCTCCTTTTAAGATTGTTAAGCATGTAGCTTATTTTATTCATGATAAGAGTATTGTTGGTTCTTATTCAGCTTGTTATTCTCTATAACCAGCTCTGCTCCAGATGTTGGATTTTGCACATTTCCCTACTGAAAGCAAGGATTCTTTTGATACAGTCTAAAGATTTTGAGTCTGCTGTTTGCCAACATTTACACAGCTCAAAGTCTCAGTCAGTCTCTTGATTGAGGCCTGATTCTTTTTAGCATTCAAAGAATTCTGGTCTGACTTTTCAAAAATGAGAAAATATAGGATGCCAGCTCTTTGGCAATGTTACCTCATGTCTGCTCAAATGATTAGTGGCCTCTCGTTTAGATAATGTCACTCCAAAGAACATTATTTGAAGATCTAACATCATATTAAGATGCAAAACAGAATGATGCAGAGTTTTGTTAAACTAAGTGGGAAGATCTATATCATTAGTAGAAAAAGAATGTCCTTCTATGCATTCTTTTTAAAATAAATGGATAGGATAATTCTTCAGAAAGCATGGAGAAATCAACTGTTCATGACTAGGTGCTTTTCTCGTCCAGACCCTTCTCCATCTTCCTCTCTCATGTCCTACTCCACTGAACAACTGTCTTTTATTTCTAAGAGATGAATTCCCCTTGTACTGCCCAATGTTTTCAGTTCTTTCAATTATCTTGCAAATAAGTTGTTGGCATCTGGCAGTTGCTGCTGTGTTTAAAAACAAAACAGAAACAAAAATAACTGAACATCTACTTTTTACAAGTCACAGAAAGCTTTCCATTTTAAAAAGATCATTCTCTTGGTATAAATAAAAATGATTGTAACCCATTCTTAAAGAGATGTTAGAATCTTATGAACTGCTGAAAAAACTATATAGTAGATTCAGCCTTTCAACAAGCAGTCTTGGCTTGGACTCAATACACCTGAGCACAAATGTGGAATGCTAGGGTACTGCCAAATACTGTTTGTCCAATTACCAGTATACTTACAAACCAGATAGCATATATTATTGCTCAACAAGCTGTATCTGAACAATGTTCAGCAGGTCTAATGACACTAAATGGCTGCAATTTAATTTTGCAGTTGCTGGTGGTTCCACTAACTTTCATGTAATTCATTAACATTAGTATCTTTTTCTCCTTTTTTTTGTCAAATTTGTCAGATAATCTTCTAGAGATGCTTTCAATGATTAGAACAACAACAACAACAAAAAAAAAACTGGAATTACTTAGAATTTCAAAATGGTTTTAGACCCAAATATGTATTAAAAAAAAAAAAAAAAAAAAAAGTGAAGTTATCCATTGTAAATACACAAATCAAACATTTCCAATGATTTCCTATTTCATTCATAGCAAGAGGATCTGTTTTTTATTCAACTTTATGTATACTGAAAAAATATCGTACTCCAGTCAGTAAGTCACATGTCATTCAATCTTATCCATACCCACATATCTTTATTCCACAAGTCACATATTTATCAGCTTTTTCTTCTGACGCACCATGATAGACTTCATATGATTTAACATTTCTGATATGAACACAGATAGGAATTGCATGAACTCATTTTTAATGTGCCATGTTACAAACATAACTTTATGCAGTGACTTCAGTGGAAATTCTATACACATCTTGTTTGGCATTGATGTTTACTGCCACTTCCATGAGCATGGTGGTGATCTGTATCTGTATTCTGTATCCTGGCTCTAAAGTTTCACTGCAACGGTGAGACAAAGGAGAAGCACGTACTAACATTATTATATTAGAATCACAGAATCAAAGAATTGCCAACTATGTAAATGACCTCCAAAATCATCTAGTCCAACCTACCACCAATATTTCCCCACTAAACGATGTCCCTTAGCACAGAATCTAAACTAAACATCTATTGTTTAACACCCTGACAGATGACAGGGGTTACTTTTCAAATTAGATAGAAACTAATGTGACAGAGTTGCATTTGCAAGTTTTCTTTCTAGACCACCAAAATTAGAAGTTAGATCAAAATAGAGAAAAAGTTGAACTACTCTACTGTAGCATTATAGTATATATAAAATAAATTATTTTTCAACTAAAAACAACAAAAAAGTAATGTGAGGGAGAAGGGTGGAGGTCTGGAAAGCAAGTAAGTCCATCTTCCTTCAAAAGAGTCAGTATCAAACAAATTACACTTCATTTCAGTTTCTTGTTTCAGGATTTTGAAGTTACATAGATCCATTGAAATATGTCTTTCAGAACTTAAGATAATTTCTCAGTAATTTAGTAGTATTTTCTGGACAGAATGACAACATCCACAATCCTCAATTTTATGCTGGTCAGTGAAAGAAGAGCAAAATATATCCATATATAAATGCAAGAGAGACAAAACAGTGCAGGCACAAAAATCTCAGATGACAGAGAAGCAAATACTACACTTACTAGAGTTTTAGCAAAAGATAAAAATTTTATTTTTTTCTCCTTCTTTTATTTCCTTTATTTTTATCATTGATGGCTGGGCACCAGACATGTCAAAGAATGTGACTCAATATATATTAGAAGTACATAAAGCTAATTTTTGCTGACTTATTTTCCTATATTTTGTTGAAGAATAAAGATGAATCTTTTATTCATCAACACATGCAAATACTAGGGAGCTATGAAAAGGAAAAGAACTTACTAATAGAAATATATTTCCGAGATAGAAGTGTGTCAGCAACAACTTTAAACCAACAGAAATAAAACTCAAATCAGTAAACTTTGGTTATAGGTCATCACCACAATATTTCACTGTTTATTTCAGCTAACATCAATAGCGTTACATCAGTTTTCACTGACTGGCAGCATATTCTTGCTAATTTCGCAGGATGCTACTTCTAGACTGACCTCCTTCTTTACCAAGTCAAATGAAAGCAAGCACTCAGTATAAAATACGAAGAGACTCTGCAAAGGAATCCAGCTTATTTCTTGCACTAACATAAATTCTTTTGTCAGCAACTACCAGCAGACTATTTTTTTCTCATGTCAGTATAATTTCAGTACTCTTTTGTGTGTATTTTCCTTCATTCTGACATTTATGGCAACTGAACAGTTTTCATTTGATGTTACATTGAAGACCAAACATAACATTCCAAGTATAAATAGATCATCATTTAGTGATTGTACATGAAACAATTCAACCTTACTTACTACACTTTTTCCTTCACTTACACTTTTCCTTCACATTAATATCTGTCAACTCAATTTCTTTCATAGCAATAGTCATGAGTGATGTTTGTACCCATATGTAGCAGGTTTCAGAAAAAGAGCAAACAACATAACCTTACCTACCTAGACACTGTGATTTTCCTTCCCAAAGCATGTCAGTCTGGGAAATTTTTGATTTTAATGCCCATTGTTTTAGGATGTGATCATTACAAAGACAAATGACTGAACAGTAGTAAACTGAACTCTAATTTCACCTTTTTATACTGGAAGAGATGACTGGAGTAACTGCAATATTCATTGTAGCATCATAGTTGGAGAGAAGATATTTTTTGGATTTTATTTGCCTTTCTCACCTTTGGTCACAAATCTGTTTGTTTTTTTTTTCTTCACTTGATCCATCAGTTGCACGAAACAACAAAGGAAACAGAAGCAGACTAGAAACCAAAACCAAAACAAATGCAAAAATAACACAGACAAACATGCAAAAGGAGAAGAATTATATTTTTACTGAGGGTAAACAAATGAACTTCTTTCCAATTGCCTTCAAATAGTTTTAAAGATAGCAAAGAGATTTAAATATCTATTTATGTGTGCAAATAGAGCCCACACTATTCTTTCAGTATTCTTTCTGTGGATTAAATTAATGAAAACAAACTGCAATTCCAAAGCCACTACATCCAAGTCAGAACAACCTTCTCTGAGGGAGGGCTTATTTATTTTTGGAAGACACAGTTTCAATTTCAACGAAAGGCTTTTGGATCTAAATTATTTCTTCCCTGACAGTATAAAGAACAGATGGAAGTCTTCCCTAGACTGAATCTGGTTTCTTCAATCTCACTGAAAGGTAACAGTACACAGCACTAGCAAACTGCCTACCTGATTTCTCTCAAGAAATTGCATTTTTAAAAACAATTCAAATACCAAAATATTCTGCATAGATGCGTAGTTTCCATGTTTAATTCTACTACAGAAGTAGAAAATGTGTGATGTTTCTCACAAGGATCCTCAAAAATATTTTCTGAGACTAGTATTATGGGAGTTGGCCATACCAGCTCTGACTTCGACAAAAAGAGGGCATTCTCCATAAGAAAAAATAGGGAAGGGTCAAGGAGATATTCATACAGCCAGATTTCTTTTGTTTAACAAGTACCTCCAGTAATATTGAGCCTAGGTGTCATATTTGTCAGGAGAAAGTTAGCCATAGACAAACTCAGGATTTTAGCTCTAGGGCCAAGTTTCCTCAGAAAACTAACAATGAGAAATGCAGACAAGCTTAAACTTTCCAAATATCACAGGCAGTATGTATGGGCAGAGGGGGGAAAATGGATATACACACTGAACCAAATACATTGGCTATAAATCATTTCAACAGATAACAGAAAGAAAGGCTTCAGAAGTGATACACCACAGTGTCACCTAATCTACCACCACAGCATTACACATACAGCTTTGTGGTGATAGCTGCTGCTTAGCAACAACCCTGACAATTCCTCCTCTCTCAAAAGACGACTAGAGGAGTTGCAGGAATATAACTCAGAAAATTGTACTTGTTTTAGCATAAATGTATTCTCACCAGACTTCACAAAGCTAATATTTACTTGAGCGTGTGTTTGAATGAAGTGTGTATACGCATGTATGTTAACTCTCACATACATACCTACCTACATCCTGCATAGCAGTATTATCACAGTCCATATTTCAAAAGCTCTTGTTTTCCTTATTTAAGACTGAACACTGGATTTCCTCGAATGAAATTCATTAGTTCTGCATAAAGTAATATGTGAACTGAAAAGAACCCAGTGTAAGAATTTACCACCTCAGTTGTCCTCTTTGACTTTTTTGAAGACAATGTGATGTTTGCCTTTTTCCTGCAATCACAAACCTCCCCTCATTACCATAGCCTTTTAAAAGAGAGAAACCTCATGTCAACCTTGGTGATCAATGTCAACTTTCCATTTGCTGCCATATGTGTTCCATCTGTTTAAGTATTCCCATTCTCTATTTCCCCCTATGGGAGTGTTTTTTGTTTCCCCACAGCTTCTGTCACTAGGTTCAGGGACCCAGGAATCTGAGAGGATACCTTTTCAGTAAAAATGGAGATAAAAGAAGCATTCCGTATCTCAGAGTTCTCCATTTCTTTTGTCACCCCTGATACATGAGCAGAAGGTGCAGAGTTCTTTAGTTTTTTGGGTTTTTTTTGTTTTTTTTTTTTAATTGCCAATGCACTATGCAATAAAACAAGTAAGGTACTTAAGTCTGACACTCATTAATTTTGAGGATGGTTATTAATCTTACTAGCATGTGAAACACCACAAGGTCCAATTCCTATTCATGTACTATTAGGAAATGTAAATGTAATTTGGAGCAACTAATGACAAAAAAAAACCAAACAACCTGTTACTTCTGTTGTTCATACGTCTATTCTAGACCAGGAATGTAAAACTGACCTACAGGTAGGTGAAAGGAAAGTGTACTTGCATATCAACCTCAGGATTTAGCTGCTTCTACAAGGACTAGGCTAGGTCTTGTCAACTTTCTTCAACATTTAAAGTTGTCAAGTTGACTTACTCAAATGGGGATCAGAAGAGGGAAGAAGGGAATATGTATCTTCTTGTGAAGCATCAAGGTTTGGCAAAGCTGGACGAAGCTAAACCAATTGACACTGAATTGACCCAATGTCTAAAATAATTCTGAGGTGTAAGACTTTAAGTCATCTCTCCCATTTTCCTGCTCAAGGTGAAGCTGATCAGTAGCTTCGAGGTCAGGTAAAAATTTTTCTCTGGTCTAAACATTAATCATCCATTTTACACTTTCACTGAAGAATGGTGCTGGTGCTGCCCTGTATGATTATTTGTCTCCATCTCATTTAATCTATTTCTTCCTACTGCAGTCATCAGTGGTATCTCTGTCTTCCTCTACTCCTCCTGTGGTCAAAAGCATTTAGGCTGCTGAAATGTTCCAAACTCAATTAACATGACTTCTTGCTAACCTACTTCCTAGCATTGCTACAGGTCGATAATGCACATCTCAGTATAAGGTGAATTCTGTTTTTGCTGGTTTTTAGTCAACAGCAGGAGCACTCGTTTACAACCATTACCTAACTTCCTAATATACTGCTGAACATTCCTGGGAGTGAAATTTCTCCACTAGAGGGAATAAATTGTAAATAATGCCAAAAGTAACTGGAAAAGATATGTGCTAAGGAAGTGGCAAATGGAAGAAGCCAAGCTAGCTGTGCATGTCAGTGAAAGCACTATCATTTTGAAGTAACGTTGAAATTGGGCTTATGGCTCAGTCATGAGCATTCAAAAAATAACAGTAAGGGCAGCAGGAAGTAAATGTTACTTTACTTTGCTGGCAGGAAAGCAAATTCTTGAAAGTACTCAATTCCCTGTCAAAATGCAATTCAACACAGTTCAATAAAACTGCTACTTACTAAACAACGTCAAAAGAATATGACTCTAAAAAATAGTTTACCAGGCAAGAGGCACTTTTTCAAGGCAGTGTTTATTTCTGAACGTTTTCTGTATCACATGCTAGGCCACTTCTTCAACCTAAACAGAAAACTATTCACACTGCACGCTAGCCTTCAGGCTCTCAACCCTCCCTTAGTGCTGATGCAGCTAGCTTAGACTGAGAACTTAGCAACACACTGGAATATCATATCTGTAAGTGGAAATGAAATGCCTGTCCTCGAGGACATCCATGCTGGGCCATGCTGGGCCATCCACAGAATCTAATTAACAAACCAATTCTGAGCTACGTTTACTTACTACTTGGAACTCAGGAGCACAAATCCAAAAAGGAAATGGCAGGTAAAGAAACACAAAATTACAGCTGGAAACTAAGCCCAAGACTTTTTAACTTGGATGCCAATGTGAAAATGATAGTCCACCTCACTTCTTCTGCTGTAATGAAATAGAATTAAGTGATAGCAGATAAGGAGCAAGTTCTACATGAGTGTCTCATATCATGCACAGTGCATTAATTCTTTGAAAAGAGAGCGGACACTTATTGAGAAAGAAGGTGGACAGAAAAACTCAAGAGTTTGGAATATTAATTTGGTTCCGCAGTCTTCTCATCTGCAAAATGATGCAACTGAATTCTTAGTGTGAATGACAAGCTTCTAATAGCTTTATATCCTAAAATACCTGTTCTCAAAGAACACCAAAGTTCAATACTAATGCATACTCACTGTTTATTCGTGAAACAAAAGTCTGACAGGCTTTATATCAAGGAAGCTCACCTTAATTAAAGAATTTATTCATTATTATTATGTGAAGTACTACGGAGCAAGAATAAGGTCTGGAAAAAATCACTCTTAGCTCTACTAAGAACAGCAAAGAAGTCTCTCCACCGATGTAGTGCTTAGAACATGACCATAAAAAATGTGTATTTGCTGACACCATCCTTCCACATTCAACTTTTTCACTAAATCTCAATATAAGAGGAATTATAGCTTATTACACAAAGAAGTTCCATTTCACTCAAAGCACAGTGCCTTCTAGTCCTTGAACACTTGATTACTAATTGTGAATTCAAGAGAAAGAATTATAAGAAAGAATTAAAGGATTTCCTTTGGGTCAAAGTTGAGCAAGATATCACTATCAGCCAGAATGAGTGGTATTTACTTTTATGTATGAATTTTACTAAAAAAATAAATAAAAATCATCAACAAAAAAAACACCCAAGGGTGAATAATTAAATTACTGCTTTGTAGATTATCCATTACAATGGATTTGGTTACTCTACAATTTATCTGCCATTTCTCTCTCTATATATATATTGATAATATTCATATATTATCAATATATATTATCCTAAAATATAAAATTGTTGCTGTATCGCGGAAAGCAGATTTTCAGGTTTCTGGTATGAACCTGGACAGCTGTTACTATGTCTCTCAAATTCTACATGAAAAAGATCATGATGGCATCACCTTTTCCTTTCTTCATAAATAAACTTGACTACTATACAACATCTTAGTCTGGAGCAGCTTCTACTAAGAGTCAACTACAGGATAATCTTGTGATCTGAACTAGCAACATACAAATACAGTAATAATATTTTATATGTTTTTACACCATCACGTCTCTGTGAGTATATGGTCACGATGAGTATATGGTCAGCCAAAACTAATGGAAATGTCACAATGGCCAGCCAAGACAAACAGAAAGTACTTTAACTACAAAGACAAAAATATGATGGCTTGATTTGCAACTTATTCAGGTCTCTCACCTCACTTGGCTAATTCACAACACTCAAAAAAAAAAAAAAAAAAAAAAAATCTAGAATAATTATCTAGGAAGACAACAATTAAATGTTAAAGAATGTTTTGGATCCAAGAGTAGTTTCTTTTTAAAAAGTGTTTTCTGTTCCATGAATGTTATATTGTTTTATTAATTAACAAAAGATAAAGCAAAATGAAATCAAAATTTTCATGAGCTCACGTTGCTTCATTTTTTCTCTTTAATGTTACATAAGAAAGGGTGAGATATCTACTTACAGAATAGATGCTAGAAAAAGAAAAATTTGTCATTCCATTTAGCAATTGTATCACCTCCATCCTATTATATATTACTCATTTATTTTAAGTGTAGTTTTTATTATTTTTGGCTTAAGAATGCTGTGAGAAATACAAATATTGCTATTGCTTTTGATTACAAAATATGGTTAATTTGATTCAAAATTTGTAAAATGTTCACAGAAAATGAAGTTCTGCATGTGAGAGCACTTAGAGCAGAAAATTTCTAAGGAAATGAATAAATTAGTAATTATTATAATGACAGCTAGGATAAAGTAAGAAAAAATTGAGTACCTTAAGAAGGACAAACACAGTGTCAGTGGAGTAAGTAAGAAGAACAAACTAAATTTGTGGCATTATATTAGCAATACTGGGGTTTAAAAAACATCTTATTCATCAAGAATGATAGCAGTCTGTGATTACATTTGTTTAAAAATGCAATAAAAATGAATTCTACTGTCAGTGAGTTGTTCCTTTGCTCTACTTTCAATGCAGAGGAAAACATGCAGACACCTAGGTCAGCCCGGGAGAAACTCTAGGCTTCCTGCAGCCCAGGAGAGGGCCATGGAGGAGCAAGCCATTCCCCTGCAGCCCATGGGCACTGCTCAGAGCAGATCTCCTCTCATGGAGGAGCCCATGGGGTGGCAGTGGCTGAGGCCTGAAGGAGGATGCAGACTGCAGTGATCCAACGCAGGAACAAGTTCCTGGCACTGCAGTGAGAGGAGCCCACAGTGGAACCAGAAGTCTGGTGTCTGGTATGAAATAAAGCCCATGCGACTTCTTTTTTTTTTAAGTAGGCAATAATTTAAACTAATTTTCTCCAAGTCTAATCTGTTTTGCTTGTAACAATGACTGGTAAGTGACCCCTCTGTGGTTACCTCGATACACAAAATTTTTCATCTTGTTTCTTCCCTAAAATTTGCCCTGATGAGGGAGGGGTATGACACAGGTCTGGGCAGCCAGCCAAGGTCAACACAATACAGGTGACTATAATTTCTTTGGACTTCTTATTTTATTTTATTTTATTTTATTTTATTTTATTTTATTTTATTTTATTTTGTTTTCAGGAGTTTGGAGGAGTAAGGGAGAGTAAGATAAATGAAGCGTGGAAAAATGATTCCCTGAACACTACAAACAGCAAACAGGTAGCTTCAGCTTGCTTTCTCAAAAATCCCCATGTCTATTGATGTGTAATCCTGTGTACTCAGAAAATCTGCCCCTCCTCATGGTGATACTCATGGTCATTTATCCAGCATTTCTGATAGATTTTATTGATTCTAACGGCAGCTGCTAGGCTTTAAGCTGAAGTTAAATAGTATCCATTTTATCTAATACCAGTTTAGTTTAAAATCTTTTCTATTGGAGAAAACAGTTTATTTGTGGTAACTCAAAGTAAATTTCCACATTGTGGAATCGAATACATTAAAAAAGGCCACTTGTCCTTTCACTCTACATCTGCCAGGGACAGAGAAGTGCAAGTGGCTCAAGTTATCTCCAAAGGAGATAATGTAGTAGCCAGCAAAGCATTTATTTATACATTCAGGCCCAGACAACCACAGATCAAGCTTTTGTTGCTGCTGATACTTGCAGTGACAGAAAAAAAACCTGAATTTTCTTCTTTGATCCTGGAAATACGCACTTGGCAACACTTCCTTTCACAAATACTAATGTGCCTCCATATTTAAGATCTGCTGAATAATAGCAATTGGAAATTCCAATAATAATGCATGAATGCAAGCAAGTAGTAAGCTCTTGCTACAATATTTTCTGCACTTACTGAAGGCATATTGGCAGAAGAGGTGCCAGTGGGGCATGATGTTACCTCTTAGGAACTCTGAAGAAATCTGCAGGAAAGCATTGGCTGTATTTTAATTATCAGAAATGCCTCACAGCTACTCCACAGCTTGGCAGATAAGAGACTCCCCATCTGCCTCTTCATCTACTCAATATCCATTAGTTCATCTACATGATATGATCATAACTGCTTTCCTAGAACAGCAGTGTATCTTGTTTCCTTAGTCAGAGCAGTTTGAGAGATATCTTAAAGACATGGCTAGAAAGAATAGGAATCGATGTTTTATCCCATGGCCTGTCTTAGCTAAGGCTAGAGGTGTTTTAAACCCAACTATTTTTCACAAGCAATTGTTGTATGGTTTTTTTTTAAATCAGCTTCTTATGCAAAAGGAAACACTGAGCTTTAACATTTGAAACAATTTGAGATTATGCCCTATTTTTTTCTACTTTTGTTGTTTTGTTACATCTCATGTGATTATCTTACTGATCATTTCACATTTCGTTTAATCATTTCACAATGAATTGAAGCACTGAAATATTTGTCTCCTTCTATTGTAATATTACTTGGACCATCAGAAAGAAAAGAATGAAAATATTTACAAAGCAAGCTTTTGTGAAGGAGGAGTGATTTATCTGCAAAAATGAGATGTCATACTGCTAAGGAGTACACAAATATATTTTGCCAATTCCTAAACAAAAATGGACAGTGGGAGTTACTACCTCAATTTCACACATGCCTTAAATGTAGAATTTATTAGTCTATCAACTCATTCAGTAATTATTCATGCGATCAACATTGTTTCAGTAGATCAACCTTGCAGGCCAAGGGGCAGCCAAAATATCGAATCTGAGCACTCTGTGTGGCATACTTGAAAACAATGTATCAGAAAGAAGCAGAAGCAATTATTATTTACTATAGTCTATTCTGAAGTTTGGAATTCAGGTTTCCACTCTTCTCAATGAAACTGGTGGAAAATATAGCCATACACTGTTGTAATGTTTCTTCCAGCCATCAGCCAGAACCTCCAGATTTTTACAAAAAACTGCTCTGGAAGACAACCCACTATACAGATAATGAGAACTTAAATTTTTTGAGTGGCTACTGTTCTGATCATCCATTCATTTGTTACAAGTCACCAGAAGTTTTGGTCCATTGACAAGGAGGCAGAAGTATTTAAGAAGAACCCAAGTAGTAACCGCTGCAGATTTTGCTGAGTACTTAATGCAGGTGATTAATCAAGCCTGAAGTATCCACGTGAAAAGCGTCTGGCTTGTCCAAGTAATACAACAGCAATTTTTTATTTTTATGCCACTTGCTCATGTGACTGCTCCCAAAGCCATAATTTTAAAGCCTTAACTATACACAGACTCTCTTATCACAGTAGTTTGAATCACACGAGCAGACTGCAAGAACACATAAATATGTATGTGTTTAGAGTATTCTTATACACATTTTGTATTTATGCATACACAAACAAGCAGACAAAACACATGTAAGCATTTGTTATATTTATAAAAAATACTTTTCCAAACCCATGTAAAAAAAGTCCCATTATGTTCTGTATCTGGCATATGCATTTTCCTTCCTGAATGAGTATACTACTATCCAAAAATCAGTGTCGTATCATGATTTTCTATTTTACTCAATAAAAACAAATGGTGATTATTATTACAAAGGCTTTACAATTGAAACATTGAATGTTTCTTTAGATATTGGTAAATATTAAAATGCAAATACCATTGTTTTATTTACTTATTTAAAATGCAGCAGCTATACAATACTTCAACCAGATTTTCAGCTTTCACAGCTGAGTGAAAGGAGAGCATAAAATATCTCATCCTTCTTTCTTATGAAATTTATTTTCAGCACAACTGCTAGCAACAAAGATTACTATTTACATATATTTATATAATATATATATTTATATTTATAAAGGGTGAAACAGAGTGGAGGGAGGGAGGGAGGAAGTAAAGAGGGAAAGATAGAAGGATGGAAAAGAAGAAGGGAGGAGGGTAAGAAGGGAGGGAAAAAAAGAAGGATGGAGAAAGGAAGAACATTCCACTCTGACTACCACTGAAAGCAATAGTTGTTGTATTTTATTTAACTCTAATATATGAAGTCAGACTGCTTCAAACATCATGCAGGAAACCAAGTTCACTTGACTACATAAACACAGGCCGACTATTCTTACACATTACTTTCCAGTACCTCTTGTTCCCACTCTTAATAAAGTATAAGCCTTAACCTTCTCCTTGACAGATTTTAAATTTAAACCTCTTGCTTCACGTTTAGGTTATCAGTCAGCCTTAAAAAAATTCTGTTGCTCATCATAAACCATATGAATGGCTAGGAACTTGTTTCTTATGTCAACAGAAACCTTCCCTTGAATCTCAAGCCTTGAAGCAAATCTGAGATCAGTTTTTATCTTGTCTCTTATATGCACTGTTCCAGAATCAATTCTGTAGTTGCTAAACTTCTGATATGATTTGATCTGCAGTATAGTAGCCAACAAACAACATTCTTTAGTGTGTATATATATATATGTATTTATGTGTATCCTGTCCTGCTTATAAACATTAATCAGGAGTCTCCCAGATAAATTCCCGTTATTCATGTTAAAATTTTGACATACAAAGCCTTGCATTCCTAAGAAAAAAATAACACTATTTTTTAAAGTATTCAAGTACAATGCATATTTGACATGCAGTATTTACTTTGGCCTTAAACTACATGTGATCCTGATTTGCTTCAGTACCTTTGGCATATGCTGTTCCTGGTAAGTATAGTGTAATCTTATAAATCTTCTTTACTAACTGGAATTCTTTCTACCAGTTTTCTATTGTATTAGATGATCGCAGAACCATAGAAAGGCCTGCACTGAAAAGGACCACAACGATCATCTAGTTCCAACCCTCCTGCTATGTGCAAGGTCACCAACCACCAGACCAGGCTGCCCTTGAATGCCTCCAGGGATGGGGCATCCACAACCTCCTTGGGCAATCTTCTGCTAAAACTTCACATATGTAAAATTCCATGGAGCTTAGTAGTAATTTGCCATAGATTTAAGAGGAATTGGGCGTACATAGGGCATATATTAAATAATAAAAAGCTAATAGAAGTTTAGTGACAGTGACAGAAAGGAAGATACCCATTCCCACTGGTCTATCACACAAATGCCAAATCCAGTATCTACAAATGTGCACAGAAATGGAAGTGAGAAAAGACTGCTTTTTGGACCAGTTCTGGAGTTGCACAATTTGATCCAGCAGCTTCATTCAGCAGAAGGAGGTTTAGAACTGTTACTGGGGGGGCTCAGCATAGATGAGCAAATGAATTGCTTTTTAGACTCTTCAGACTCTTTAGTCATCCGCAGTTGACGTTTGCAGTTTGGTAAATGACATTTATTCTCCATGTCCTATCTGGCAATTTACATTGGGAATAATACATTTTAGAAAGCCTTGATTTTATTAATTACAGTGGAAGCAGCTTTTAAACTTCCTGTGATATGCACCCATGTTGACTAAAGCATTCCAAAACCAAAAAAGCTTAGCTTGTCAGCAGCAGAGCCAACAGATACAGACATTGAAAAGGTTTTAGCTTTACTCAGAAGAAGGGTAATTTATTATAAATGAGACGTGAATACCAATTAAAAGTAGTATATATATATATATAAAAAGAATGAAAGCAAGACAGCATATTTCCAGTCCTTTATCTGTAACCAGACTAAAGAATTTCTATCTACTGCCTCAGCTGTGCAAGAGACTTGAGACTAGAGAATACTCTAGAAGGAAAATAGGAAATGTTAATCTAAAGCACCGCATTCAAGAAATTTCTCTTAGTTCTACTTAAAACAAGAGTTACTACTGTAAAGCTATGTCTTTCTTTCCTTTTTCAGATGGAATTTAGAATTACAAATGAAATTTATCCTGTTGCTGCTTTGATAGAGAATTCAAAATTGTTTTCTGCAGATTTGTATTTCTAATTTCCTTCCATGTAAAGTGGCAGAAAATAAAACAGACAGAAAAATTACTGGAATACAAAGACAATATGCTGCAGAGAACAAATGTATTACTTTGTTATGTTCCAAAAGTGAGTTTTACGTCTGTTATATCTCATCTCAACTGTGTCTTACTGTGTGATTTCTCTGTTTTATGCCTCTGACTCTTTCTCATACAAAAGGAGTGCTTGCAATGGCCAACCAAACTGCATGACAAGACCAAAGAAAAATTACAATAAGCCAATACAGAACTACAAATCAAAAACTCAGTCATACTAATGATATTTTCATATTGCCAATCAGAGTCAAATGGAGTAATACTATGCTGGGCGCATAAAATAATGAAAGAATAAATAGAAAAAGGAAGAGAGTAACTTTTCATTATCTTCTTCCACTTGTCAGAAATGTATCCCATGTCAAGATCAACAAGCAGAATCATTATACGGACTAAAGTAAGACACTTTGTTATCGACTACTGAAAGATGATGGTTCAGTAGCTCCATATTCCTATGAATGGTGAGAGACAATTATTTCTGCAGGCAATTTAATGGGAGTGGAGAGATAGGAATCTGAATTATTCCTCTATTTAGTTTTACAGGGCATGAAAGTTATTTATTTCAGCCTACTAACACTGTTGCTCAACTCATCTTTCCCTAGAAGGAAAAACAGTGATTTATATATTTTCTTATTGTAAAAGAAGGTTGTTGTAAAAAAAATATTCAAGTCTAATCCACTTTCTATCTTGTAAAGACAGCATCCTATATAAAAGAACAGACCTAAACTCATCTTTATCACTTCTAATAAGAAATGCAGATTTTCGTGTGATCTTGATAGCAAATCGGACACCTAATTAAAAATAAAAGGTGCCAAAATATAAAGCAAAAATTACAAATTACAATTCTATATTATTATAAAATATTATTGCTAAATTTAAAGCTAAATTAAATAGAAAAAAAGATGCATTTAAAAATCTATACCATTCCCTGAACATGGATGAGCACACCGTTCATAGAAAAAAAGTCTTTTTTAAAAAATTTCAGTTTAAATTTTAAAACTCTAGAGTGTATTTAACTAAAAATGAACTATTTCTATTCCATTAAGTAGAACAATGATTTCTTATACTCTCTTCTCATTCAGAACTAAAACCTGCTGATTTTTATTTTGGAAGGATATTGTAGCTTATTCTTAGCAGAAACATTAGGAATACTGATACCCACTAGCTATACCTAACAAGCATCTGGTTGAATGTAAGAATCATCTAGTGCTTTTAACTCAGACTCTTCAGATTTTACAGAAATAACCACTGCTTCTGGAATTTATTTATTTATTTATTTAAATTTAGAGTGCTAATGAGATTTGCTTCTGGTTTAATGTACAGAACAAACTGGTCAGCTAGCCAGAAGAACTGATATCTACCTGAGACATTTTGAAAGAGGTGGAGTCACTAGCAGCCCACCTCACTCAAATGCTTGGATACTACAGTTAGCCTAAGTCAGATCATCCCAGTGATTTCCCTACCTAAGAAAAGATACTTCCAGGAGATATTTCATCTTCTATATCTTAGATTCTTATACTAAGATGAAACAGCTCCATTTCTCTCAATCGAAAACAAAGGGAGCCAGAGACAACTTGTTTAGAATCAAGACAACAGAATGTAGAAGCTTAAATTGATGAACAAAATCTCATTTCTCCACTTCGAGATTTTGTAACTATGGAAGGGGGGTGCATAAAGAAAATAAAAAATTATGTGTGCCATGATCAGCACACATTGTTTCAGAGCAGCGTGTTTGCTTTACTCCAAACAATTTTATTATCATATGTCATATCTGCTCTCCTCCCTCTCTTTCCTAGGGGCGACTCTGCCTGCACTCCTGTGACTTTAAGCATTTGTCCTCCTGCTCCTCCCAGATTTACAACATGGAACATGTTGCACTTTGGTTTCCTTTCTCCATTTTGAGGTCAAATGTGAAAGACAGCAAGGAATAGAGAAGCAGACCCATCGAATGAGACAACTTAGGGGGAAAAAAAAAAGAGGGCACTTGAGAAGACTTGTCCCTTTCTTCTCTCTTTCTATCCTGTGTAAGCACCTCCTGAGAAGAGCAAAAGGAATTTTTCCTCGCTTCTTTCAATAGTTTTGACTGACTGCTTTCTGCATTTGCAGTGCCCCCTAGGGACACCGTCAGTTACTGTGTCCTTCTCTAATAGCATACATCAGCATTCTCATCACACTTGCTGGATATTTAACTTCTCAAACATTATTTCCTTACTACTTCCCAAAGGAATACTTCCTATCTTAATTTATTACATATACAGCAAAAAGGAAAAAGCAAAGAGGAAAACCTCATTGAGAGTCAAAAACAGAAAGTTACTCCCAGGTGGCAAAAGTAACTGAAATTCCCAGATTACAGGGACAATCATTTAATCTATTCCCTTAACTTGTATCTTGCTCAAGGGTCTCGTGCCAGGGAAACTCTAGCCACTATACCTGTGAAATGCTTGAAGAATGAACAACCAAATTTATTTCTGAGCTCCTTTAAATGAGAGCAGACCAAGACTCGGTGCATGCTGGGAAAGATGTTTCAAATTCCTGTTTGCTTTGTTTTTTTTTATCGCATGCACAAGCAGTGGTATAATTAAGCATAAGGTAGAATTTTCAATAATTATTTGTCAGTAATATTCATTCAAAATTTCGAAAACTTTACCACAGACAATTGCTTAAAGAAATTTCCCCCACATTTTACGGTCTCTGAAATGAGTGACTTATTTCTGTTCCTTGTATTTATTTATATATCTTATCCTTACATTTGGATGCACTCCATACAAGTGAATTACAACACCAATAACTTGGAAAATTCAACTGGAACTGAAAAGTGCTTCAAATTACTTAGAACAGGAAGAAAGTGAAACTTATTGATAGTTACCATAGGAATAAAATGTCATGAAATTATGTGGAAACATGCCAATGAAATGTACATTCAATGGCAAGAATTTTACAAACATTCTGTGCAAAACTGCTGTTGATGAGGCACTAGTATTTAGAGATAAAACATGAGTCATATTACAATACAATATATCAGTGAAATAGTAAAGAATGCACAGTCAAAATGTACCATGAAGAGGGATTTCAAGACTACTCACAGTGAACCCATCTGGATGACATTAATTAATGAAAAGCCTAATTTACATGGCAACATCTATGTTAACTGTAGTAATTGTACTAAATTTTAAGTTAGTCTACATGGTTTCAGTGATAGATACATTAAAGGTCTTGGATAAGGGAGGGTGACAGGATCAGATTTCTGCTTGTCTTTTCACTTCAATATACTCATTTTTCGATAGTGAAAGGGATTGTCTAGGGATGATTCATCATATCACAGTGGATAGAAATTGATATGAAATCTCTGCTCTTACTATTGCTAGCTGATTTGCAGCAGCATGGTTTGAGCCTGGAGTATCAGCATTACACAACTTCTTTTCCTGTCAGTCAGATTGATTGAGAATAGCCAGAAACTTCTCACTGATCATCAGAAATCTACTGCATCAGAAATGTGTTACTAAGAAAGCCAAGACCTTTTGGCTTCCCATTTCATTGTCTTTTTCTTTTTCCTTTCTCCTATATATTTGTAAAATGTTTAGCTATTTTATGTAAAGTTATCGTTGTGCTGTTTATTTATCATTCAGTTATATACTATTTCTCTGGCTTTTTTCCTCTCTAACTTCATTTTATTCTCTTTTCTTCTGCACTGGCAGTTATGCCTCTAATAATTCAGCTTAAAAGACAGTGTTAGCTGGGTACTGTGAGAATTTTATTGACTTGTTCCAGATGGCCAAATACAGCAGAGAGCAAATCAGGTCTCTTGCAAAAACCTTTAAGCATTGTTTGCTCGCTGAAGTCAGCATGGTCCTAGGACTGCAAAAGAAGAATAGAAGAATGAAGATATCAAAAAAAAGAATAGGGGAAAAAAAAAATTCGCCCCCAAAAAAGTAAAAATAAAAATGCACAAACCAGCCACAAAACAAAAATATAGACTAAGTTATATATAGTTCTCTTTTAGCAACTAATGGGGCAGATACCAAATGAATTCAGCGATAACTAGCCTTCTTCCACAGGTACCAGATGTATTTAGCAGTTCTGTTATCTCAGGCAAAGGGGACCCTGTATGAAGCTATAGAGAAGTGACAGGTATTTTACCATGGGACAAATAAAGCTGGAGCTTACATGTGGCTACAGGGAGCCATTTCAGGAAAAGAGTGAAGAACATGAATAGAAGTATGAATGCAACTGGAATTAGGGTGGGCAAGATGAACCAAGTAACACACCTCTGTAACATACAGAACATATCTGAAAACCCCCTGCACTCTCAGGGTTTCAGAGTCTAGGCAGATTCCTTATCACTAGGAAAATAGTGAATAAATTGAGACGACCACTGGCTTGGAAATAAACAACTATTAGAAGAAAGAGTGTAGAAATACCTATAAACCACTGAAATGGAAAACTGAAGAAAAAATGAAAAGTGAACATGCCTAGGAACATAGTACTAGCTGACAGAGGAACTCCTAAACAAAATGACAATGTACTGCTTCCTGTGTAAATGAGAAAAACAATACAGAAGAAAATGTAGTAAACGTAGAAGAATAGGAACAGACAGGACAAACTACAACAACAAAACACACAGATTCCTTGTTTGACTTAAGAATAGCCAGTAATCCTCTGGCTAGAGGTCAGATTTTTCTATTTGTGTGCAACATATATTTTTATGAGACATAATCAAACATATTATTTCTGGACTAAAGCAATGTTAGAATCTTTTTTATCAAGGAAAGGCCACTATCAGTATATTAAGAAGAAGAAAAAAAAAAAAATGCACAGAATTACCAGGCATCTAGCATGAAAACGTGCAGATAGGATCTTGGGAATTCAGTGGGCTACAGTGTATTTATTTTAGCTTTAATCCAAAGACATGTCACACTGTTCTTAACATTCATCCAGCATTTTGACTATTTTTTAAGTAAGGAGCTCAGAGAAATAACAATATTTTATGAACAATGTTCTGTTAAAACAAAATGACATAAGAGAAGGGTACTTCACTGCAGGCTTCCTGAAATGCAGACACTATAATAGTGTTTTCCATATGAGATAAAATTTGAGTGCGATAAATGGAGAATTCTATTGGAAAACATGAAGAAGTTGTTGTAAACAAGAAGAAAAGCAGTAGACAGACAGGGCTTTATTGATACAGTGATCCAAGTCAGTAACTGTCTACTGCTTCCTTCTTCCTCGAGCATTCATGGCAGAAGAAAAAAGACACCGTACTTCTCATATTTAAGCAGGAGCAGACATCTAATGTTTTTCACCCTTATAAAAGCTGCTTAGCCTGTTGTGGCAACAACATAATAGAGAGTCTCTACTTCTATAGTTGTTTTTTACACAAATTACTGAAAAAACAAAAGGTGGAAATAATTTCCTTGTAACTCATGAATTAAATTGCATCTTCTACTGAGGTCTTATTTACTTTAATTGACAACACAATAGACTGCAACACTTTGTTCACTGAGCACTTTTATAAACTGCTAGATTACATTAGAACTGGTAATGGAATTTTAACTGCAGGAATATAAGAGAGTTACAAGGGTGCATCAGCAGAACTGCAGTACATTAAACATCCATTGTTTTGTTTGATAAGTAGAAACACAGACACTAAAATGAAAATGTGGTCAAGAATGAGTGTAATTAAAACATACTCTTTTGTATCAGTTAAAGATATACTGAAAATCAAATGGCTATATACATGCTTGCCAAGTGCCTTGTTAAGAACAATTTGTTTTCTTGTAATGGGGCTTTATGAAGAGCCTCTACTGATACATATTCTATAAAGCTACTTTTTTTTCTTTTTTGCATATGATTTCTCAGGCTTTTTATGTTTGCCTATTCAGTAAACTATCAACTTGTATTCACCATTACCATACTTCTGTTTTAACTGTATGTATGTAAGAAAACATAGCATGCATATACTAGGATTATGATTTTGGACAACCTAAACCTACGGAAGAAAAGAAAGATTTACCCATTGAGAAGCAATGACCCACTTGGCAGCACCATTCATATTACCAGCTGTCTTTTCAGGATACCATAATGCTGCTACCAAACCCAATTGGCAGAATAAACATCTTAATGGAAAAGTTGATATAAACACATTAGCAGAGAAACATTTGTTGGTATCTGCCTTATCAATATAACAGTATTTACCAACACAGCAAGCAAAACACAGTCGTGACCAAGCTGCAATACATGCAGACCTGTATGAGAACTGCTGAATCACAGCCTGAACCTCTGATTGATCACCTGAGGTGAGCAACGAGTCAGCCCTGGGAGCACGGGTGAAGGCAATTTACCTGTGCTGCCGGAAGGGTAGGAGCCTAGCTCCACCTCTCCTAGACCCATTTAAGAGCTGACTGGCAGTGGGGAAGTTTTCCTCTGGAGTTTTGCAGTGAGCCCAGGACATGGGTAAGCTTTCTACCTATTCTCTCTTTATAATTATAATCTGCTTTGCCAAACTCTTTTATTTCATAATTATAACATCTTCACATTCATTGATTATACAAAACCTCAGTATTAAAGCATGTCCAATTTCAAAATGCCCTGTACAAAAGAAATGCTATCACTATCTAATAAAAAGGAAAGGTATGCCATAAATCCATTTCCTTACCCCTTCTCCTCACTGCAGAAGAAAATCAATAAGCATCTGTAAAGAAACACTTGATCTACAGCAAAAGAAATGACTGGTCCTTAAGTTACAATGCATACTCACAGATAGACAGTGTATGTCAAACTTTCTCCAGTAGGGACCTTGAATGCCCTCTACACTTAATCTTTATAACCTCATCAAATGAGTAATTGTCTTTTTCTCCAGAATTCTGACCTTGTTCAGTGGCTCCATGGAAATAAATTATGAGCAAACTCATAGAAATTGACTGAGTGATCAACAAATCTTCTCTCCCTTGCTTTTGTTTTAGTTTCAGTTGGGATAGAGTTTTGTTTTTGGTTTTTTTTGTTGTTTTTTTTTGTAGTGTCTGGCATGATACTATGTTTTGGTTTTAAGAGAAAAATAATGTTGATAATACACTGAAGTTTCCAGTTGTTACGTGCAGCACAGTACAGAACCAAGGACACTTTAGTTTTCTCAATTTCTTCCAAAGCAGGAGGTATGCACATGGAGCTGGGAGGAACAGAGGGTCAAGGAGATAGGAGGGGAGAAAATCAGGATAGCTGACTTAAACTGTCCAAAGGGATATTCCATGCCACATGATATCATGTGGAAGAAAAGTTCCATTGGTAGGAGTTCATCTTTTTTTTTTCTTCTACTTCTAGGAGGTTAGCTAGATACTAGTTGGTGAGCGATGAGCAATTGTTTGTGTATTACTTGTTACATACATTCGTATATATATATATAGAGTCATAACCATTATTCTCTTTCTTTTTTTCTATCTTAGTAAATGGTTTTTATCTCAAACCTCTAGCTCTACTTTCTTCTTTTTCTTTTCCAATTCTCTCCTTCATCCCACTGGGAAAGAGAGGAATGACTGAACAACTGTATGGTGCTCAGCCACCTGTCAGGTTAAACCACAACAGCTCTGAACTTCCTTTTATTGTCACACACTAATTCATACCACAAAACTTGCACTGTTTGACACACTAAGTGTTAGTACTCCTAAAGTGTGGCTCATCTTTATTTTTCTGTATGATTTAATATCATCTTTCCCTTCTAAGGAGTGAGAGAATAGAAATAACAGAGAGAGAGTTTATCATGTCTCAGATCATGCACAAAATAATTTTGGAGGTTGCCTAACTGTTAGTGAGAAGTGCTGTCAGGGAGAAAGACTAATAAAAGCTTTGACAAGCCATCCTGTTCTTAACAGCTCAGAACGTGCACGGTATCACTTTACACTGAAGGGACTGGTATAAACTTGTAGAAATCTTAGTCAGCTTCCTACAAAAATATCTAAACAGATCAGCATGCCAGAAATTGAGAACTAGATTTTGAGAACCCATTAGCACATCTGGGAAAGTAAAGATTTTCAACGTAGTTCAGTTCTCAGGTAATACAAACTTCAGTGTTGCAGGTACCACAGTAGCAATCCTTCTTTTAAAGGAATGCTATATTTTATAGGCTACTCCTTCTCTGAAGAGAAGCCACTTAATCATCATAAAGTCCAGTAAAATAGTTCACTTTGAAAAGGTAGTTAGAAATTTTGACCAAATTTCACTTCTGATATCTGCCTTTTATCTAACAAACTCCATCTGCATTTTCAGTAGTTTCCTGTTCACCTTATATTGTACATCTTCTTATGGCAAATACATGCAAAATAATATCCTAGATCTGGAGATTCCCAGGGGAGGAATATCAAGAACATAATATTTTTACTGTAGACAACTATGAATTTCAGTTTCTTCTCCTATGATGATATCCAAATATTAGACAATACATGTTTGCTGTAGGAAAAGCAGTGATGCTGTATTTATCCCTTTATTCTTTAATTTTCTTCGTCTTGGTAAGATTCCACTCTACCTTAACCCAGATGTAAGATCATATTTTAGTGGGAAATAAAAAGGTGTATCATCTCATCCAAGCCATTGATGGTTTCTTACAACTGATATTACCTTAGTAGACAAAGAAGAAAGAAAATGTGTGATGGGTGGATTGAGGACACCTGGATTCCTGACTCTATTGTTCCCTTTCAGGGAAGCACATTGACCATGGGCATACACATGCCAGAAAATACTCTGGATGCTTGGTATCCAGGCATTCAGTCTGTTCTGCCAGTCAGAATCTGCATAGCTCTCTTATAATCTCCAAAATTTTGGTACATATAATGTGTTTATACAGACGTATGTGTGAGTGGAGGACAGATATGCTGAAAACTCTGATTTTCTTACATCTGGAGCAAGCATCAGGGAAAACTCATGAAAACCTAATCTGGTGAAGGAGGAGTAGTCCAGATAACCTCACAGAATTGTTTTTGGTTCTACTCCCTGGGACTATACAATGAATTTTCTTCACTGATTATATTAACAACAACAAACAAAAAAAAAACAGGCTGAATCATTTTACTGATTAAGAAAGAGTTAACTGTGATAAAGAACACAGTAAAGTCCCCTGTCTTTCACTTGATAAAACTAAAATGCAGAGTAGATTGTGGAGAAGCATAAAGATTTCTGTCGCATTAAATTCAGAAAGCAGACATATTAGAACATCTTTTAAATGTAACATTTCCACTTTGGCATAATAACAAATGCGGTTGACAAGCTATTTATTTATTGATGTAGCCCATTCTAATGGACTTCAAAATGACTGGTGTTAGATAAAATTTCAGAGGAGTGAATTATTTAATGTTCATAAATGGCACATTTGACTGCTTGTCACATTTTTTGCAGTAAAACATCCAAAGGCAGATATACTACTCAATTATGCCAAAATCAGCAGATGAGAGAGAAGTCCCTCTTTGATTAAAAAATATTAAATACATGATGACAGAAACTGTATATCTAACAGCAATATCATGAAAAAGAGTCAATATCTGAGCATTAAAATCAACAAGTTTTAATACCAGTAATGATAACAACGGCAATAAGAACTGTGGAAGGACCTCTGGCTCAGATGTTGAGCAAAAACATAGCAGGAACTGAATGCTTTCCAAGCACATGTGGCTCAGCTACAAGATATGCCAAGGCAGATTCATGGCCACACTGTCATGACCAGGTCCTGCAACCCTCACTATTATAAGGAGACTGAATGATATTGCACAATATGGTTTAAGCAGCAAAGGTTCTGATTCTCTTTCAAAACACAGACCTTAACAGCTTGGTTGCTACAACCATTTCTTAGCAACAGAAATCAAACAGAGTAATGGCCTAAAAAGGCAGAGCTGTAGACTCAACAGCAACAGACAGCTACGGCATAAAAAGCTTGTCAGCAGAGTAGATAAAATTTTTAATCTGTGAGCATATCCTGTCACATATGGGGAGCTGTAACCTAGACACGAAGGAAAAATGTCATAGAGTATGCACAAATAATGACTCAATGTTGGCTCAAAAAGCAGAAAGTTTAATTTGTTCTATGTCAGAAGAGATGTGTGGGTGAGAAGAGAGCCTGGAAAAAGGTAGAAAGCATGGAAATATCTAACTGTCTTGTCAAGAAGTAAGGAAAAGATAGGATAATGGGCTGAGAGGGTGGGGTTAAGAGCAATGTCATGGATGGCTAGAATAATATTCATTGAGATGAGAACTGAAAGCATGAAGGAAGCTGAGATGTGATTTGAATTATGAGATCAGCACTGGCAGAATGGTTTGACTGGCCAGTGTCAGCATGGAGAAAATGAGAAGTTGGGGGAACTCTATAATTTTATCTCCCATACTTTTCTTTCAGGTTGCCCGCCTCCGCCTTATGGAGTCACTCTTTTTTTAGAAAGAGATATGTTTAAAGGAAGCTTCTATTCTTCAACACGACCCATAGATGCACAGGGTAAATTTCTTAGATTCCAGACTGGCTTTTTGTTTACCTCTGTTCAACTTTCTCATTGTGTTGAGAACCAGTAGACAACTCTAGTCCATTCTTCAGGTAATAATGTATTTTATATAACTGGCACCAATAAAACCAGTAATCCGGGTGTTGCACATAACACAAAATGCGAGCCTGTTTGGTTGTAGGCTGACAATATCTACTTGTAAGGTTTCCATTCTTCTTTTTTTTTTTTTCACTTTTTGACTTTTTGTTTATCAAAATCTTACATGACACCTCCCTTCCTTATTAGAAGCCCCAAATTTTTAGACTTCAAAATGTACTGTCTCTTTTCAAATACTTCTGAGGTAATGAATTCCCGAATAATCTGGACAATGAATGCTCAGCCATAATTGATAAATAGTACACATATACCAGAAGTAATGAGAGTGTAAAACCTTTTACATGTTTAGATAAAAGCTGCACAGTTCAGTGAATATGATAATGAAAAGAATATTTTCAGTGAGAAGCTACAATGAGCTTACTGCTATCTTAGGTAACTGTTCCACTTTCGTGCCTCCCCACTGGGCTCAGACTGGAAAACAAGAAGCATCCGGCAGTCAGCATTGATAACAGGCAGTGATTTTCCTAACTGCATGTCCCAAAGTTCACAAAAGGAAAGAGAGAAGGGGAAAGAAAGGAAGAAAAATGATGTGGTAAAAGACAGACAATGAGAAAATTGTATTCAAAGAGCCTGGGAGACTTCCTGAGGCAATCCAACTGATACAGACTATTTACTTCATTATGTCAAAGCATGGTTCGCTCTTATGTTGAAGTTTAAATACAGTGAGTGCAACATACTTCTTAGCAAATTCAATTTATATCTGAATAGTATTACTTGCACATTAAGGTACTCTGACATATGAGTAAGTATGGCACATATTAGCACTGAATGACCTTAGTCACTCTCACCAGACTGTTGCACATCATGTAATTTCATCAGAAAAATAAACATGAGAGTGCAACACAGAATCAGTAATAGCAGACAAGATTAATCTATGTACTCTCTAACATGATTTCAAAATTTATTTGTAATGGAAAGATAAAGAATTTTTCAGGAGCTAAGATAAAAGATCTAGCCAGGTACCTCTTTCCACACTTGCATCAGTAGAGACATTTGCCCTGCAATTCAAGTCAGGGTACATGATTTGCATAAGTCATTTATCTCATCTTGTTTAAGTCAACAGATTCCAGTCACAGACAGAACAGGACATTGGAAGAGATGAAGCCAGTAAGCAGCCACTGGACACCTCTGACTATCAGTGTTTATCTTGACAACATTTTGTCTGATTCTTAATGAAAAGTTGACTTCCACTGAAGTGCTCTGCCTCCTGCATTACTGTCAGCACTGAAAGCAGTAGTTTGCTAGGATTATCCGGGCCAACCTCACTCAACCCATTTAGAAGCCTCAGATGAAACAACTTTTCTCCTGCTTTTCTAGCTGTGGCCGCCAGTGCTAAGGACTCCTCAAACTTTTTCAGCTTTTAGCACATGGATTCTCACCAACTCTCAAGCAGTTCTTCATCAATAAAATTCATATGGAGAATCTATGAAACAAGATGTGATTTTTTTCCTCTGATCTCATTTTGTCTACTATGGATATTCCAGGAATTGAAGACATAATTTTTAAAACCAAAACTAAAATGTTTATGTCCCTAACTGCTATGTCAAAAGACTTTGGTGAAGATGTTCCCCTCAACCATACGTACAATGAACAGATTGAAGAAATTTCTTGAAGAAAATTTCATGACTGTGTAAACTGAGAGTGCACTATGTATCACTGCGGCTTCGAAGACCTGGAAAGCAGCAAACATATGAATGATAGGGCAGGACTGGCCAGCTACTAACACAGAAAAATCCTTTAAGATCATCCTGGTATGCTGCTTGATATCTAGTAATCAAAAAAGAAGAAATTATTTATGTTCATAAGAGTTCTGCCAGGACCTGTCTACACTCTACAGTACTGACAGCAGCAAGGAACAGTGCCAGATTTTAATAATCTCATATTAATGCTAGCTGTAATCATCACGAATAGAAATGCTAAGGTTATAGTAACGGAGAGATGAGATTGCATTTTTAATCCTGTCATCAAGTTTAACAGGAATCACATATGAAGATTAAGCTGTGAAGTCCTTCCAAAGACATTTAGTCTTCTGAGTGCCAAAACTGCCACCTGCTCTAATAGCTAAAACATGAAATTCATCTACCTTTCAAAAGTGTAAAAAGGTCATAACGGAGGGGAAAATATAGAAATGCAGAACCTTTTGGAAGGACATTTCTGTCCTTAGCATTTACCTTTCTTGGTTTTATTTTATCAAGAGGCTAAAGGAAAATATCCTACTTTTTTTTCCTATATATACTAGAAGATCTTCAGTACTAATGATACTTGTCAGATTGACAGCTTGGGAGAATAACCCCTGCACTAATAAATCCAGAGAATGAATATTATATTAGGAGTAATACTGCAAGCTCCCTTAGACTAGCACATCAATGTGTCTCAGTCCTGACCTGAAGGGGACTACTTTCTGAGATGGAAGAAGTTCAGTCTCATTACACATGCATCTCTCAGCCTTTTTGTTAGAACTGCCAATCAAGGATATAAAAGTAATAGTGATGCCACTTGGGTGTCACGGAGAACAGCGTTATTAACAGAACTGAGATAAAAACGCAAAATTGAGATTACATAACAATTTAGCTGTGCCTCTCACTTTTTAAGTCCAAATGATTTAGTAAGAATTTCCTTTCTGTTGCTGATCCCCTAAGCTCAAATTTCAAAGCTATCCAGGCTTCTTGGCACTATTTTTTTACTGGAAAGTTGTTCCTGCCTTTAACTGCTCTTACAGCAAAGAGATGTCAGACATATAAGTAAAATCACTGCTGGGTTGCTTTTGTATTTTTCATTTACCATCACCATCCTTCACATTTACCAACACTAGCTCTCATTTCCCCAATAAATTTCTACATAGGCTAGCATAACATTATAGATTAGCACTGTAACTATAGCCTTTGACTTAAAATATTCCAGTAATTCTGATATTACACCTTAGTACAAATGCTAAATCACGGCCTGAACCAGTGATTGAGCACCTGGTGGGCCAATCCAGGGGAGCTCAGCTGCATGCAGTGTACCTGAGAGGCCAAAACAGGTGGAGCCAGGATACACCCCTTCCCCGACCTCATTTAAGGGGTGGCAATGGAGGCAAAGGCATCTCTTACTGGAGATCTCTGCATACCTAAGGCCTTTTAAATGTAAGCAGCTCTTTTCCTTCATTTCTGCAGTTGCTATATTTGGGCTCGTTGTCATTTGCTGTAGCTAAAGACTTTGCCATTCTGCTATTGTCATGTTACTTTCCATCCTATCATGTAGCATTACAATACCAAAATTAAAATTTGTTTTACTCTAACACAAAGAAGAAAAATTCATTTTCTAACCAAAGCCATGGTACAGTAATGTCCTTACAAAAAAAAAAAAAAAGGTCACTGTCATTTAGACGTGAAAAGAGATACACAGGACAATTAGAATAATAAGAAAGTACCCATGCTTCGTCTCAAAAACTACACCAAAGATAAAATTGATTCTGCACTGTGATGTTATGATTTAAAGTAAGATACTTGAAAAAATTTAATAAAAGAATATATCGTTCTTCTTTTGATGCTTGTCACTAGTGATAATTATGGAGTTCTCAAAACTGAGATTACAGAGAAAGTGAGGCAATTCCCTCAAAACAAAGTATCTTTTGCAGTGTGTTTTTTTATTCTCTTTGCTTATAAACACCATGGTTTAATAAAATTGCTTCCAAAGGTCATTTGCTCTCAAGTTAATGAGTTAAAGGAGAAAGACCCTGAACCAAAAAGTGATTCTTATATGGAGTCTAAAACTTTTTAAAAAATTTGGATAATTTTCGCTCTTCCTTTCTTTTCATCACTACTTCCTGAATTCTTTTTAGCTACTGTGCATTCAAAATTCACTATCATCTCACAATATCTACCGTTAGACAAGCTTTTTCTTAGAATCTTGAGAATGGATATGAAAAGAACTCTACAGAAAGTCATAGTGCTATAGAAGTGATTCTGTCCTCAATTGCTTGAGTATTTCTAATGTTGAACAATATCATCTCTGGCTCAAACTCAGGCCTCACCTTCAGTTTTAGCTTGTCTCTCTGAACTAACTTTAAAAATGGCTGCACTACAGACTGCCATCTGCAATAGCCTTTATGACTATGAACTATTAATAATGAAGCTAATTTTAACATACTTAAACATCAGTAGCAATCAAGTAAAAACAATGGTATACAATGTATGTCAACCATTAGATTAATCCACGAGTGGTTTTATTTCATGGACTTTATTTTTTATGACTCATTACATATAGAAGTTTGCTGTGAACCTTTTACAGTTAAAAATATGAGCCAGAGTCTTTAAGGATACAAACAAAACGAAGATGGCACACAGAAGAAAACAACAGTGAAGACTGAGAGAGCAGTTTTAGTCAAATGAGGAAGGTATTTTTCCATCATTTTAACTAAGCTAGAGGGTGAAATTTGACAAGCAGATCAAGAGCTGTAAATGCACAGAAAATGAACATAAAGACTGATTTTTCACCATCCAGGAAAGAAGAAACACTATCAAATAACTGGCAAGACAAACAGAAATTGGCAATTGTTTTTTGAGTCTGTACAAAAATAACTTGTGGAAAAAATACATTGCTGTCTCATTTCCTTATTTTCTTAAGCAGAGGTCATTTTTATTATCTACTTATTCAGCATGCCATTTTCAGCCTTCCATTCTTCTCATTTTATCACAGGAGGAAAAATATAATGCAAAAAGTGGTGTCCAAAGTGAATATGTTGCTTCTTCAAAGATTGAACAAATCTACATTAAAGCTTCAAAATTGGAAAAAGAATGAAAGAACTAATTTTAAGCAGAAAAAAAACAGAGAACATCTTAAGAACCAAGTTCAGGTGTTCTGTTTAATGTGAAGGCAAGGCCAGGTAAAATGAAAATTAATCCAGACCAGCGTCAAATACAAAGGGGAAAGACTGTATTTCAATATGTAGATGTTTTCTGACTATTGAGAGAAAGAATGAGATTATCTGAGAATTATTTAAAACATGTGCTAGGATGTTTATCATGTAATGAAAGAAATACTGCTACTGTTGAATTTTTGTTATTGGGTTGGTTTTTTTGTTGTTTTTTTTTTTTTGTTTTTGTTTTTTCTCGTTGGTTGGTTTTTGTTTTGTTTTGGTTTTTTTTTTTTTGCCTTTTTCATTTTCCCAGCTGGCACCTTCTTAATTTTTCCAATAAATTCAGAATGTAAATAAGGAAGAAATGAAGAACACCAACAAATGGACAGATGGATGGACAGATGGAAGAAAACATCCATATGCCATTTGTTGGCAATGAAATCAGTGCAGCTAAATTAACTTATATGTATTACAAATTTGGGCCCAGGTTCCTACACTGAATAGTCATAAGAACAAAGTAAAGGCCACTGGCAGACTACAGCTGCAGGCATAATGCCAATGTCTGCAGAAAAATGAGAGAGAGAGAGGAGACTGATATGGTTGCACTGGAAAAATCTAATGGAAAGCCTGCTATATCCACAGTAACCTTATTTTTTCCCACTGAAAAAGATTTATTTTTTTTCCAAACTGACCATTAATGTTTGGAGGTATGGTGAAATAGCCTACAGGAAAATACATGTAAAGATATATTTCAGTTATTATAATTGATCAATGAATTTTCTATGGAGCTCAGAAGAAGACAACTTTGGTTTTGCATGCAATTTTAGATTGGAATCCATTTTTATCATAAGATTTGATATATGATGAAAGAAAAGCAGAACTGTATTTAAAAAAAAAAAAGTTTTAAAAAATAGAACACTTAAAGCTTACTCCAAGCTATTAGACTTTTTATGTGTTCACCCACAAAAAAAAACAATCAAAGTTGAAAATAATTAGTGGGAATTTAAAGGGTAAAAAAACCAACTTCTCAAACTGCCATGAACAGTAAAAAAAAAAAAAAAAAAAAAAAAAAAAAGCTGAAAATAAAAATGTCTGAAACTTTCTCCAATAGAAATAATAAAAAACGAGATAAGAATAGAAGTCTTTGTAAGGACAAGGTAGTTAAATAGCTTACAATGGATCTTAGAAGTCTTTATATGATTAGATCTACTGCCTTCATCAAGTCTTTCTCACTATAATATTTCACAACAAATGGCTAATTTAGAAAGTACCACTGCTTACTTTGCTTGATTATTATGAGCAGCATTGTGCTGTAACACATTAATATTTCTCTGTGGTAATCACAGCAATCTTTGATATATATTGCATACATGCAACACTTTCACATAGAAGTCTGTTAAATAATGTGGGGAAAACACAATTAAAAGGATGTCAACTGAGAATTCGGTCAAGATTTCAGGAGATCATTTGTATTTTTAAGAATGTTTATAGAAGTGTGAATTTAAAGTTTTGTTGTCCTGGAAATTTTAGAGAAGTCACACCACTATAATGTTTCAGAAAGATTAGATATTAAAACAAAAGCAAGTAAAAAGGTGAATCTGATTAGTTCACTACAAACAATATGCTGAATTCCAAAGAGATTGTAAACATTTCAGTTTTTTTTTTTTTTTTTTTTTTTTTTTCCTTAATATAACTTCATCTTAAATGTTATCATTCCTGGTTCTTTTTCAGACTTGAAAAACAATGAAGATATTTGGGATTAGCATTGATTCCTAATTCTGTCATCCTTTCCAACAAAAAAAAATCTTTACAGAAAATCAAAATATTGTCAAAGTGCAATTGACTGAGAATGCACTCAAAATAGGAAATTATTTCAGATTTGCAAAGCTGCACTTTATTTCTATCATTGATGTCCAAAAAGTAATATATTTGCATCTAGGAAAACACAGGCTTTCTATCTTCTAACCTTACCAGCCTATTCATTTTTATGCCTAATACTGCAGACTTTTGGTACCTACTGTGAAAACACTCCTAAAACAAACTAAGATTGCTCCTCAAATTTTCAAATTCTAGAAAGTTCCCAATAATTACTTTCAGTTCGGCAAAATCAGAAGTTAAAAGCCTAATCCCATATAACATTAGCTTGGGCTCTATTTATTTCTTAATTCTTTATGGAACTATGACCAAAGATTAATGAGGTTTGAAAATTTCATTATGTATAAGAATTTAGCCTTATTAACATGAAAAAGAAGCAATAAAATGTCAGACACAGTCCATGTTTACAATCTTGGAGAGATATTTCTTTTGAGTTTTATCAGTTACTTAGAATACTGTGAGGTATGAGAAAATAAAGATGTCTTAATCCCTGAAACTCAGATTTTAAAAGGACCATGCTATCTAGCAGATGTTGAAATGCACCAATTCTATCTTTAATTTGGCACGTTTCAAAAAATATTTGGAATAAAGGTGATCATTCATTATGGAAATCCTGGAAGATACTAGAAAAGAAGAAATTACTCTATTCCACCTTGATGCTGATATGATCTGTCATCTGAAATTACAGTGTAAATGTAGGAACTCTGGGATTTGACTTGCCACCATATCTAGTCAACTACTAGACTAGATTTACAACTAGATTGTAAACAATTTACTACTACAATTAGTCTGGAAAGCACAGTAATATACATACCTAGATACCTATGCCTACGTAAATATTTAGGGGAAGTCTGCCCTTAGGTCACATTATGTGAATGCCATTATAAGAGAAATACTAACTTTAAATAACCATTGAAGAGAATTCCATTAAATGTAGAACAGAGCTAATCCAAAGACAAGACATGAACACAAACTAATCCTTATTTGGCAGGGCACAAGTAGTATCTGGGCTTCTTTTTCTCCCTTGTTAGCAGAGGGTGACCCCAGTATTCATCACTGGGGAGAAGGAGGAAGGGAGGAAGGTGAGAGGATAGAGAGGCCCAATGGATTTGATTACAACTGGTAATAAGGCAGAGAAATGCCAGGAGAGCTTGTATAACAAAGGAGGAAATGATGTCCAGGGAGACACCAAGAAAAGCAGCACTGTGAGGGCATACCACCGTAGAGGTTTGCGAGTACACAGGTTAAGGAAACTGGATGGCTGTGTTATACTGGCCTTCCCGCTTCCGGGGCTAGGAACAGCAGCTAATTCAAAATGAGTCTGAGTATTTCAAATATGAATGGCAGTAGTCCCATGGCGTTATGTCTGTAGTCATAGACACATACACCAACTAGATCAAGGTTTGCAAACTGCGCAGCTCATTCAGACCTGCCTTAATTATCATTACTGGCATTGCATTCTGCATATTGCTGTAGCTCACACTTTTCAAAATCATAAACGCATATTTGGCTAAAGTCAAATTCCTGAATTAAATGCAGTGCCTTTGACAAGAATAAAAAATATTTCTTCATGACCCTCTCCTTATCTTACCAAACCTTTTACCATTATCTCATATGATGGTATGGTGTTGGATTCCTAACACATTTTTATTTCATTGCCTCAGTCTTTTCAGATTTTTTCTATTCATGCTGTGATCAAGAAAAAAAAAATTAAATATTTCAGCAGTATCACTGTTGTATACACAAAGCAGAGTACCAAATGAATTCACATCATCTGTAATGTTTGATCACTCAGTGGGAAATATGCTTGAATAACATCAGTATTCCAAAAGCAATTTCTAAATAATGTCTTCTGCAGAAACTGTCATGCAAGAGACAGCGAATATGACAAAAAAAAAACAACATTGTGATTGGACAATTCAGGATATTAGTATGAATAATGACTTTAATTACAGATGCATCAGGAAAGAACACTTGAAAACTCTGTTCAGGAAAATATGAGAGATGGTTGAAATAGCTGGTTGAAATTGGACAGGAATAGGTGAGCCGGGGTCTGCACCACTGACAATGTCTTGGCGCAGAAAAGAAAAAGTCCACCTCAAAATCACACTCAGTGGCTTAAAGACATTGTGACATTTTGTCCTTCTATAAGCAAATTAACAGAGCATATGTATTTTAAATGTTTTGCTTTTTAAACAGGAAAATAAATGTATTAAAAATTCTGATGTGTCAAAACGTGCTGCATTGTGTAAAGCAAGAAATAGCATAATTATTATTTGTATTACACTCTGGTAATAAACAAATGAGCTGCAAAGAATCTCTGCAATAGTACAGCACTTTCATTTTCCAGATGGGGAACTGAAGCACAAAAAAAATCATGTTTCCAAAAGTATAAGAGGAAACTGGAGCTAAGCTTAAATTAAACTGGTGATGAATAGAAACAAATTCTAGTAGTTATTAAGTCCAAAGGAAAAAAAATAATCACAGAATCCCCACCTGTCAAGCTGGGTGCTTTAAAAGCCATTGCTTTCTCTATTTGCATTAATTACATAAACAACTAAAGCTGCACTACAGGATATCTTCAAGATCGTGTTACTTCGGCTGTTCTGAACATATTAGGCATAAATAAAACCATACAAGATGTGCAAAGCAAAGCTTCACTTATGTAAGTCCCCCACAGGGTCCTATTTCAAAACTGTATTCAGAGTAAAATTTATGTATAAAGACAACTCTGTTGTCTGCACCATGCATAAAAAGAGCATCCCAAATCATTTCAAAGCACAGCAGCAGAAGAGAAACAAACGACAGAGAACATGCCTCTGCAATCCACTGACAACAGCATCTTTGCTGGAAATAGGAAAATTTGTTTGCTTCATGGAGTGCGTTCACAACCTGAATGTATCAGCCAATGCTACACATTTCAGCAAGTAGCGGAACCAAGCTCTGGAATTTAGCACTCTTCTTACAAGAGAGGGCATCACTAGGACATAAATTTTATTTTGTGTCCATCACCTTTTCAGCAGTACAGCTTCAGCAGGACAGACAGCCTTTGTTTCAAGACTTCATTTTAGCATGTTAATGTGTGCTACTGGATATATGAGAAGAAAGAAGCTGAGATTTATAAATGTCAAGCAATAAAACAGAATGCTTTCTCACTTTTGGGAGGTATATGTGACAAATGAATCATTGTATAATAAAGTGGAAAGCATCAATAATCACAACTTTTTTTTTTAAAAAAAAAAAACTTTTTTTTTCTTTCTTTGTCATAGAATCATAGCATATCCTGAGTTGGAAGGGACTTATAAGGATCATCAAGCACAACTCAAAGGATTACCCAAAATTCAAACTACAAAGCCCTCTGAATCAAGACTTTGCTTAAAGACATACCTAATTGTTAGTGGGCTAACGTTATATGCCTAACTAAAGATTGGTAATACATTAAACATGATTGATGCATTTTAAAACAAACTTATCATAAGCAACTGAGAAACGACGTGTACTGTATGCTATTCTAAGCTTTAATTGGAAAAAACATGGTACTGGCCATAAGAAAAACTTATTCTAGTAAAATATTAGATTAGAGAAATGAGATAAAAACCTGTATTTGACCTTGAGCGACATGCAACGTCTGACTCAAAATCTTTAAGTGCTGCTATGAAAATAGCCATACCAGAGGAGAGTCAAACATGATTTTTGAAAAAGGAAATCACCCATACAGATTTACTAGGTTTCTGAAGCCTCCAACAGCTGTAGGAACAAGGATCATCCGTTTCACAAAAGCTACATAGATTTCTAAAAAGTCTTCACAAGTTGCTCACAGAAGGTTTTAAAGGGAAATAAACATCCCTGACATAAAAAAGATGTAATTGCACAGATAAATAATTGATTAGGAGACAGGGGAACAAAGTTCAGGAGTGGAAGAGGATCACTGGGGAATTTGCACATAGGTTTTTTTTCTGCTTAACACCTGGGAAACAGAGTGAGAAATTGAGTGACAAAGTTTTCTGCTAAAATGTGTTTATTCATAATAGAAAGGATGAGACCAACTGTGAAAAACTCAAGGTGAGAGACTAGACAATAAAATCCCAAGGAAATGTCACATGTCAAGAAATGTCTGAGGTGGAGGAGTGGGGTTGAAGAGGGATGGGGAGGAAGGGGAAATGCTTTTTTATTTCATGTAGAAAAGCACAACTTAATGTCAACTTAACATTCAGGATCAATCAGAAAAAATCACATGCTAGGAATTAGTTCAAAAGGCAGAGGGAAAAAAGTAGAATATAATTATCTCCTATAACATATCCCTGGTTCACCTGCCTCCTGTTACAATTTGTTCCCATTTTAAGATTGTGTCACAGAACTTGGAGAAGTTTGGAGAGGTTCAGGGCAACTAAGAGGATCAAAGGTATGCAATATTTTCTCACTACTGGCTAATAGGGCTATGCTCTTCAGCCTGAAAAAGATGACAGAGTAGAATGATTAGCAATCATATGTAGACAACAGATAGTAGATAAGAATTATTTTTCTCTCTCATGCAACAGTAGAGCTTACTATACTAACTCCCTAAGACCCAATTTGAAAATAAATAAAATTAGGTGGTTCTCCAACTTACATGCATGAGCCATAAAACTCTTAGCACAAGTCTGGCCTAATCATCTGAGAGCCAAATATATCAAATATTTTGCCACCAAAATATTTTTGATGGCAGTGACAGTAGGGAACTTAAATGCTTTCAAAAGTCAGAAAGCCCTCTTTTGTAAAGGATTCTCTGATCTAACTTTGACCATCTAAAAATACCAGCAGAGTAAACTAGCTATTTAGCCTCCACTGTATTAGGATAATGAAAATGTTAGCATCTCCAAAGAGCAATTTATTCCCTGTGATCACAGAATCACAGAACTGCAGTGCTTGGAAGGGAGCTCAAGAGATCATAGAGTCCGATCTCCCTGCAAAAGCAAGTACCCTACAACAGGTCTCATAAGTAGGCATCCAGGTGGGTCTCAAATATCTGCATAGGAAACTCCACAACCTCTCTGAGCAGTCTGTTCAGTACTCCAGCATCCTTACCATAAAGAAGTTCTTCTACATGTTAGTAAGGAACTTCCTATATTCAAGTTGCTCCTTGTCTTATCATTATGTACCACTGAGAAGAGCCTGGCTTCATTCAATTGCCTCCCACCTCCCTTTAACTATTTATAAATATTAATCAGATCCCCCTCAGTCTTCTTTTCCCCAGGCTGAATAGACTTACGTCACTCAGCCTTTCCTCATATAGAAGATGCTTCAGGCCCTTTGTCATCTTTGTGGCCCTCTGCTGGACTCTTGGGAGATCTCTGTCTTTTTTGAACTGCGGAGTCCAGAACTGGACACAGTATTCTAAATTTTGTCCACCAGAACACCAGGTTTTTCTCTGCAAAGCTTCTCTATGGCAGGTCATCCCCTAGCCTGTTCTGATGCATGCAGTTATTCTTCCCCAGGCGCAAAATTCTACACCTGCTTTTGTTAAACCTGATGCCTGTGAAGGATCGTTTCTCCCTCAGAGGTTTTTTCACTGACAGAGGAAGAATTCTAACAGAGCACCTTTAAAGTAGACATCTTTCAGACAGTTAAAGCTGAGTAAACTTCACTCCTGGACATGGATTTAACAACATATGTGCACATCCATCTGAATCATTTGAATACATAGTCCATATATATTGACAAAAGTGTTCAGAGGAACCAAGTGGAAGGGGATAACTTAGATAGGTGTTCTGGAATGAGCTGCAGTACAGTGCAAAAACAGAAACAGACATGAAATAAAAATAAATCAAAGCCACCAATAACAAACCAAACCAAAACAACAACAAGCACATACCTTGAATTCAAAATCACACCTAAATAAATATACTTCAGGTGAAAGGTGCTTCACCTTATAAATATACTCCATTTTTCCTTGCTTTAGAATCGTTAAGATAATTTATTAAACTCACATTAGAGACTCAGAAAAGGAAGAAGGAAGGTGTCTCATATTGTAACATACACTGACAATATTTATGTCACTCAGCCCTTTAGAAAGTGTTAAAATCTTGCCCTTGGGACGCAGTCCTATAATTGTTCAGTTCCTTAAATACTTAAATAATGAGCAAGTCTCCCTAAAAGTTGTCTTAACTAACAACTTGACCACAGATTATTGAGCTATTCAAATCAGGTTTACAATTCTCAAACAATGGGGAAAAGCCAAATCCACTGAGGTGTTTATTCTGCTTACAGATCTGAACTATTAAGCCATTCATTGCAGCAGCGTATTTTTAAGTTACAGCAGCACTGTTTAATTGGGAAATTAAAAATATTTTCTAGCAAATTCATTCTGGTAATAGTATGATTCACATGGAAAATTCTAAAAAAATCATAGAAAAAAAGTTATTCTCCTGTTATTCTAGTCATAATTAGCAGCACCAACAGCTCATTTCAGCTTTCATTCACATCTCATTGAAAAAAGCAATGCAACCTCACAAAACCATGGTTGCAGACCAGCTCCAACACCAAGCTCTGCTATAAATCATAATTCCAAATGTTTCTACAGTAGTTTTTTCCCACTTTTATTTAAAATCTTTCATTTCAACCTTTACTTTTTTTCTGCTATGAAACAAATTCTATTCAAGCTTTCCCCAGACACTTATGCAACCTACAGTTATAAACCCCTAACACATTGCTATTCTTCCATGCTGGAAGTTAAATAATACCATTATTGTAATTGAATGGAGAAACGTGATGAACGACTGGCATGTTTCTCTGAGTAAAGATTTTCTTATAAAACAGCGTGAAATTTTTCAGTCTGTTTATAAAGGTGACTAATTTTCAGCTCTTAAAACATGTTGTATCAAGTAAAAATTTTGTTACTATACTGAAATTACCCAAATAACAAGTACATAGAATAAGCCCTGTCTCAAACTGCAACATGAACAAGTTTTGTAAACACCCAGCAGGTTCAAAATAAATGTACACGACTGTATGCTTGTATATGTATGTTTTATTGTTAGCTAGCTAAAGATGACAATCAACATTTATTCCGTATTTAATCCATCATAAGGAATAGATACTAAATTAATATTTAAGCTAAGTCATTCACTAATATATTTTTGCCAATAGATACTGTTCTACAAAACTGTTTTTTGAACATAACTACAATTCCAAGTACTGAAAACATCTGGTGCACAGCAATATACAACTTAACAAATATGAAAAATGTAGGTGGCTCGCAATTTAGTAGGATAATCCATTGATAGGAACTCTTAAAAAGGAGGGAGGACATTAACCTGATTCAGAAATGATTACAGGTTTCCATCTTAGTAGATAATGAGGAAAGTCTCTCAAATGAAATGAGGCTCAGGAGATTCAAAACAAATAACAGATGCATGTTAATATGATATGATTGTGTGTATAGGTAGTGTACATGACCACATGGTTAATACAGAAGAAATAGTTACAGCCTGTTGCTCTCATATTTTTTTTCTGTAGAAATTAGCAAAAATTTCTCTAACTTACCACTCTTATCAGTAGTTTAGTAGAACTGCCATGCTTTAGGAATGAAGAAGTTTCACCTTTGTAAACATATAAATGATTATTGAATAAAAATATCTTTGCCACATTGCAAACTGAAATATGAAGGAATCTGATTAAAGAAGAAAAAACTGAATTCTCTGTTGTGATAGGCACATGGGAATGGCAAAACACGAAGCTAAACAACAGTAGCCTGAGGACATTCTGTTTGATATTATAATGTGTACTTTCAATAATATTAACTTTTACCAAAACATCAATCAGGAGAAAACTTGAATAACAGTTACAGAAAAGGTGGGAATTTTAGACTTCTAGTTAATTTCCCCAAAGGCACAGTATTTTCTATGAAGTCTGAGCTTTACAAAATGGTGACACTGAATTTCTCAAGACAGGTTAGTTATTCTGCTTATTGATCACATACTTTCGCACCGTATTTTTCGTCAGAATTTTTTTCTCTGATTTTCATTAGTTTTTCATTCAGTTAGTATCTGCTTGTTTGAAAAACAAAACAAACACAACAAAGAGACATTTAGAGTAAGGCAGGCAATAAATATTCAGTGAGACAGTTTGCTGAGCAGAATGGTATGATATGGAGGTACTACAATATCAACAAATTGAGGGCGCAACCTCCAGCACTTAGATACAAGTAAGGAGTTTACATGGTCAAAATGCCCCAAAGCCTTCCTACAAATTTGATGTATTGGGGTGCCTTCCTGAAGTGTATGCTTATGCATACTTGCATTATGCAAGTAAGATGAAAATAAGAGACGTGCATGTGCATAGTTACTATCTCTTTGGGATCACAGATATGTGATAAATGCATAAAGGCTTATGTAACTGGTGTGTTTACAGCATGGATACAGGCTCTTATAGAAGAACAAATTGAGAAGATGGTGAGGGGGTATTACCTGCTCTATGAGAAAGTAGCATGTGCATGGAGTTCTGCCTATAGAAGGACAGGTTGCAAAAAGAAAGTTTCTAGATTAGGATTAAAGAGATGACAGGTAAAGTGACATTACAGTGAGCATCTGCTACAGCTCACCTAGCCAGGCAGAGCAATCAGGTAAGGTTTCCTACAGATGAACAGAAACAGCCTCACATTCACAGGTCCTAGTCCCCAGGGGGGATTTCATCCTGATATCTGTTGGAGATACAGCACAGCATATGCAATCCAAGGGGTTCCTAGAGTGTATTAATAATAATTTCCTCTTCCAAGTGAAAAAGCAGCATGCTGGTTTATTTGGGATAGAATTAATTTTCTTCATAGTAGCTCATGTAATGCCAAGTTTTTGGATTTATTATGAAAACAGTGATGATGACACACTGACGTTTTAGATATTGATGAGGATTGCTAATAGAGAATCAGTGACCTCTCTGTTTCTCATGCCAGAAAACAATCTCACAGCATACTAACATTTCTCTACATTTTCATTTGATGAATTTCAGAAGCAGAAGTTGAGTGTATTTTTTTCTTGTTTTCTTCTTTTATCAGCACAATCAGTAAAAGGCCATGGCAGCACACCTGTGGTAAACTGCTTGTACCTATGCTGTCCTAAAAGTAATGCAAGGGAAGAATTGTGCCTCTGAAATTTCCTATCTGATCCGCTTTTCCTCTGGGTAGATAGTAAATTTTCTGTTGACCTCTACCAGCACAAATTATAGTGTTAGTTTAGCTGTACTTGGCTTGTGATTTGGGTCAGGGCAGCATTATGTCTTGATTCCATTTCCTCTGCCTTCTCTATTGACTGCAGAGAGTTGATGGCATTCACTGTTTCAGTGCACCCTGTCCTTGAGGTGTAATGAATTCAGCCTTCCTAGCCCAACTGCTTTAAGGGCACATAATTTAAAAAGCAGAAAAAACGTTACGCATCACATCAGAGCTGGAGAGACAGAATACACATTCACAACACTGATACACCAATGTCTGTTTTTACCACCACTGTCAGATCAATACACTTTTCAGCAAGAGGGAAGACAGAAAGTATTAGCTACAATGAAGAAATGAAAGCAGTAAAAGAGCAGGAGGGTTCTTCACTACTGCCAGCTGATTAGAAAACATTTATTTTAGGAGCAAGTGGAAATACATCATAACTCTGCCTGAGCTGGCTATGACAAGCAATCAAAATACACAAGAAAAATTGGAACACAAGCTTTTGACATCTAAATAAAATAGATACCTGCAGGAATGTGTGCTAATTCACCATTACTAATTTAATAATTCTACAGGAAAATATGCTGTTAATGTAACATTCATTTGCTTGATATATGCAACATTTTAAAAAGGAATTCTTCGCTTTGACGAAGAAGGTTTTAAAATATCAGTTCACTGCAGGAGTGAAAGACAAAGTGTTATGAAGGAATATTTTGGAAACTATTCATGAGTATCACTCAGATTTTTAAATAACCACATAGACATACCAACTCAGTTACCTTCCCACTTTTAACTTGCAGGTATTCTGTTGAATAAGTTGAATACGTTTATTTAAAATTTTTCACTCACTAAACTGAACATTCACAGAAATGATATAATATTGTTTAGGTATCTTAAAAAGACAGTGGGGCTGCTACTACAATTTCCATAATGGGATATATTGTGCTGACTGCCATGGTTTAACTGCTTTTTCACTTTTTTGTTTTCTTTTTTAACCATGAATTTCACATCACTCATTTTCATTCACCTCACTGAGCCAGATAGATTTAGTAGGTTTCCCAGGAAGTCAACTGAAATGGAATCATAGAATCACCAAGGTTGGAAAAAGTCTCCAAGATCATCCAGTCCAACTGTCTGTCTATCACCAATATTTCCCCACTAAACCATGTCCCTCCAAACGTTTCTTAAACACCTCCAGCAACTGTAACTCAACCATCTCCCTGAGCAGCCCATTCCAGTGCATGTCCACTCTTCTGGAGAATATACTTTTCCTAATATGCAACCTGAACCTCTCCTGGAACAAACATTCTCTCTAGTTCTATTGCTATTTACATGGTAGAAGAAGCCAACCCCCACCTGCCACGGTTCATGGATTTTCACTGCTATTCCACATTACAATATCATGCAGTGAACTGGGAGTTAAAGAGTTAATGCTGAAGTTTCCTTGGAAAAGAAGAAAGAACTCCTAGAAGATTTCAGGTTTTTTGTTTTTTTTTTTCGTTTCCATTTTCTGCTTGAAAGGAAAGATAAAATGGACTGGTTGAGACAAGATGGCCCTTTTCCTCTTTTTGCTCCCTTGCCGCTTTGCCTGTAGCATTAGAGTAAGAAATTCAGTTTCAGAAACTCTTTCTCTTTCACATTTTATTTGATTTATTAGCTTCAATTTCAATCATACTGTATTATCTCACATTCTACTACTTTATTTAGTGAACTGAGTTTTTTCCTTTGGTTCATTGCCACTGTTTTCTCTGCCTTTTTCCTTTCTCTTTTTCCCCATCCTCTCCTTCTCAGGGCATGGATCCATTCATCTCTTTGCCCTCTTGTGAAGGAAACCAGGCCTAACCATGACACCACCTCACTACAATCTTCCTTTGGGTGGTTGTAGAAGGCAAAAAGTTTTCCCCTGAGCCTCCTTTTGTCCAGACTCAACAATCACAGTTCCCTCAGCTATTCCTCATAAGACCTGTTGAATTACATAGAGCAAAACTGTGGGACTGTTCGGAGCAATTTCTTACAGAAAGCTGGTTAAAATACCCATTTTGAATATGACAGATTCAGCCTCTTCTATACTTCTGTAATTTTCCACATGTATTGTACAGTCAAGCAGACTTGTGGGACAAGATCCTGCACTAATAATGATTATCTTTTCGTACAGGAGCAAGCTCACATTTACATCAGCTTCAGAAGAAACTTAATTTAATAAGGATTGACAGCTAGTCTCTTATGAAGCCAGCATTTCTTGAGATTTATTTAAAAACCTCAGTTCAAGAATGTTTTTTTCCAAGTGTGACATTCTTTCAGATGGAGTATTTTTAGATAATATAGTTTTCATGGCCAGTTTTTTTTTTTATAGTTTTTTTTACTGCAACCAAGAAGATAAAAGATGATCACATCTTAAAAAGATGTGTATCTAAAATATTTTTATAAGCTTGTGTACCATAGAACAATACAATTTGTAAAATAATGCCATATACAATGAAATAAATAGAAACAGCATTGCTTACAGTTAATTGTAAAGTTATAGCAGAATAAATAAAAACTTATCCATTTCTACTGTTTATAGAAAAAAATACTCCAACAGTGAAGAATACCCAGTTATGAATGAATTGTCTGACTGCATTGTTGACTGTAAAAGTGCAATTTCTAACAATATAAACACACTATCAAGATTACTTCCCAGAAGTCCAGCCATAAAAGAGACTTTTGTACTGAGGTACGTACAGGCTCCTTGAAACTATCCCATTCTAACTCTTGATCTAGAGTAAAGATCAATCTCTCCTCTAGCAAATTCTTCACAGTTTTGTTTGTTTGTTTGTTTTGTTTTGATAACTGGTCACTACTGTTTGCAAAATGCTTTTGGCAAACAGGCAGGTATCAGTTCAGTAAGGTGTTCTGAGTCAGCTGGATGTCCATGCTTTGATTAGAAAAGCTCTCTGAAGCAGAGAAAAAAAAAATATCCCCAAATGCCAAGAAAAGGAAAGACTGCTTCACTCATTCTTCAGTGCTAGCCTGCAAAACAAGTCCTAACCCCGACAACTCCTGCACTTTCTTTTAGTGTCAGTTATTGATGCCGTGTTGGTTCTCACACATTTACTAGCTGATCTGTATGCTCTGTTAACACATCATCTGGGTCACCAAAGAAGTGAAGATGCTAAGATAAAGGTCCAGCAACATAACAAGCACATTTTTCTTACTGTTACACCATATTGTGGAGTGCCAAATGTAGAAGCATTTGAACTTTTCCAGCACACTCCTTTCTCATCAGCTTCAACTGTATATTTCTTTGACTCTTAACAGCCATCAAAAACTGGTCTAGCTCTAGGCTTAACAGAAATGTCAACACCTTCCTGCAGTTTTTGCCATCATTATCCAATTTCCACAACAATCTAATAGCTACTTTATTTCTCTTGTTCCTTCTCTTGTTCCACTTGTATCTGGTAAAATACGCAAGTACACATCTCTCCCACTTTTACTGTCTTTGGTAGCTTCACTTTATTATCTGGCATTCTGGTTTCTACATCACTGCCAGCATATCTGTTTTTATTCTCTTTAGCCTTTTTATTTTATTTGGGTTTTCAGTAAAGCAAAAAAATCCCGTTGCTATAGAAGAGACAGAACCCAGTTCCGAGCGTAAGACAATCGTAAGGAAGACGAAGGAAATTTTCCATCACTTCGCTGAACTTCGTAAAAACTGTCCAGTGGCAAGACAGCTTGTAAAACTAGGGAAACTAGGGATCAAAAAGTAGCAGACTAAATTAAATATAGTGCTTTTGTTAAATAATTATAGAAAAATTACTAAGATATTCCAAGCAATTTTAGATTTAGAAAAATCAGAAAAGTCTCTTGACACAGGCAGAAATGTGTAGGCTGAGCAGTGCAAATGTATTTATTCCTACAAGGAAATTACATATTATCAAAGATTTCAAAATTTACAACCTAAAAAATTTCCACTTGAATCAGTGTAATATCTTCTAGTTATCAAGCTTTACTGGATTTCAACTATAATGAGCCCTTACTGTGTCATTGCAACTCTTAGCACTCATGAGAATTGCTAAGAGTCTGAGCCGCTAGTTTAGGATTATTCCCCAACATAGTTATAAAACATTTGCACTGACTATTCCCTCTGTCTTCTTCCCTCCACCTCTTCAGTCATTATTTTCAAAAGGAGGAACACAAGTGTCAAGTTGCCATTTGAACACTGACCAATAAAAGAGTCCGCTGTGGAAAAGAGTAGATAGCTGAAATTACAACTCTAAAAAATTTCCAGGTTCTGTAGTTTAGGCATACAAGTTGTGAATTGAAAGTACAGCAGCACAGAGTCAACTTAAGATAAATATTTTCAACATTTTTCAAGCAAAAAAGAAATGCCGTTCAAAATGCATGAGACTTTCTGGCTTTATCCTTTGGTCTTGGTTGTTTCAGGGTATCTCAACTACTACTTACAGAACTGAGCTCTTCCTACCTTTATATCATGGCTTTCCCACCACTCCATATGAAAATTGTCAGATAATAAATTGTAAATTACTGTAAGAATGAAATTGAAAGCATGGGAAAGAGGAAGAATGAAAGCAAAAAATTAAAATCTGATTTTACTTAAGTCAGAAACTGACATAAAAATGTGAAAGTGAGAAGCTGGGAGCTCACAGCTATCAATCCAGGACGAGGGTGCAGATGTACCAATGCTCTGGGAAGGATATTTTCTACAAACGCTTAGTATATATTGGTCCAAAGAGATGAAATAACTTTGCTTTTAGGATTACTTTTATTTGAGCTTTCATCTACAGTAAAGTAGCACAAAAGCCTCCATTGGCAAATGATTAGGAGACAGAATCACTAAACAGCCTACAGTGTATTGCAAGCTGTGCAGAAGCACACAAGATGGTTTTCTGAAGACTACAGTTTACTAGGTTTTGACCATTTATAACAAGTAAACCTTTTTGCTAAGATAAAGCTGGGCTAATCTTACAGTAGACTATATTCAATACTATTATTCTGTACTATGAATCAGAAGTTAGAGAATTCTTTTGAAAAATGGAAACTGTATACATTAAAGGAATTCATCTGAGAACCTTAATCTTACAGTAAATTAAAATAATGGATTTTCTGTGCTCATAGGATTTCTCATTTATATGAAAAATGGTTTATCTGTGCAGTAATTAAATATCATGTTGACTTGCATGGACTGCCAAAATGAAACTTTGCATTTCTTGAACTTGCTAGCTAGACAACCTCAGCTATCTGAGTTTATACACTCATATATTTATTTTTTTTTCCCCAACATGGAGAGGAAAAAAAAAGAGTCTTTAAGCAGGTCAATTTTTTCTTTCTCTCACTTTCTCTTTTTTCCAAACACAGTATTTTTTATTTTTTTTTTACTTTTGACTAAAATTGTACATCATACTGATATTTCTGAGTATACTCTTTAATAGACAGCTATAGTCAAAATATGCACCAAAGTCATTACCTCATCCAATGTGTCAGGAAGCAAAATCATTATGTTTTGGTTTTGCATAAATCTTGATCACATCACAGCAGGTAAGAATTACTTTGTTTAATACTAAATTACCAGTTTTTGTTCGAATCCCTTTGTTCTTGTTTAACAGATGAGCACCTGAACAGTTTTTCTCCACTGAAAAGCATTCTGAGAGCTACCTCACTTCAGTCAAGGTGCTAAAGCTTCTGTAAGCCAAGTGAAATTAACTGTATTCATTCATCCAGTTACACTCATACATGCATCAATGAGCATCCAAGGGAGGACGTGGTTGGGGAGGGACAGAAAAAAAGAAAGAAGAAATATAACGAATTCAAAAGTAGTATAATATCCATGAGTACATGAGAAAAAGGGCCCAATTTTTAACAGACCTTAGTTTAGACTAGGGAATGCTATTTTCTTCATTTAGAGTTCAAACTCTAAATGAGACCAAATTCTCATTGATTCATTAAATAGGGAGACAAAAACAAAGTAAAACCCTGTCATGGACCCTTCAGACTCTCTGAAGATGAATTCTTTCCACAAGGGATCTCTGATTATACTTATTGTGAAATTTCACAATTCACATGGAGCAAACAATCAAGAAGTCAGTTCTTTACTGAAGCATTGCAACTGATACCTGTAAAAAACAGCTACAGCAGAAGGGCAGCGGGGCCACAGACCCTAGATCATTTTGTTTTCACGTTTGCACTGCAAACACTTCAAATCTGATGCTTCTAGCAAACAATTTCTTTGCTTGATACGACCTCTTCAGTAATCTATGCTTTGCTTCTCAATCTGATCCTTCAGTGCTTAAAAACAACTAATCCTTAACTATGAGTAGAATGTACAGACTCATAACTTAATTCTTCATCTTTCGGGTTTTATTTTAAACTGTTAAAAGCCTGGATTTTTAGTTTAAGAAACAATATAAACAAAACCTGCAACATTCTGATTCCTAATACAATATTGACAAAGCAACGTAAAGTCTAAAAGTAGTCCTTTAGAATTCCTCCTTGCCTATTCAAACATGGAGAGAAAGGGTTCTTTGTGGAAATATGTTTTGGTTTTTTTTGTTTCCCTAAAATTCATAAGCATTAACTTTCCTTGCTAGCACTCATTTGAACTCAAATCAAATTATTCTGAGATTCAGGAACAGTACGGTGTTAAAGTAACCCTACCAGGACACCCATACATAGTTAGTGTTTTGCAAAATAACTATTTGAAGTAGTATGAACAAAAATATAGCAAGTGTGAAAATTGACAGAAATGAGACTTCAAGACCTTGGTCAGAGGGACAGAATGACAGTTTTATACAATCAGGATATTGAGGACTACAGTGGGACAACAACAGACTTTGCATATGGGAAGGTGGAACAAATCCTATTTTTGTCAGACATTGCCTGAATCAAAATAAGATTAAAGTTGACTTGAATGGTGGTTTAATTGGGCTTGTTCAGGAGACTATTAGAATAAAACATCATGTTGCTAAGCAGAAGATAAGATGCATGCCTGTTAGTATTTTCAGAGGTATTACAATTAACAAATGCAAAAGGCATATTCTTTTCTGAGATGTCAGGAGCCTTTTGCCTTTTTGAAAGAATCAAACATAGAGATGTGCGAATCGCAGACATAAGGTTACCCATGAGTTTCCAAAGCATGAAGTATAACACAAATGCGTATCTAACCAATTTTTGCACAAAGCAGTAAAAGCATGCATTGTCAGAGTCTCATTTCAGGGATTCATCATTTTCTTCCAAACTGCACAGACATTAGAATTCCCTGAAGTTCTTTAAAGTCAAGAGAATTGTGATCAGTCAAGCTAGGCAGTAGATGGTATAAAGGCCACAAGCAATAATGATTGAGTTATTAAGATCGGAACAGTTAGCATTAATAGGAGTATGATGTTGGGAGCCATTTCAAAGCAGCCATTTCTGGCCAGATGCAAAACCTCCACTGAAATCTTCAGGAAAGAGAAGCACCTCAATGCGCAATTTATATCTATTACCCTTCTAATAGATTCGACTTTCTCTCTGGGTTTTCAGTCTCTAAATATAAAGTTTAGAGAACAAACACACACAAGGAAACTAAAAAATGCAATGTTAATATGCCACAAAGGATAATCCTCAAGAAAAATAAAACAAAAGAAGCAGCAATGATTTCCACTAAAAAGCACTTATATGGAATGTTTTTATGAACAATTGTAAAATTTTCCTGCTAATTTTAATCTAGTTTTAAAGAAATATTTCATCTTTACTGTTGGTTTTGCTTGCAGTAGAAAATGGAATATTTATGATAACTTCTCCACTGAACTGCTGTTGTTTCAGAATGGCTGCTAAATTGTTGTAGTGAAAATAGAAATACTTTCATGCATTTAACAGGTATTTTGCTCAGCATTCAGGCAATCATGATGGTTTTGGACCACAAGCAGGGCAAAACAATCTAGGGTGAGGGAAGAGAGGTACTGGTGATACTGGTTTTGGACGGAAGCAGCGCCGTGAAAGGATGAGTGGTGCCAATCAAAGTATCAAGATTTCTTACAGACACAAGGCTTTTCCCACCTCAACCTGCCTCACCCATGGACAGCATTCAGCTATGGCCACCGCACAGTTTTAAATAACATCAAGAGTGGGAAGGGAGAGGACAATGATATGATCACAGCTAATTCTTCTTCCTCTTTTTCTTCCCTTTTAGGAAGGGAGAATATGCCAGCATGTCAACCTCTTTTAATGATCAGCATCTTAATTTCCACGTATTTCTTACCTTTCTGTCATTGTGGTTTGCCTCAGAGATGTGTACAATGGAGCATGGCTATTTCTCCAGTTAATAACACACTTGGCTACTGCTTAAAAAAGCAACTTTCACTCAGAAAGTTCCTTGAAAAAGTCTAAAAATATCTGAATGTTTCAAGTAAAAAACCTACATTAGCAGTACTTCATTACTTCTCTGTAAATCCAGGTTACTGACTCAGAGGCAAACAGAATCACCTTTAAATCACAGTGTTTTTGCTGAGACAGATGAGACAGTCATTCAACATACTGAGTAGAGTTCCAGCTATGTTGATTTCTCAGCAAGCCAGACAACTAGAACAACTCCCAGATGCAGCCATTTTAAACAAACAGAGACTAACAAGGATTCAAATTTACCCTAAATTAGTGCACTACTATTTCTCTTGGATGATACAGCTATAAACAATAGTGAAGCTGTTGTGAAACCATAAAACAGACTTCAAACAAATAAACAAACAAAAGACCATTACAGAGAGGCTTTAGAGGAGAAACATTAAGAAGAGAAACAACTAGTTAGTGAGTTATTTTTTTCCTTTCTACTTTATAGGCATTACTTTACCAATTAATTCAGCTGAGTCAAACAAAAAATCGCTGGAATATATCTCAGTAATTTCATGTAGAAATGGGAAATGTCATTTAAGATGGAAAGTAATAATTTTTAGTTATATTTAAAACAAGCAAGCAAAGAAATCTAACAAATTTGGGCTTTGAACAGTTTGCTGCTCTACAGAATAATAAAATACTTATTTATAACATGTGGACTAGCAAAAGTCAAATGAACCAGGAAATAAGATTACTGTATCAAATATGCTAGTAAGCAATTTGTTAATGCCACTTTTCAGCACTAAGTTAAATAATAAGAAAAAAAAAAATAAAGGCGTGAAGCAAATTACAGAAAACTCAACACTTTTTCCATGTAATATAACATTTTTGAAAAATCACTTACCAGATTCAATACAAATTATGTCAGGTTATACTAGCTATATAAAATTACAGTGTGTACTTTTTCATGTTGTTGTTGCTTGTTTGGTTTTTTTTTCATTTATTTGCAGGGGAAAAAAAGCACTATAAACAGATTACGATCAGAGATGTGCTTTTCAATTAAACAGTATTATATATATATTACAACTACAACGTGGATATCTATGATCCCAGGATGCCTTTCTGACTTGACACTTATGCCTTCATTACTCGAGTGCTGTATCTGATCAAACAGTACAAACTTCAGTTGCTGAATTTTGCATGATTTAAAATCTTGCAATACAGAGAACATTAACTCTATTCCTTGGGACAGTGCATAAGGCAAACTAACTGTTACATGCCATTACATGTGAAAAAGAAGTTACTTGGAATTATACTTGGAGCTAACCGTTCTGCAGTGTTCAGTACCTCCTATCTGTTTTCCTAAAAACGAAGACTTTATGGGCTTTCAAAGACAGTTGTCTCGACTTAAGATCTAATGGTATCTTTTATTAATTTTCTATTGCTAGGTTCTCCTTGTTCATAATTCTGTAAGAACTAAAGTCTCATATGCATGCTTTCTAAGTAAAACACTTTTCATATTTTCATGTCCTACAAAATAAACAAATGTTGTCGATGTTTCTATCGTTTATTATACAATTTAATATTTCCACTAGGAATGATAATGGCAGGAGAAAACCAGGAGCCATGACATGTCTGCAGGCATGGAAGAAATCCGTGCTGCTGTAAATAAATCTGGTAATTTAAGTCATTCACTTATTCCGTGGTTGAACTTCACACATTTCAGTGCAAAAACACTGAAATACACACATATATGCACGTAGAAAGATAACTAGTACAAAAACATCACTTCTTTCCCACACAGGAAAAGGAACCATAGGGGACAGCAAAGATTGTCTAACATAAGTTCCTCTTTGTAAAAGTCTGACATTTCCAATTCTCCAAATTCAGGAGAAATGCAAGCAAGCTTTCAGAAAGATAATTGTATCTGAAAACATATTAAATACTAAATAATTATAAATTTGCATAATAAACTCTCAACAGAATCATTAAATGTAAAAGGCAGAACTATTTCCTGAGTGAGGAAAACTACATAAGGATGAAATCAGCTCTGGCATGGGGCTCTGCTAGGTCTGCTCACAGACACTTCCCTGCAGCCTCCCCTTGTGCCAAAACCCTACCATAGAGGCCAAGTGTAATTTAATGATTGAGTTGTTAACTAATCATTGCTCATGTGTACTCTTAATCAGTGTCAGCCCAGTAAAGTGCTAAAAGATTGGAACCGGGTTTTATTTGTCCATCTTCTAAGCACTTCCATGACAGTATTTCCTGGTTCCCCAGTACCTGTGTATATATATGTGTACGTACTCACACATGTTCAATTACAACACATACCACCCACTTAAGACTTGAAAGCATAACACTATGTCATTGCCTGCAAAGCCTTCTAGTGATACAGTCATTAACATACATTTTGATCCATGATGAGATACTGGTTTATGATTTTCACATGAATATTTTTTTATGCAGAACAAGCTGAAATATGAATTTCTTCCATTTGCCTGTACATGGTTAAATATAGCTGCCCACGAGGACCTGGTTACTCTAATGCAAATTCAGTGAAAATGACTTGACATTTAGGTATTTTATGTTGACATTAAATTTCACACCAGATCAAATAGGCATGTTTTATGGTTTTCTAAAGACTAGAAAAGAATCTTCACTCAAAAATATCTGATACCTATGTTTTTTTGTTTCTTTTCACTCCACAGCTAATCAAATCTTTCAAAATAAATAAGGAATAAATCATTTTATTCCATCATTTATCAGTCTTATTTCTAAATCAACCCATTTAATGTACATTAATGTACTACATTTAGTGTAGTCTACTGATAACATCAGTAGGTGCTTTAGAAGGATGCAGAATTCAGTTTTAAAGTTTTAAAAAAAACAAAAACAAACTACCAATTCTAATTGCTGAAGCATACTTTGTCAATCATTAAATATCATTTGTAGTAATATAAATATTAATATCTCATTAACACTTTGAAAATGTTTTATAAGATTCGTACTTCAGGAGCAAATATTAACATTTACCTATATAGGTTGCTCTGAAAGTAATGCCTCCTATTTATTCCCATGGAAACTACAACAAAGGGCATAGTAACGCTACTTGATAAAATAAATTCTCAACTACAAAACACTATTTTTCACCACAGTCACTTCCATTAACTATGCATTAACTATGCATTTTCACCAGTGATGAATAAAACCCACATGCTGCACCGGTAAGAATCTGCACCAGTGGAGGTGACACTGTTTCATAGCTACTATGATTTAATACCATCATAATGCTAAAATGCACCATCCATCACCTCACCTCTATGTTCTTCCAACATAGTCTTGAATTTAGTAGCAACTGTCATAAATTTTCTATTGCTGTTGACTTCTAAAGTAAGCCTAGGCTATTTTCCACTTCAAAAAGATATGAAAATTCTACAGCATGTATTCTGTGAGAGATAAAGTCAGATCACCAGTATTGTTCTTTCTTGCTTTATAAGCTTCAGATCCCTTGTCTGAGGATGGGGAGTTATCCTGGCCACGACATCTTTCTCATGAGGCTTTCTTTTGCAGAGATGTTATGCTGTCTCTTGTATTTGTTTTTCTAAATTAATTGATTCTCAATTCCTGCCAGTTCCTCCTTTGTATTGAAAGCACTTTCTTTGCCAAGATTTTGACCTTTCACTAATTGCTACTGTGATTAGGAGACCACAGCACAATACTGTCAGCAAAGTGGTACTTTCAGTTTATGGAATTATGTAGCTTTCTCTGTCCTCTTCATTGCCTCTTCACACACCGCAGCAAGCTGTTTGGATCACGCACTGATGACACTGCAGAGTCCATTCTTACCACTGGTAGTGACTTTGCAGTACTGTTATTCAGATTCAACACTTTAATCTGTTAATACATCACACATCTGAGAGGTTATTATGAACAAAAATCCTGAGAAGTGCACCACCATGTATCAGGGATGGCAGATTCCAAATGGCAGTTGAGAGTGGTCATGTTTACTTTTATTATTTGAAATCCCAGACTTCCTGCCAAAATGTGGATGCTGGGAAACAGAAAATAATACTGACATGGCTACCTTCCATACATGCATTTTACCTGAAGTCAACTATCTATGCTGTTTCTTGTCAGACTGCATACAAAAATGCTTCATAGAATATGCCTGCTCTAGGGAAATGTACATACGACAAGTTCAAAAAGTTTTTACTCTTTTATTGATATCTTGGATTAACATTGCTAGATTCAGTTCTACAGCTACCACAATCAGTTGTTAAGATCTTTGTTCAATAATAAAACGAAGTTCATGTGCAAGTGCTTACTGCCATTAATAGACTTTAACAAGATAAGTAAGATAAAATAAAATTAAAACATAACAAATTATCTTTGAAAGTGATCTAAGATCCCTTGGTGACTAATTTATTATGGCCACAACGCTGTAATCATAATTGGAAGAAAATTTCCCTTCAACACAAATATCTGAAATCATTAGGTTTTTTTTTCTCTTTGAATGAGTATCAACAGGCAAATATTGTCTAAAAATATCAGGTCAAAGTCATTAAAGTCTGTTTTGGTATTCTGGTATTCTCAGTTGTTCTCCAGCCATTTCTCTACATCATTTTAATTATTTGAGCAGTTTGAAACTGCTCTGAAAAAAAATTAAAGCTAAGGAATTAGGATCTGTTTTCACTATACCAGATGTGACACATCAGTGACAGAGTCTAACACTGTATTACCCTTCCTAAGCAGGTACATCATTATTTCATTATATTCATATCTTGTTTTCTTTCTTGAATTGTATTTATCCAGAAGGTTTCACAGTATTATAAAAACATGGCTGTTATCATTAACCTATAACCACAGGCCTCAGGGTGTTTGAATCTGAAATAAGCACACTTTATTAACATATCTTAAGTGAAAGGACTGCTGTAGCGGAGAGCCTAATACCAAATAAGTTAGTAGCATGACATTTTTGTGAAGTCTGTATGACCACAAATCACTGTAAAGTCTACAGCCAGTTGTTGATCTGCCATATAAAATACAAAGAAAAATAGCTATCATGAATCAGAGGCCAATCCACTGAGAGGAGTCTTAGTAGAGGAGAGAACAGAAAAATGGGGATAATATTAGAACTTGCTTCCAAATACTTTAATACTTTCTCATCTTTATTAAAAATAACCACAAGCAGTTTATTAATATTATGCTGGTGTTAAATAGGGTTTACAGATTAAAATGATAAAGTTTTCTACATCACAGCACTGAAAATTCTGTATTTTAAATTATTTCACACCTACTCAATAATCTTTAAACTATACTTTACACCTACCATTATATCTACCTACTCAGCTAATCAAGGAGTTCAAAAAGCTACGTAAAGACACTCCCAGAGGTAAAAACACTCTACTTTTTAGAGTAAGCAAATGAAACTCTATAATCTAAATGGAGTTTAAAGTTCTAAATGGAATTTGTTCTCAGAAGTGTAACCTTGTACTGCTTTTTACTGGAATAGAGTTAATTTTCTTCACATTAATTTGTGCGGTTCTATGTTATGTACATGTGAGGAAAAATATGTTGATAACACACCAATGATTTAGTTCCTGTGAGCAGTGCTTATGTAGAATCAAGGTCTTTTCTGCTTCTCAAGTTGCCCTCAGTCAGTGGGCTGGAGGTACACAAGAGGTTGTGAGATGACACAGCAAGGACAGATGACCCATACTGACCAAAGGAATACTCCATACAATATGACCTTATGCTAATAAATAAAAGCTAAGATATTTGAAGTTAACGTTACTCTGTCTTTCCAAATAACTGTTACACATAATGAGCCCAACTTTCCAGGAAAGTGGCTGGATATCTACCTTCCTATTGGAAGCAGTAAGTTAATGCCTTTTATTTTTTTTAACATTGCTTGTGTGCACAGCTTTTGCTTTACCTAGGAAACTATCTGAGCCCACTCTTTTAAAACTTTTACCTTTTCAGCTCCCTCCTCCATCCCACTGGGATAGGAATTGAACAAGTGGCTACATGGGGCTTTGCTGTCTACTGGAGTTAACCCCAGACAAGTCTACACTCCATCTTTACGGTTCAAGTGTTTTAAAATACAAAGAACTGAAATCATGATCTTGTTCTGCTAAACATGAATTATGGACATACCTTGTGAGATACGGTCTTTCTACATAACTGCATCAAAAATGGCATGACTGCAAGAGGAAAAATCACCTTCCTATCATGCCATCTGAACTCATCACTATCCAGATGTCTTAATGCAACTGCTTTGTGTAAACAGACAGAAAACACACCCAACACCTCAATTACGCAGTTAAGTGAACTTCAGCTGAGGAGAAAAATAAAATAAAATACATAACCAAAAACAACAACAGCATCACCTGTGACTAAAGCTGATTTAAAAATAAAAAAGTATTCATATCTTAAAGAAATGAAAAAAAAAATCCATTCTTTCCCACAAGTTTTATTTTACGCTTTTATTTATTTCTTTCTGTTAGTCTTTTTGCCTCATTCCTTTTACTTTCTCTTTCAAGAACAGCAGTGCACTTAAGGAGAAACTACATTTGCCACCACTAATGCATTTTTAGCTTTATTTCTTAATATTTTTCTCCTTTTTCCTAAAATTTCAAGATAAATTTTCCAGATTTGGAAGAAAAAAAAAAGGCAAAATGAATAACAGATTGTCTGTCTGGTTGAAAGTAACTTCACTTCATCAGACATCTAATATTATGCAACCTGCAAGACACCTTTTCAGATAACTGAAGAGATGACCATGTTTAACAAGTTAATTAGTAGATGTATTTCTATGCACAGTATTTTCCTATTAGTTGACACAATTAGAAAATTTGTGGCATGTGAGTTCTGATATACAAAATAATTAACTTACCAACCCTCTCTAAATAGCATCTTGTTATTCTACCTTAAGTTAATAGAGACACTAAAGACACTATGTGCTTGTGGAGGGATCAAAGGTACACGTTGCTGGAGGCATAGCGTGTACTTACTTAAACCTAGAATAAAATGATAAAATGTGAGACACTTAATGGTTTCTTCTACTGCTGGACAGGCTTACATGTTTCCTAGTTGCCACAGAAAGCTAGCGATGCTAGAGAATCTACAGGAAGATTAAGTGACACTAATGTAATTCTTGTTGAGCTTGGAGACTTAGAGTGGTGCTTTTTCTTATGTGCAGGGGACAGAAGAGAGTATGAAACGTTGGAAAAAGAGGCTGTGGAACAATTCAATTAAAAAAAAAGAAACAAAGTGCCAAAGCCAGGTTGTAATCACCTAGGGAACTGAAAAATGAAATAGCTAAACTACTACCCTATTCCCTGAAACTGCCTTAGTAGCAGAGGACTGCAAAATAGCAAGAGATTGAAGAATCTAGGTATTTGTAACCCTGACATTCACATTCTACAATCTCAGTAGGAAGTAAAATGAAGTACAGAAATCTGAACATGTGACTAAATATGACATAGTAAGGAAGAAATGACATGCTTTTGTTTGAAAAGAAAATCACACGTTACAGGTTTGTTGGATTTCGACGAAAATTTCAGCAAGCATTTGAATAATGCAGATCACTACAACTGAAGCAGCCTGGATTAATAAAAGGATTTTTTGAAGGCTTTTACCAAGAGTTCTGTAGGAAACAGAGTATTTAAGGTATAAGAGGAAAGGATCACGCATGGATTAATAATTTTTGAGAAGGACCTTGCATGGAAAAATAGTTGGTGAAAAGTAAGGATGTAAAACAAATTTGTCAATTCTCACGGTAGGCTATGTGTGGAACTGTGCTAGGACTACTGCTATGGAATAGCAAATAGCAAAATAGCAAATATCTAATCAATTTTTAAGGATAATTAGGAAAGAACTCTCTAAGAGATAGAACCTATCTATCTATCTCTAGATGTAACTATGGAATTTCTTAAGTTCTTGGTGTCCTCCACCATTAAAATGTGCAGTTTTGATGTTATGTCCTCCACCTGCAGAAGATTATGGCAGAGGTTAGAGAAGAGCAAAAAAAAGACGACCAAAGATGTGGAAGAGATTTTGTACAACCAACACAGAAATTTCAGAGATCTCTCTAGCCTATAAAAACGGAGCTGGGTAAGAGGAGATAGGGCAATTTGATATAATTGTTTACTCAATTATATCCAAACATCATCACCAAATATTTAAACGTAAGTCTTGTCAAAAGTTGAGTGAAACTTGAAGATGGACTTTCAAATAATATTTTTATGGAAAATCAGTCTTTTCTTTTTTATGTGTTTGCCATGAAATATAAAATGTTTGTCTGTAAATATGCAACTGGCACATATATCAATGAACCATTTATAATACACCCAAACATCTGGTTACTTCACTCTTACTAGTCTGAATTACCTATTACAGACATCCAAAGCCAACAGTTCTCACTCTTATCTAAATTTAAAAAGAAACAAACCAAAACCAAACCAACAACAACAACAAAAAAAAAAAATCACAAAAACAAACCAGACTATAACTACAAAACTACAGACTGGAACTACGAAAGAAACACTGTCATATAATAAATATAATAAAATAAGAAGTAAACAAAAAACAGCTTATTTCATAAAGAGACTTTATTCTAATATCGGTGATCAAAAAATTGTATCACCTTTTCTGTCAGCTTACAAACCTTACCTAGAAGCACGTTTGCTTCTAAGTAAAAAAAAGACACCAGAAATATGGGGAAAAAAAAATATACAACAAAAACCCCAAACACCATGCAGATAACAGTCAAGCCACTTCTACACAAAATATGTATATATAAAATTAATAATAATATACTAAACATACAGAATATAAGGTCAGTGTCATGAGATATACGTACGTTCATTTTCTGTTTCTCTGAAATAGTCAATCCCAATCCTATTTTTCTAAGTTATCTACCAACCACTCTTTACATTCCTTGAAAAACAGTTAGTTTTTCGTCAAGGATAAATATGGATTACTCAAAAAAAATATCTTCTCCAGCAAAGGGGTCAAAAAAATGGGAAATCGAAATCATTCAATGAAACACTACTTATGTATTCATGCTTTGAATGTATGTCTGCAAATTCTCTAGGTAGACCCGCAAAAAGAGGGTAATTTACAAGTAGTGTTACTTACATATTTAGAATTGTCTAAAACATGATGGTATTAATTTTTTGTATTAAAAATTTCATATAACTTAAGCATTATTTTCAGCTGCAAGGAGCTGGAAAAAAATATTATTCCAAGTAGTAACACACAAAAAGTAATGAAAATTCATCAGTCTTTGATGCAAATTACTACCTTAATGATCAGCTTGTCATAGCTTAATGACCTCACTTGGCAATTTTAATTGCAGCACAGACAGTAGACTTTACAGTAAACCAGCTGGCTTGAATACCAAAAGTAGTTTAGCCTTGGCTATAGGAGCATATATATCCTGAGAAATTTAACCTCAGAGTCTGCAGCACAGCTATAGTGATTCTTATCCTTGAGCTGGCTTCTTCAAAGTCAGGGAAGGTATCTCAAACACTGCAAAGCCAAAAGCAACATGGATAATTTATTAGTGACAGAAAGGACCTTGTCACTTCTTTGACCAATGCAGGTTCACATGAGCAGAAATGATTTAAAAACGACAAGAGTGCTTTCAGAGTTCTTGGCAGTATTCAGAGTCTGAAACATAGCAACTTTCCAGGGATTTTGTACTTCATCTTATTACTGACAGGGTCAATAATCTGACAATTAATATGACTAGATCGAAGGTGAATATTGAAATAGTTTGATTAAGCTGGTAAACTAGGTTCCATTTATTCTGAGACCAAAAAACTGTTATGTGTATGTTTTAGTGAGCAGCATTTGTCTCTGGGAGAGCAGAGGTGTGGCCTGTGGTGGGAGCTGCAGTCAGGGGGGAGCTCAGAACCTTAAGCAGTAATTTTTCTCCAGCAACAATTTTAATTTTTAATAATGTTGTATAAAAAATAGCCTTTCCACTGCAAAAGGAAGTAAAATTTAACATAATTTCAAAATATGTATTAAAAGGCATTTGCAACAGGCAAGAGCTGGTTAAAAAGTCATCACTTTCAGGCTGCATTTAATTGCCCATAACAAATTGTAACAGTCAAGCATAAGTCGAGCTCAGGAGCAAGATTTTATTTTATTTTATTTTATTTTCATGGGGGAAAAAAAAGAAAAAAAAAGGCAGTTGCTAAGATTGACGAAATTACAGAAAAAGTTTAACACCACTATCACCTCCACAAAATCTCGTAATTCTGGACATCAAGTAACAGATTTTCCATTACACCTATGTTCATGTAGGATGATGTACCAAGAATCTCAGTGTGTTTTCACTGGTCAACTGAGTGAGTTTCAAACATAAGCATGTTTTAAACAAATGTTTTATTTTGTGTGGGTGAAGACCAGATAGTCAATAAATGCAGACTAACTATTCTGAGTAAGCCAAATCAACGTAAGCAAATGGTTTAATGCAGCTAAATATCCTTATTTAAAAGATTTGCTAATACTTTGTCTATGGTTCTCAATTCAAGTACTAGAATATAGATGAGATTGTACTTCAACTCTCATGTACCCTTGTGTAGACAAAACTTCAAGAACAATCTCTGTTAATTTGAGCTACTAAGGTTGAGATTATCAAATAGCACACAAACTGCAGTAGAGGCCACTCTACTGCAAGTAAAGATAATGTCACACTTCTGTTCCGCATAGCAGAATAAGATTATAGACAGCTTTTCCTATGTTGTTTTTCATTTGTATCTATTATTTCTGAAATCTCAATCAAGCCATATATCCCCATTTCTTTCTTCCATATATTACTGATCTATCTAAGAAAACTTTAAGCTATACTGCAAAGGCCTATACCCATCCTTTTTACTGTTAGGAAAAAGCACAATTAGGTTGAGTGATACCTGAAACTTAATGTGCAAAGAACATGAGACACTTCATCATACACTAGTTAATACAAGGAGTACAGCCTCACTGGATTATAGTTAACTTTCTTGAGTGACACTGACAGCCTTTTATAAATGAACTGCTCAATATACATTCTGAATGAATTAATCTTTGCTGGGAGATAAGATACGGCTCCTTAAATGTCACTTCCCTTAAAATATTATAGCAAAAGATGAATGAGGCAAAGTGAATTTATGAGATTGTTTAGCATGAAGTATGTCTTTCCTACAGGACCAAGAAAAAAAGCCACCCTACTTCCATCTCAAAATAGATAAAGTACTCTCTTTGTCAACTTGATGTCAGTTTTGTCAACTGAATTTGAAAGACCTGCAGTTAAACGCAATGAAGGCTACAGTCATCACTCTGAAGCAGATAAGAGAGAAAGTTTGTTTCCTTGAAGTAAACTTCACTGATAGCTGCTTTGAGAGCAAGTCTCAGTTTTGATCTTTAGCCCATATTCTATTGGAACAAATAAAAGAGAGCATGTAATTGCTACTTGCATCTTGCTGAGGACGCATTCATTCTTCAGTCTCTTGAAGTAATATTCCACCTTCGATCACAGACAGTTGGATCAATCTGACACTTTTTTTTTCCTTAACAAATAACATATAAGATTGTTGAGTGTGTTACCAGAATTATGATCTGAGGCAGAAGCACGGCATTTTGCAATATGCCAACTTGTTGACATGAATTGCTTTTTTTAAACATAATTTGAAATCACAGAATCAGGCAAAAAAAATTAAGCAACTTCTGATCTTCAGGAAAAAAATAAAAAATGTCTTAAAAACAGGGTAAATAATACAATGTGGCTACAAGACAGCAATTATATGGATGAAAAAGAATCCAAATAAGCTTCCAAGGATAACAGAGAAATAATTTCTCTGCTGGTTTGCTGAGCTTTGTCTATTAGCATCTTCTCATGTTTTTAGTTAAGAGTTTTGTTTTCATTTGCTAATGACTTTTCCAGTCATTCTGTCCATATTTCCCAAGTTAATTTTTTAGATCTGTGAAAAAAGGAGAAACATTCATCTTCATTAACAGCCTGTGAGAATTCAAGTTTGTTCTCAAGAACAAGTTTGTGGTGGGGAGACAAGGGGGAAGTTTGCCAAATACTGAAAGAATTCTGATTAATTATGTAAGAAAAAGTCTGGTTTGGGGCATAAGGATGACTATAGTATAGCCTCTGAACTTGAAATTCTAAATATTTGGTGGAACTAAGAAACTAGAAATTATTGAAAACTTTCTCTTTGCTGAGAGTGTTCTTCTTTTGCACCTGGCAGAACAAAGCATGTGGTCTATGAATGATCCATATACTCCCCCACATTCCAGTCTAGGGCAGAGGAGAAAAGCAAGCATACTGTTCTTCTTTTGCAGTGGCATTTGAGGACCACAATGGAGCTGAAAATAAAAACCAGGAGGGAGACTGAAACATAACTAATATTTTTTAGAGGAAACTGATTCAAAGGACACTTACAGAAAAGGAAAGCAAAGGGTGATTTAGAGTGCCACTATAAAACTTTGTAAAGTTGCCTATTTTCTTAGTCTTTTCTACAGCATACACATTTCTAGATAAATTTGTACCTTGGAGAAGCCTATTCTACTTTCCTTCTCAGAGATCGGGAAAAAAAAAAAAAGATGGACTTCTTATGATCTAATCATAAGCGTAATTGGAAATGCAAGCAATGTAAAGACCTTCACAATAACAAGTTTTCTCATTTTACTCCAGAAAAAGAACCCATAAAATCACAATATGGTGGCAAACATACAATTTATCTAATTCAAAGGACAAGGATCAAAAGAGCCACAATTAGTGACCTATAACAGAAGATAGATGCATCAGAAACAAGTCTGGGAAACTTGAGATAAGTGGGTCAGGAAAGGGGATAGTCAGTGACAGAAGGCAGAGGATAATGTGTGAGATGGTGAGAAGAAGCCAGAGGTCTTCAAAGATGACCTCTTAAGAAAATTCTCAAAGTGTCACAGATGCTGTGATGCAAAATATGCATGCAATATGTTTGTACTTTGCTTTTGGTCACCCCCCTATGAAATTGATTGTTTCCCCTTTACTCCTTGCAGGCTAGAATTTGATTTAGAGAGATTTGGGGTTTTTTGTTTGTTTTTGGGATTTTGTTGGGGTTTTTTGTTTGTTTGTTTGTTTTTCTTTTACATTATATCCTAAAGCAAAATCCAGGTAATGCAAGAAGGGAAAGGTTACATAAATGTGACACAGAATGACTGCCTAAGTAAGGAGCAAAAATGAAAACAGAAACTGATAAACGTTGTTACTATGCTGAAAACCAAAGCAGTTTAGACAATAGCATAATGGCTTATGTCTACAAACAGTGTGGAGTGACAAACTTTTGACCTTGGGCAGATGCCTCATGCTATGAAAAGTAATCTAGAATCTTATTTCCAGATCCAGCTTGAACACAACCTGACTATATCGACATCTGACTTGGCCCCTAAGAGAAGACAGTTTAGTTGATTTAGTAATCACAGTTCAGTCTACACCTTCCCTAAAGGCTAAACTTCAAGAGGCAGGAGCTCCACAGTCTCAGTAGAGAGCTGGGCAGTGAGGGGAAAGTGCAGAATTCACACCTTAAGCTGTGCAACTGCAGACTTCCTTAGTACCACTCTTCAGTTATATTGGAGGATATAATTCATTTCTGCACTGCTTTCTAAGGAATGGATTAATGAAAGAGTAGCCCCATCAGAGAGAAAAATATCAAATATCACTTACAAACCAAGGTAACAGATGGCGAGAAATTGTTTTCAGAAAGTTCATTTTAGTCAAGTAAGAGATGGATGGTAACTATCCTTTACCAATGACTGAGCTCTGTTAAAAGTTTGGCATCTTTTTTGTTTTTTTTTAATAGCATTCCTGACTAGCTCAGCATTGTATCACTGAACAACAGCAACTGCCAAAAGCAAAATTTAATGTATTCAAACTCAAAAAATAAATAACCTTGAAACTGCTTTGCGGTGACTCAGTAAAAATGAGATTGAAGCAAGTTGTAAAGGTGTTACACACAGCCTTAGAATAAATGTGTTATTCACAAGTGAGCTGCCAGGTTATTTCTACTAAGTGTCAGTAGGCCTCACAGTTGAGGACACTTTAAAGAAATTGGCACATACAGTTCATAAGTTCACCACACTACTTATTCTAAGGTTGTTTGAGGTCTGTTTTCATGTTTTGTTAATTTGCCAGTTGTGTCTTTTATGTTGCTAGTTTTCAGGGGCCTAAGTTTATAATCACTTCACCATGAAAATACTGTCTAAAAAGAACACAGGTCACAACATGGGAATTTTAATGTATTATATGACAACACCAAAGGAAATCTCCCTTATTTCTAAAGTGCAGATACAGATGGATAGATCCTTATTGACACAAAATTGTCAAGTCAAAAGAAAGTGACAGGATTTACATTGGTTCCTGTGAGATGCCCAGGAGATACACAACACCACTGGGTCCCTTCACTCTCAATGGGTCAAGGGAAAAGCACATCTATGAGTGATGTTTATTGACCCAAAACCATGTTCTGAGTAGTAGCCGTGGAGGAAATATTTGTGTGTCACTAGACTTATGAAAACAAAGTCTACCGATAGATGAAATAAAAAACAAGTGACAAAAAAACCACAAACAACAGCAACAACAAAAAAAACACAACAGTGAAGTGGTAACATAACTTTTGTTTGGGACTGTACATTCTCTCAGTTCAGGTGAAAAAAAGAGCGCCTTTACACTGAAAAAGAGTTTTCTTTGTATGTGTGTGTAGTGTTTTTAAGGAGAAATATTTCATTTTAAATTTTAGTTCTGGTGGTGATCACTTAAAGAAAAGAACTCAACTAGCATTTCCAATAGCATGTGATTAAATATATGTATAATATGCTGTAGAATGTATACGTGTTTGTGTATTTAATTCTAAGCAGCTGAACATCCTCCATATAATTTATTTTGGTTTTTAAAATTCTATTAGGTCATTTCTGTTAAAAAGAAGCTGAACAAATCCATAAGTAGTTAAGTATTTCAGGGAAATACACAAGTGACTTAATTATACAGCTGAAGCATGAAATGGATCTGAAGTGATATACAGACCAAAGTAGCAACCATAAAGTCTGCCTTCCGTAGAAATAAGCATAATAAAGAGAAATGAATAATATTTTGCAACTTTAATTAAAATATTAATGGACTTCTTTAAGCATTACAATTGTTTAGAAGTGTTTTAAATGTCTCCATGACTTATCTATGTTTCACAAACCTAGTAAAAATTATGGTTGTTAGTTAAAAATTATTACACATTTTAAATGGTGCTTATTGTATTTTATTGAATTCTAGGACAATCTAATTGATTCTTTGGTTTATTTTCTTACAGACTCTCTTCAAAGGCTTGTATTTCTATTAAAGAGAACAGTCTAAATGATATTCCCTAGTAATTGAGCTAGCTGTATACTGAACACTTTTAATCTCCATCTTAATACATTTTCTTCCTTCCCAAAAACTGTAAGCGATAAGCAGCCTTTAAGTTTATGTGTAGTTCAAATAACAAATAAGGCAGATAAACGGAATGAGCTGAATAAGTAGAAATAAATCTACTATGAAATGAACATATAAACTGTAACTATGGAAACAGCCTTTGTAATTAAGAATAATTTAGAAAGGCGTGGAAGATGCTTAATCAGTATGTAAACTAAGTGCTGATTTTTTTTTTTTTTTTTAGAAGGGTAATAGAAGTTAATAGAATTGTTTTAAAATTACTTAGTGGTGTAAAATTAAAAAAAAAAAAAAACAAGGTTTGAAATGCTTTTAATTTTGCATCTCTTTATGAATAAAACTTATGGCCTACTCCAATGTATATAAATAGACCCGCACTACAAATTAAAATTACATTAATTTTTACAGACCAATAAATGTGTATACATGGTTTGTAGCAGTTTTAACAAAGATGTGACAATAATGTTAATATTACTTTCTAAAATGGGACAGGGAGCAGAAAGTAAAATATCCCAGCTCAGCCTGCAGGTGAATGGCACAGCTGAGCAAAGATATTGTACTTCTAAACTAGTCTAGTAGTATTATCTATTAAAGGAGCACAAATGATATTAAATTACTCATAATGCAGAGGTCTTAGCTGAAATATATAGAAAAACACCCAAAACAACATAAAATGAGATGGCAAGGTCTAGCATACCTTTGCAACTTTTAGGTTTATTATTTACTATAAAACCTTTACTTAGTAGTAGAGACCATCAATTCTTTGCATACATTTTATTACAGGTAGGCTAGTAAAACACAGACTGGTTTTTAGGTCATTCATTAAGTCCTTTCTGTATTTCAGACATTAAAAAGGACTACCAGTGATCCAACACATTTCTGTGACACTAGGAAATTGTGTAAGGAATGACAAAAAGGGAAACCTTATCTTTGCTAACATATAAAAACAAACAAACAATTGCATGCAAAGTAGTTGGTCTTTGAACAATTTCTGTATATTAATCAGAAGTAGATTAAGAGGTATGAGAATCCTTCAGAGAACATAACTGTTATGTCTTCTTACTAGCATTTCCATGCATCTATTAAATATCATTATCAGTAAAAGTGCAGCTATGCTAAACTGTTGAATACCAAACTATAATATTATAGTATTGCCACTGACAAGACATGCTGTCTCCACTACGAGCCAGTCAAAATAGCAGCCCATGGAATGGTGATATGTGAATCTCCCAGCAAAGAAAAAGCTAAAGATGCAGCCTTCAGTATTTAAAGTGATGTGCACAGTCTTTTGAGATAGCAAAGGGGTGAACATTATGGATTTCCTGGAACCGAGACAAACTACTAACTCTGACCACTACAACATCGCGCCACTGCTAAGCTAAATGCTCAAATTTTTTAGAGTCAGGCCAGAGAAGCCTCTGTCTTGCAACACAATGACACCTGGTCCCACACCAGACTGAAAACTGTGGAGCACACTACCAATCTTGGCTGGACTGGCCCTACCACATCCACATTAAAGTCTGGATTCGGTGCTCTCTGACTTCCGTGTGTTCAGCTCATGACAGATGGACTGTGGGCAACATTTTCCTAGCAATGACACCATCCTGGTAGCTGTGAGATAATGGGGCACCTCCGCTAGGGCAGATTTTTATGAGTATGGCAAGCAGGGTCTTGTATACAACAGGTGAAAAAGCACTGCTGATGGTGGTGACTGTTGAAAAACAGTTTTGTAGCTGAAAATTTTCTCTATCACCTAACATTATTGGTGCTCATTTTATCTGTTGTAATTTCCATGGAAATGAATAGGAGGGTTTACATTCAGACTGACCTATGTACTGTATACTACTCTGCACCTTCTGCATGTAACAAAGCCAACACTCATGAAAATTTTCTTAGAAATACTCCTATTCACTCCCATTTTCTGTTTGTAGAAGCTTGGATGAGCAAGCAGTCTTTCATTTTCATTGATAGCATACAGTGCAGAGCCAGACCTTAGTCAAGATGCCTTGCATTATTCATCATTTATTCACTTAAGATATTTCAGTCATTTACTTAGAAAACAATAATGCTACCTCATCATAAACTGTTTTAAAGTGATGGTTCACAATTTGGCAGCAATCTACTGATTGAGTAGTGTTTGCTGGAATTACATCAAACACTTTGCATGGTTCAGGTACTGAGACCAGATGCTAAAGCACATTTTTTCCCTTATACAGACTACTGTGTTGATCTGCCTGGGAGTAGGGAGACCCTACAGAGCCATTGGGACAGGCTGAGTAGCTGGGCTGCTGCCAACAGGATGAAGTTCAACAAGAACTGCCAGATCCTGATCTTTGGCCACAACAACCCTAGGCAGCACAACAGGCTTGGGGAAGAGTGGTTGGAAAACTGCACAAAAAAGACCTGAGGATACTGGCTAACGCTCAGCAGTATATGAGCCAGCAGTGTGTTCAGGGGCCAAGAAGGCCAATGACATTCTGGCTTGTCTCAGAAACAGTGTTGACAGCAGGAGCAGGGAAGTGATCGTATCTCTGCACTCAGCACTGAAGAGGCCATGCTTTGAGTACAGTTGTCAAAGGTTTACGGGCTGGTTTGGCCCAGTTCCGTGACCAGCAGGTGGAGGGATTTTGCAAAACCTGCACCTCTGTGAAAAGGGAACCCCAAAATAATCTGTTCAGTTTTGGGTCCCTATTAAAAGAAAGACACTGAGGCTCTGGAGTCTGTCCAGAGAAGGGCGGTTAAGCTGGTGAGGGGTCTGGAGCACAAGTCTTAGGAGGAGCAGCTGAGGGAGCTGGGACAATTTATTCTGGAGTAGAGGAGGCTCAGAGGAGACGTTATCGCTCTCTGTAACTATCTGAAGGGAAGCCTCTTTTCCCACATAACTAGCAAAAAGACTAGATAAAATGGCCTCAAATTTCACCACTGGAGATTCAAGCTGGATGTTAGGAAACATTTCTCCAAAAGAATGATCTCCTGATCATTCAGCTGGGACAGCCTGCCCAGGGAGGTGGTGGAATCACCATCCCTGGAAGTGTTCAAGAAACATTTAGATGCTGTACTGAGGGACACAGTTTAGTGGGAAATATTCTTGATAGGTGGACAGTTGGACAGAATTATCTCGGAGGTCTTTTCCAACTTTGGAAATTCTATGATTCTACTTTTTCTCTTCTATTCATTACACACACTTGCTTCCAACTTAAAATCCAAAAAAATAACTATTTCAGCCACAAATCTTTTAGGTTTTGATTTTGCACAATCCCATTACTAAATATAACCTGCAATTTTGTCTAAGTAAGCTAAAACTGTCAGAAGTGACCTTGCTAAACTTTTTTTTTTTTTTTTAGCCAATGATCGCAAGTATTGTGAAAAGCCAGATAATGTCTTCCTCTTTACAAAGGTTGCTTGGAAACCAGGCAGTAAAACATAGCACATACGTGAAAGCTCCGTCTGCATATTGTGCCCTGGACTTTGAACTGAAGATGGAGGTGTGCTACAAAATACTGTAATATCATATTAGACATTTTGATATCTGTACTATTTTCTGACAGCACGCTTGATTACAGATATGCCTTTTTTCAGGAACATTAAAATAACAATATTTTGTAAGCAGACTGCTTTCACCATGAATCCTGCACACTACTATCCCAATGGTGATCTGTATGTTTCTTTTTGGACTGCATGTTTTGAGTTAACCTCAGTAGCTAAATACCACATATCTGTGGAAACAGATTAAAAAAAAATTAATAGGTAAAACAAAACAAAAAAAAAAACAAAAAAAAAAAAAGACAAAGCAAAGCAAAAGAAGTGATTCAAAAACCAGTCACTCATCTCCAGCTATTTGGTACCCAGCAAATCCCTGAGCAAGGTAAAGCCCTGGCAAACTGCTTCCCACTTTGTTGAGGGGCATGACATTCCACTTTGTCAGTTTGGGACACCTGTGCCATCCGTGCCCCTCCCAACCTCTTACTCACACCCTGCCTACTTGCTTGGGGGGCAGAATGGAAAAAAGAGAGACCTTGATTCTGTGAAAGCACTGTTCAGTGACAGCTAAAGCAGGCAGTGTGCTATCAATATGGCTTGGTCGCAAATGCAGTGCATAGCACTATACAGGCTCCTATAAAGAAAATTATCAGCCAAAAACAATATATGAAGGCAGTTTTTCTTCAATAAAGGAAGCCACTATTTAGGAGCAGAGGTCTGCTGACTGTTGACGAATTTGACTTATTAAATTCACAACGAAAATATGATTGTAATTCATTAGGAGCTGTGATATCATAGCTTGTTCATGATGAAACACCTAGTACCAGATTTTCAGCAAGTCATTCAAGACCCTTTACTTCCATGTTTCCTATATTGAAAGGGAATAAAAAAAGCTAAATGGACATTAAATATTCATTTTCCAATTTGACATTATAGAAAAATTCATTCCCTTTCTAAGAGTAAATCTAATAATACATATAAGACTAATTATAGATGAATGGCAGAGCAAGTATGTGAAAAATTAGAGCTTTTTCTAAAGAAACTGCTGTGCATTCCAGACAATTGAATTGTCACTCTGTTATGAAACATTTTTTTTCATCCACAAAACAATTTAATCATGTCTAATGTCCAATTTTCTTGAAGACTTTATAGCAAGCACATTTAAATTAGTGCAAATCCCAACAGTTGTTCATACCTGCTTCAAAGAAAATGCATACTTTAAAGATAATTAAATTTACTATTTGTGTAAGCCCAAGTTTAGCTCTCCAATGGCTTTTTTTTTTTCCTGAACTTTTAATCTCGGACTGTAAAGATATTACTGGAAAGTGAAAAATGTATAAATTGGCATCTAGTAGAATAAAACATTGTTTAAAATAAGTAAGGAATCAGAACTGAAACCATTACCTTTCACATACTTTTGTATTGTGACAAGGACTGCTATAGTTTCTGCGTATTTTTTTTTTTTTTTTTAACATATCACCAGATTTTATTAAAATATTTACAAATTCTAACCACCAAAAAGAAGTGACTCACTCTACGTAAAGTTACTTTATATCTTATGTTCACTAATCACTGAACTTTCAATCATTTCAGCTAAACTCAGAGGTCGTGGTTTTCACACACAAAATTCATTACCACAATAGAGACTGCTTGTCTGAGAACTTAATGTAAACAAATTCTATTCTCTCACCCCAAAGAGATGCTCATGAAGGATTAGATCCACAGCAGCAAAGGAGGATGCCTATCTGAGCAACCTCATATGTTATCTTACAGTGAAAGAGCGCACGCCTCTGTGAGCCTACCAACATCACCAGACAAAAACTTCATTAAAATCTAAACATGACTGTAGCTGTAGTCAGTAATAACACAGCTGGAAGATATTTCAAAAGGTAGAAGACTTTCAATATGCCAATTAACAAGGATATAAGCGGGAAAATAATTGAAGTGATTTTCAAACATATTTGATACAGTGGTTTTGCATGGGATTTTTATTTTCCTAGCCTCTGGTTGCTCCTGTAGAAGGATTGTATAAATGTCAAAAAAAAAAAAAAAAAAAAAAAAGGAAACTCACAAATGTTTGTGTTCTCTGACATTTTAACTCAAATCTTCAACAACTGAATGTTTGTGAGATGCAATTTAATCAGCAGTTGATGTTTTCACACTCGTAGATGGGTTAAACTCTAAGATCTAACTAGTTCATGCTTAAACAACATGAAATTATAAATAGCAATCATGGTTTTAATTTTTCTTCCCTAACATATTCACTCTTATTTTAAAAATCTAACATTATTAAGCATTAGCTGAAAACAGGATAGAAGTGGCAGAGCTTTACATGGAAAAGAGAAAATCTGAACACATTTGTTAAATTCACTAAGTAAATATATCAGTAGAACATTTGTATATCTCCAGTTCTTTTTTAAATTATTTTTCCTCAATGTGGGAAGCAAATTATCATAGAATCACAAAATCACCATGGTTGGAAAATATCTCTAAGATCATCTTATCCAACCACTCACCTATCACTAATAGTTCTCAATAAACCATGTCCCTCAACACAATAATGCAGAAAAACGCAATGATGGAGTTTTTAAGCAATTAGAACCTTAATATCTCCAGCTACTTCACATCCGCAGGCTTATCATTTTACAAGCAGCTGCAGAAGGATGAGAATGTGAGAGATGCCCTAAATACATGAGAAAGTATTTGATGAAGTGCTACTTCTCCCTCTGGCAGAGAGATGAGTATTCTGTAGCCACTGAGACATTTTCCCTTATTTAAAACTTTTTAGCAACACATGTTAAAAAAGAACAATGGATTATAAAAATAAGAGCTAAGGGGAATACATCTTTTGTTTCCTGTGCTTTGCTTTTTTACTTTTCAATAGCATTAAATTCACAGGAGAAAGGAAAATTTTTTTTGAAAGCAGTAGCAGAAGATATGATAAATGTTGGTTTGATGCCTTTAATTCTGACCTAAGTGGAAAAGAATAAGGTATACTGACTAGCTTGCTCAGTCATGTTTGATCTTAGTTGCCAGTTTTCCCTTGAACAAAAGTTCTTCTGACACCTTCATCTTCTCATTTGGTGTATGTGTCTGATGCGTGGGAGGAACCTAGCCACAGAAAAGCAACCAGCTAATTAGATAATTTCAATGGTGTATTTTGTTATTATCTTCAAATGTAGAATTATGTTTGAGTTAATAAATACGCAGGTAGTCTGAGATTATTTTGGCAGGCACTGTGCTCCTTTTAAAAGTAAATAAAATACTATATATCTTGATTTTAAAAGTGCTGGCACATACGCTTCTTGGGAACTCAGAACCAGGAAAGCAGGTGAACAAAAAACTGAACAGAGAAGGTAGTGAGAAATAGCCAGGTTAATGAATGAGTAAGAGAAGACATGAGAAAAAGGACCTTACAAGACCTTTTGATCTCCCTGGTATCATAACTTTCCTCAGCTAAATAAGAGACAAAAAAAATACAGCTGAAATTCAAAAATTCCCATTCTGAATTTGTAAGGCTTCAGGAACAGATTTCCTTAAAACCTTTTCCTCATTAAATTCCCAAGATAAATAACGGAATTTGTTCGTATGAATGGTCTCCTGATACCATCAGTTTATCTTTAAGATAACAAGGGCCCAATCTGATGATGGATAATTCCAGTTTACATTTGGATAGTTCTCCACTCCCTGACTTAAAATGTTTGCAGAGAAAGTGGTTTTCCTAGGTAAAGACTGCAACTTTTAACAGAGCCACTGATAGTATTATAAGTAGGATATTTTTATATTACATATAATATTACAGCATTCACTCCATAGAAATAAGTTCTTCACACCTTAAATAAAGTTTGCAACTGCAGCCACATTTGTTTGAATTTTCCATGTATGTAAATCACACAAGATGCAAGTGGAAGCAGAGTAAGAATCTTCTATTAGATTTGCTCTAATAGGACAGAATTTGTCATTACAATGGATTTATTGACATATTTCCTTGTCTTTTTTTTTTTTTTTTTTTTTTTAAATAACTTCCCTTTCTCTCTGAAGTTAAGACTAAAGACGAAGTAGTCATGCAACACAGAGAACAGTATGTATAGTCTGTTAAGAGGAGAGACTCTCAGGACCTTTAGGGATAGGGATTATGGTATAGATTAAGTAGAAACCACAAAAGAACTACCTAGTTAAATAAGCTGCTGCTACCTACCGTCACTGTCCAGTTGTCATAGTTTGTGCTGGGACAGTGTTTATTTTCTTTAAAGATGCCTATATAAAGCTGTCTTTTGTATTTTTAATAAAATAGTGTTAGCACACTGATGTTTTAGCTGATGCTAGGCACCGTGTGCACTAAGGACTTCTCCACTTCTCATGCTGCCTTGCTAGTAAGCAGCTGGGTATGCACAAGGACTTCAGAAGGGACAGAAACAGGACAGATGACCTAAGCTAGGCTGTTCCCATACCACATGGCATCATTCTTGGCAATAAAAGCTGAGGCAAGGAAGGAGGAAATGGGAGGACATTTGCAGTGATGGTTTTTGTCTTCCCAATAAACTATTGCATATGATGAGCTCTGCTTTCCTGGAAGTGGCTGTACATCTGCCTACTGGTGGAAGTAGTGAATGGATTCCATTGCATGCATACTTTTTTCTTAAGGGGACAAATAATATAATTATTCCTTGTCAGCACCCAAAAGACTGATCTTACCGCAACTGCTACCTACCAGCTTTGTTCTTGTTTAAAGTCATTAAATCATACCAAATATCAAACCATAGACTCCTAGCTAATCTGGCTTACTTTTTTGTAATTTCATTTCTTTAATGTTTCAAAATGAACCTAAAACCACTAAGATTAAACATGGAAAATTTGCAGCTAAGCTGCAAAGTCAAGGCGCACTACAGCCATCTGCTTTAGGAATACGGAAAATGCAACACTTCAGTATTAAAATGAAAACACATAGGTGCTTAATGAATGAAAGTATGCTTACATTCCAGCCTAGCACTTACTATCAGCATATGAGTCTTAACTGGAACTCCTACTGTTTTTCAGGAACAATTTTTTTCTCCTCCCCTCTTCAAAACAAAACAAAAACCCACTTCCACTGCCTCCTCTACATCCTTTACTGCTATGAAAAACAGAATAAATGAACTGGGAACTGCTACTGTAGAGCAGCTGCTTACTCTACTTCCATTGACTGCATGATGTAGGAACAGTTAAAACTTGCTTCTATTTATTATCTCCGGATAAAGGCAAAACACAGATGCATGTTCTAGTGTAATATTCCACATTTTGTTCCACTAATCTTTTTTTTTTTTAAGATCAAAATCCTTTATCTGGATCACCTCTGGCAACTTACACAAGAAATACTGCATATTTATAGTGTATTATAGTATAGTACAACTATTCTGCCTGCAGCAGACAGTAGAGTAAGCTGTCTGTGCACCTACTCATACCCTCCTGATACTAGGAAAAGCAGGTGGCATTGTCCTGGCAAATATGCCTAAATCATCAGAAAATACCCTGCAGGGAAAAACGCAACCCACAGATGAGTAACTTAGCATCTGTTCACAAATTAGTCACTGCAGAATAAGTCAATTTGCAAAGAATATTTTAATACGCAGTATTGTGAGAGAATGATATAGTTTATAGTTACACTGGTCCACAATGCATTCTACAGACATGCACTCAGGGCAGACTGGAGGATGGTCAAGAGCACTGTCACAAAATAAATAGTAATTTTTCACGCCACAAGAATTGGTTGGGGGATACATTAGGACTAAAAAACACTGAAACCTTTCTCAATAGCTAAGTGCATACCTATACTAGTCTTTTTTTTCCAGCTGTACCATTGGATAGAAATGTGCCATAGCATTATGTACAGCAATGAGTAGCTCTATTGTCAAAACATAGGAAATCTAGGACCACATACTTAGAAAATGGCCTGTGAGTTAGATTAAAGTTAATGGCACTTTTACAATGAGAAAGTGGGAAAGGAAATGCAGTAGGCCTTGAGGAATTACAGCTCCTAATTCTGCTTTTATTATAATTCTGCACTAGATACCAATAACTAGGAACTACTACACTGTGATAGTAAAGGGGCTGACATAACAAAAGCATCACAATACAGAATCTGTACATCAGGAAGATATTTTCTGCAAATACATGAGAAAACAAACGTGATTAGAAAAGTTCCACTAATATTTTGCATCACAGTATTTCAAAGTAATAAGAAAAGCAGAAATTCTTTAAGATAGAAAACAATGTTTTTTTTTTAACGAATTTCCTCTATTTTGTTGAATTACCCTTTTAACAGTATTGTGGAGACTATTCTTACAGGAATCCACATCATTCTTTATTCAGATAAAGGAATTTTTGGACAGTGGCCTGAAAGGTTCACTTCCTCCAGAAATCGAGTTTTCCTTTCAAACAGAACTCTACCCCTGCTCAGACGAGGAACGAGAAATGAAGATCACAGTCTGACCTTTGAGCCTCTGCAGGCAGTTCAGCACACTGATGAGTGCAACTGCCTGACTCTTTCTATCAGTAAAAGACTGCTCATCAGCACAACTCCAACATGATGAATTACTGTAGCATGCTATCTTGTTGCAAAGGACTCTTTCATGGTTCAAAGACTTGTTGTTCTTTTTCTCTGTTAAGTACCAGTATTTCTTAGAAAACTGGGTTACAGCTGCTTGTTCATCCATGGCCTGTTAATCCAAATGGTGGCAAGTCCCAATAGTTCCCTGTCACTCACAACCACTCTTGTAAAATGAGAATAATAGTTCTGATTTATTTCAAGGGTTTTGAAGGATTAACTATCATCAGCAATGTGAGCTGTTCAGATATTTTGGCATCATAAAAGAACCTGTCAGTGGGGCATTCAGTGACACTTTCTGACAGAAGTCTGCCATCAGATAGCAAAAGTTATCTTGAGTGTTTTTTTGTCTCTAATATTAAAAAATAACCTCTTACAAGTACTCCAACTTGCAAGAGTTACGTGCAGCACTTTAGAGAGATCTGTTGTGTTGGGTATGAACAAGCATTGCAGGAAGAAATTTAATTTTCTCCTTAGTTTGCCTACATTACTGAGAAGCACTGAACTAGTTCAATTTCACGAAGTTATTTTGTTTGTCACAGTCTGACAAAAATGATAATAAAAGACAGAGTGCAAGAAAGGAACAACAGTGTTTTGAGAAGCCACAAGTAACACTGAAGAAATTGAATAATTCCGTTTTTCTTCTATAGAAGAGGATCATAGAAGTTGTTAGTCTCATCAGTTTGTGGAACACATGCATACAAACACACACTGATGGAATCCTGTTTGTCCTATCCAACATAAATACAGAGATTACAAATAAGAATGACACACTTTCTACTGTTTTAAATAGTACTACAAATGTAGAAATTTTAAGTTTTACTAAAAAAAAAAAAAAATAAGCACAAAACCCTGCTAATGTATCTATACAGTCTCTCAATAAGAGATGACTCATTAAAGTTTCTGTATCATTCTGCAAAAACATCTCTAGTAAACTTGCAAGATGAGTCCAAACAAAAAGATTTCATAGCAACAGGTTTCTTTCTATATTGATCAATCACAGAAACTAGATGAATAAAAAGCAAGAACAAGGAAATTTTATATAGAAGTCATGAGAAGATTAAGAAAAGCAAAGCCAAACTCTCTGAATTCAGACTTGAATTCAGTGGGGAGAGGAACTTGCAGGAGTTGCTAGAACCATTCATCCCTTACAAATGCTCCAACCCTTCCTCTGCCCCCTAACCTCCTTCTAGTTTGCAAGTCCCTTGTTGAGCTTATTTCATTCATTAACATCTTTCCTCTGAAACTGTCTGAAACTAGTCACAGTATTCCAGAACTGACATTAACAGATGTCAAAAAAGGCACCAAAACATCCCACCAAACTACCAGCTCTGCTTCTGTTAATATAGCCCAGATAAAGTGAATTATTTCTCCACATAGCATCAATGAAATAATGCATCCAATAATTCAGTGTGTTCTGTGATCGCAAGCAGTGGAAACCCTAAAGAACTGCAACTGCATCAAAAGGACTATTGAAATTCAAAATGACCTGAAAGTGAAAGCACAATATGTAAAAATGAATTGATTTGTTTTAATATGAGATTTTTCTTTATGTGCTAAAGGTACTATCAGTCACAGAGGCAAAAAACATAGTTCTTTCAGGGAAGTGAACTGATGGAATGATGTCTCCTAATTATAATTAATTCATGCATTAAGTCATAAACATGAGACATACATCTTCCTGAATGTTATAAAGAAGTCACATTCATTACTGAGTAAACAATATAAGGATAGCAAGGTCAAAAGTGGAGGTAATACAAATGGAACTGGAGGATAAGATATCACACTTCAACAGAAAAGTCAAGTATGCAAATAAAAAATGAGAAAAATAAAAAGAACAGAGACATTCTAAGAAGTCACCAACTAAATATCAACTAATCTTGCGAAAAAAAAAATAGTAGCATGCATATATACATCGAGTACTGATGTTGTATGTTGGAAATTATTCTTCTCAGCACTAATCATACTCCAGCTGAAATACAGTCTCCAGTTTAGGGAAACATACTTCAACAAGAAAAATAGCCAGTTACACAAAATACAGGAAAAGTAGTAGTAACAACAATAGTCTAGTTTTTTAACCTCCTAAAATCTAGAGGAGAAAAAAAGTGATAACTGTGAAATTAGGAAGCTGCAGAGTAATTTGGCCTGGCATATTCTGGAATTCCTGATTTTGGTGAGATGCCTGAGATGGCCCAACGTCTGTTAGAAAAAAATTACTGATGAAGTGGAAGAACAAACACAAATGAGTTTTTGAATCACAGAATGGCCAGGGTTGGAAGGAACCTCAAGGATCGTGAATCTCCAACCCCCCGCCACAAGCAGGGCCACCAACCTCCCCATTTAATACTAGACCAGGCTGCCCAGGGCCCCATCCAGTCTGGACTTGAACACCTCTAAGGACACGGCATCCACAACCTCTGGGCAGCCTGATCCAGCACTTCACCACTCTCACAGTAAAGAACTTCCCCCTGACATCCAACCTAAATCTTCCTTCCCTCAACTTAAAATCATTTCCCCTTGTCCTGCTGTTATCAAACCTTTCAAAGAGTTGGCTCTCCTCTTATTTATAGACTCCCTTTAGTTACTGAAAGGCTGCAATGAGATCACCTTGCAGCCTTCTTCTCTCCAGGCTGAACAAGCCCAGCTCCCTCAACCTGTCCTCATAGGGGAGATGCTCCAGCCCCCTGATCATCTTTGTGGCTCTCCTCTGGACCCTCTCCAACAGCTCCCTGTCTTTTTTGTACTGAGGGCTCCACACCTGGATGCAGTATTCCAGATGGGGGCCTCACAAGAGCAGAGTAAAGGGGGACAATCACCTCCCTGTCCCTGCTGGCCACCCTCTTCTGATGGAGCCCAGAATACCATTTGCCTCCCGAGCTGCAAGGGCATACTGCTGGCTCATATTAAGTTTCTCATCTATTAAGACCCCCGGTCCTTCTCCACAGGGCTGCTCGCAAGGACTGCTCCTTCCAGTCTGTGTGGATGCCTGGGATTCCCCTGGCCCAAGTGCACAACCCTGCACTTTGCCGTGTTGGACCTCATCAGGTTCACCTGGGCCCACCTTTCTAGCCTTTCGAGGTCCCTTTAAATGCCATCCCTTCCTTCAATCAAGTCATCTGCATCACTCAGCTTGGTGCCATCAGCAAACTTGCTGAGGGTGCACTCGATTCCGTCATTGATAAAGATGTTAAAGAGCACCGGTCCCAAGACAGACCCCTGGGGAACGCCGCTCGTTACTGGCCTCCACCTGGACATAGAATACACAAGCCTTTTTGAATACACACTTATTGCTTTCTTGAACTGGAGAATTCAGTGTTGTTCTGGAGTCCTTTTCCTTGTTATGATTGGGATTTCATGTCTAATTTTTCAGGGTCTGAAAACTTCAGCCACACTTGCTGAAGCAGTTTGATGACTTCACTGTTTGTGCAAGTGGATTTACTTCAGTAATCAGGAGCAAATTAGAGGGAAGAACAGATTGGGAAGGGATTACATGCATCCAGTTTTTCCTCATAGAAGCATCATCAAAAAAGGCACCAGGCCTTGATGCCCTGCTCAACTCCCATCCTACATGTTCTGATGTATCCACTACCTTAATGAAGGCTGTGACTAAATTAGCTGTATTATTAACACAAAAAAAAAAAAAAAAAATGGTTCACAATACATTACTCATAATAAGTTACCCAATTAACAGCCATACTAGAATTTCTTTTTGCATAATTGGAGAGAAATACAAAATGCACATCCTTACAAACTTACCTCCTTTTTGAAAATTCACTACTTATCCTGATTACAAAAGCCTTTTGTACTTTATCTTATTTCCATATGGGCATGATGCTACCACAGTAGGTTCATGAAGGAATGCCTGAACTGACAAGATGCAAGTCTGCCATTGATACAGGGCAATGATTTCCTTGCGTCTCAGCAAATGCATTTTCTTAAAAACAACATTTCAGAGATGACTTTAACCTCCATTGTTTTTAGACATTCTCTAGCAGTAAGGATGATGGATTTATGAGTGCATACATTGTTTTTGATTACCACATCCATGCTCTCATGCTGGCAGTCACCAGCAATTCATCCCGTCTTTCTCAGTTCCACCTACATACATCTTTTGAAATCTAGACACAGCTTTATACTATATATTAAAGAAAAATATATTTTGATATCCCACATCAGACAGCTTCTTTGTAGGAACTATAAAATTTGTTCCCATAATGAATTTTGTATCATGCAGAGAATGAAAACAGAAGTATTTTAACATGATAGAAGCCATTTTCAAACAACATGGAGAGCCTTGTTTACTATAACTGCATTCCAAATAAGCACTTATTTTTCAGGAACTAATTATTCAGGAAATTCTGTGGTCTGATTTGAGCTTCTTAAACCTCTTCTATTATCACCTGTCGACCACTGCTTAATTTCTATCCCTAATAGAGGTTGGGGAAAAAAAAAAAAAAAAATAATAATAATAATAAAGGCAGAAGGGGGAAAAAACTTTCAACAGAAAAATATATGCTAATAACAGAGTATGAGCAAGTTTTAACACTGTAATACAATCAATAACACAAGAAGCAAAAAGCTTTTTTTAATCTTAGCTAAGCATGAAATTAATGTGAAACTACAAAGAAATGAACCGATAGTTCAGCCGTAGGAAAAAAGGAGCAGAAGAAAGTGTGCAAGTAGTAAAATCTGAAAAAGATAAACTAGAGATAGGCTTCATAAAACCAAAGTAAGCCGGCAGAGGAAGTAAAACAGATGTCTCACAGTAGATGAGGAAAAACATCCAATTCAATTTCATCTTCCCACAGCAATAAGATATCAAGACCGACCACCTCAACCTCCAGAACCAAGTACTGACAAAATGTTTACTGGCAAAACTTACTTGGCTATGCACAGTTTTTCTAAAGTCAGTATATATTCATACCACAAAAGCAATGATTCATTAAAAAAAAAAAAAAAAACACGTGTCTGTAGAAATGTACAGATTCAGATAAACTGTTCTAGAAAATACTTGCAATTAATGCCATGTAATTCTTACATCAATTCTTACAGGAATGCATTATTGAAACTAATCTCTGTTTCCATGCAACATCTCTTTGCTTTTTCCAAACAAAATTAGTATTTCACTTCAACATCCATCTAACCTTTATTTTACAACTGCACAAACTTTAAAACACCATATCAAAGTTATTTTATGCAAACATGTGAGTATTTCCAGCAAATCTGATGTCATTTAGTAAGAGAATTTTGTATAACCATCAGTAGTTTTCTCTGAGACTATAAATAACCAGGAAAGTGTAAAAAAAAAAAAAAAAAAAAAAAAAAAAAACTGTCCTTCAACAATCAAACATCAATAACAAAACCAAAAACTCAATTTACACACATAAATTAACTGCAGAAGACAAAAAGAAAAGACACAAATAAGCCTGAGGACAGATGAAGCTTACTGAGACTTTTAAAGCCCACGACTAGAATAACTCAATGCTAAATATTAAAAAATAGGACTTTTTTTATATATTCCAGTGTAAAAAATATTTAGACCTGTTTGCAAGTTTGGACATCTCTTCAAAAATACAAATGACTTAGACTGAGGTTCTTCTGAATTGGACTTAAAGATCCAAAGCTAGCAGTAGGGAGGGCTATTCTGATGAACTTGCTCTTGCAGAAGATGGAAAAAAAAAAAAAAAAAAAAAAACCAGTTTTAAATTAAAAAAAATAATTAAAAAAATAGCGAATCTGTTTTTAGGGGAGTGTGAGCCAGATTCATGGGGAGAAAAAAAAAAAAAAAAAAAAGTGCATTCCTCCTAAAATTTTAACAGTCTGCTTTCAAGACCAGCTCACTGATAAGAGTTATCATAAGAGTTATTATAAGAGTTATTCCTCTTTAAGGAACCTCAACCAATTTCAGAGCTCTTTGGAAAAAAAGATGGAAGAAGGCTCAGCAGTGGCTCTCCCTGCCTTCAGTTGGGCACTGACTAAGCTGAGGCCACTGTGCTCAGCTTAGCTAGGCTGCAGCTGCATTACCATCACATCTGGAGCCTGTGGAATATTTACTGAAATTTACTGAAACTTCCACCTCTTGAGAGAAGGTAAACCTCTGGAGAGAAATGCACTGGATAATCTGCTCTGTAATATTTCCCTAAATAATATGACCTGCAATCTTAGCTGTAAGCAAACACCAGGGGAGCCTGGTATGCTGTCTCTAAGAAAAAACAACATGGATCATGGAGAAGGGTGAAGGTCGTGTGGCCCAACTGTGTGATCATTTTGCGGTAATGGGGACTTGACACTATTGGGACTGATCAACTATCTTGTTTTCTTGAGCCAGCAATTTTGCACCCATCTGTCAAAAACACTTTCAAGTAAGTTTTGCAAAATGAAGGTATGTTCAACTAGAGTCACTCAAACTCTACTTCAAAATAAGAAAACAGTATAAAAAATTGCCTAAGAGAGAAGGAATCTCATGAGGGAAGAATACCACTGCAGACAAACTGGGATCAGTCAATAAGCTAAGCCTTTCTCCCCTCACATTGACAACTATTGGCTAAGATTCACACGTTCTGCTATACTGAGTGCTTCTCCAAGAAACTCAGAAATCTTTACAGTTATCCCCTGATTTAATGTGATTGTAGTTGGCCATATTTTTCATGTTCCAGGTTAACATCACTATATGCTTTGCAGATAGTACATTCATCATCGGCAATCCAAAAGAACCCAAAATCGTGAAAGTCAGAAGGATCGTGAGGCCCCGCTTTCACAATCTGTATTTGTACTGAAAATCAAGATCAAGCGAGTTTTTGCCCTTCTGCTCCACGATAGATTTTAATAAGCTTCAATAAACTACACTGTCAGTCTAGCTGTCACAGCTCATATTGGGCACAACCAAATTCCTTAAAAGTAGTCGTGAGAGTCCATTTGAATGTGACTAGACAAATAGGGAGGTGCACAGTTTGTGCATTTGTAACCGTGACAGTTCATATACTGAACAGAATCAGATAGTGTTAAATTGGGCATCACTCAGAAACTAAGCTTAGATGCCACCAGCCCCTCTGATATCTGAGGACAAGCTGGAGTAGCAAGGGGATTTATTTCATGCCAAACTTCTTTGTCCTTTTCACATGACAACATCTTACACCTTTCTGATCCAGACATGCAACCTTTTGACTTGGCTTTCTGGTTTGACCTCAGCCCTCCCTCATCACTATAGACTTGCTGGGTGCTCACTTGGCTTTTGACTTACTCCAGTTACCATCACTGTCTCTGATCTGCTGGCTTCCTTTTTGTGACTTGTTGCTCTCCTCCAGTCTCACCTTCCTTTGCAGGGTAGCCCACCTTTACTGTTCCTCAAAAGCAGGATTTCCCACATAATGTGAAAGTCACATTAAAAAATGGTGGGTTTTCTTTGTTGTTTGTTTGTTTAAAGATTGGATTCTCTGTGATTAGTAAAAATATTCCTAACAAATATAAAACCATGGCATTCCAGCTGAAAATACAGCCAAGGCAAATCTTTTCTATGTTTTGCAGTTTGGCTGCTGACAAACTACACCTTTAAATTTTGTCTGTTTAGACTGAGACAATCTATTCAGACCAGGAGCTGCACCTAAATTTAGCTAGAAACTTAATAGGACTCACTCATGCAGGAAGTCAGGAAACTGAAACAGACTGAGTTTACAGTAAGCTCGCTATTGCTCCCTAGGTCTCACTGTGCACAGATCACACCTGCCTAATGTTTGTTAAAACACACCTCTGACTGCCTGTGTCAGCCTGGCACCAATGCTTCCTGTAATTACCCTAGCTCACTTTAAGCTAGATCATGTATCTGTACATTACTCCATTGCCTAAGCTGTAAGAGGATCCCGTTGTCTACAGATTGTTAGTGTACATTTTGTGCCAGTCAGAAATACCTGGCTAAGAGTACAGAGGCAACTAATGTGTAGTAGTTAAAACACAGCATATTTTATGCTATTGATGTATGACACTGAGTCTACCTTGACTTCTCACTCTGGACAACTTCTTAACAAGAACAAAAGCTTTGCCCATGGAGTTTATTCTGGTCACTATGCATAGTTATGTTTTTCCTGCTGATTTAGTCACATACAGCAGCTACGGCTAAAAACAAGTTAATTGTATTTTATCCTGTCCATACCTACTTTTTTTTTTTTTTTAATTAATTTTTTAATGACATGGGCTATATACTTGACCCAAGTTTTTGGGGTCAAATCCTTAAGATTTTCCATATTCATCTGATTGTTAAAAGGGGCAATATTGCCATATAGGCCATTAAATACATATCAGAGCCTCAAGTAAGATTTGACTGCACCACACTTAATAAAAATAGTTTTCAAAATTAGTAAAACTGATATTTTAATAATTCATTATGTAATTTCTTTGTCTGATTTGTACGTGGCTGTGTTTGTACTACTCACATAGTTACAAAAATTAAGGTAGTTACTCAAGCTCATTTGCAAAGATCAAAAACTAGAAGAGTTTTATCAAACTGAGAGTAATACATTAAAAAACTCTACAGAATGAGATAAAGAATAATCTCTTGGTGAAAACAGCATTTTAATTCATCTTCTAGGGAATCACCTAATAACAGCTTGTTACATATTGGCAGAAATAGGCAGCAGAATAAAACCTCATCATTCAAGTATGTATTTCTATGTAACAGAGACAGCAGATTAATTTCTATTGAAAGCATCAATTATGTTAAGTTGTACAAAACCGCATTTCTTGGTCCTCAGACATTAAAATTAAATGAAAAAGTTGTCAAGTGTATGCAAACTGTCCTCCTACATCCACAGAAATTTCAAAGCCATCCAACCTATCGAAGTTTTAAATGAATTAGTTAATAAAGTACTGTATTTCTTTAAAATGTCTTTTGCGCCTCTAACAGCTCCATTCAGAAGACAAAAAAAAAAATCTTCCTTTTGTCAAATATTCTGCATTAAACCATCAGAACTGTTCCCAGAATTAAAAGACACTAAGTTCCTTAGCTGTAAGTTCAATTGAATATTGTTCTGAAATTCATGAGGAAGAGTTACCCTCCTTGTACACAGCAGGAATTGCAACCGTTCTATGGCTAAAGAAGCTTAAACTCAACGAAAATAGCTGTATCCTTCTGGACTCCATCTCTAAAACAACATTTTTCTGGCTAATCTAATGACATAATTCTAAAATCTTTGCTTCCCATAAAAGAAACATTTAACTTTACTTCAAAAGTTCTTCATTTCCTGTTATAGTTCTAAACATTTGACTCTAGGTTCCAGGACTTAATGTTCTTCAGAGAATTTAAGTTCAATTTCAGCAGCTTTCCATAGACAGTTTTCTGAGGATTACCTTTTATATTTCAATCACCAAACCTCAAGATAAAGTCAGAAATTTAAGCACTACTTTTGAACAAGCAAAGTATTTTTTCAAAGTGTTTTCTAAGCACTCATCTATACACACTGTAAGAGTGACTGAGTTGTCTATTCCCAAGTAGCTCTGAAAAACCTTTGTAGAAGTAATTTTAGCAACTGTGAAACATGAAAAGCCTTGGAAACACAGAACCTCCAAAGGCTGTTGAACTGTGACAGACACCATGTACACGAGGAATGTACAATTCCAACAGGCTTATTAATCAATACTAGAAGTGTTCTGGAAAAAATAGATTTACTGCATGTAAATAATACAAACAACAATGAGGAAATATACTGGACTGCATACATACCAAATTCATAATAAAAAAAGGAATAAAAAGGAGCAAAGAAACTGACTTGAGGGATAAAAGGACAACATCATAAAATAAAGAACTAGTAGGTTTTCGCTTTTTTGTTTTGTTTTGTTTCCTAGTATCTGGTAATTCTTTATGCAGTTGATGTGAAACACTATGAGCTATTAAGGGTGGAAGCTGGTCATTTCTTCATTACACATAATTTGTAGCATGCTTAATCCTAGCCACCCATTCACACACTCATTGTATAGACTGATTTTACTCGCTTAGTTTGCTTTTAACTCAGCTGTACTTTAATTTTAACTGTAGCACTAAGAACCAGCCTGGAAGGGTTCAGGAAAATGGGCTTCACTGTTGTCATACATACAAAAAAAACTAACTCGAGGCCTGAGTGGGTCTATTAAACTACTCTGAAATTGTGCCCTCTTACTATCATATCTAAAATGGAGAAATTGAGTGGGATTGTATCAGAGAATGGCCTGGATTGAAAAAGGCCACAGTGATCATCTTGTTTCAACCCCCTGCTATGTGCAGGGTCACCAACCACCAGATCAGGCTGCCCAGAGCCATATCCAGCCTGGCCTTGACTGCCTCCAGGGATGGGGTTACTGTAATGTAACAGTAATTCTGACTTGCACATCACTATGTTGAGGATAATCTCTATCCTAATATGGTATAAAAAAAGTCAGTACTGAAACGTAGCTTAACTGAGAACTCTCCATCTTGCAGTCAGGTGAAAACTTTGATCCTCAGGTGAGAAGCAAACTGGAACTGTACTGCCCCAGATAAATTTCTTTCATTTATGACAAAAGAGGTCACAAAAAAGAGCTGCTCCTGAGTAAGTAGATTAAGCTCAGAAGAACAGCTCTTTATATTCCTGGAGTAGAAAAGTCAATACAAATTTAATAGTAGTTAACATAATTACATCCCACATTAAATACATGTAAGCACTCATCAACACAACATCTGAAAGCAATATAACATTACTATAGTTACAGCACACCATTCATATATGCATGCATGGCGATAGTAAGATTAAAGGATTATTAATCATACTAAATAATGACTTTAAACAAGAATAAGAAAATCTTTGATCTGCTTCCATATGTTCAAAGTTTAGAAATGCTTGCTCCCATGTCATTTGTGGTAAACGAACAAAATACTTCAGAAGACAAGACTCTGTCCTTCATATAAGTGAATGTCTTAGCCAAGAGGAATTTCTCTCTGACACAGCAATCCTTGGATTGTATTCTGCGAATCTTGAACAAGAATGGTGTAGAACATACATGTTTTTAGCTACTGTATATCCCAGCTACTACCATGCTTCATTAAAGTGTGGGCATGTGGTTTTAATTTATCCTAGTTTAGGATGGCACTGTGAAGTCACATTTCTTGCTATAGGATAAGGGATTAAGAGTAGATCATTCTAGGTCTTACTGTTACCATGGTTTTTAAGTAGGAAGAAAAGAATAACATTCAGAAGACAAATGTGATATCTTGCTCTACGAGGAAACAATGAGGCAAATACACCAACAGCATTACATCTCCCCCAGGACTAGCTGATTCTCCATTCAGCATTTCTTTTCCAATGTATCCATCTCTCAGCATCTTGACTGATGTGAGTTTTCTTATTAGATTTCCTTACTTATGGAGAGCCAAACTCTTGGCTGCAATGGCCAATCTGGTATTAGGATCCAGAGATAATAAGATTTAGTACCATAAAAATTAGGTCTATCTGGGAGTGCCTGTGTCACTAAATTAAACAGCGCCATGAAATTTTCCTCTTTTGTAATTTTCCTTTTGTGTGCACACATGTAGTCAACATATTGCAACAGTCCCTGACATGATTTTGGCACAGACAAGACAGTCCTCTCTCAAACCATTTCTGGTTGTTCCCCAAGAGTTGCCATAGGCCAAAGACTATTCCAAACAGACTTTTTGAGGGGTGAGAGAGCTTAGGAGGACGGACACTGGCTATTTAATGCCAGCTGGCATTAGCAGTGGAGAACAATCCTAGCCACAGTCGATTTAACATTATAGACAAAGTAGCGATCTGAGCCACAGCAGTTTATCCAGTTAAACACAATGGATGAATGGGGGAAGAGAAGAGAGCATTGTTACTGAAATGGCTAAAATTGTAACACTGCAGCTGGTGTGGTTGAAACTGGCTATAACTGTATTTGCCTTGTGTGAAAGGAATCCAGGTCTCTCTTCAAGAAGAAATAGAGAGGCTCCTCTAGCACACAGATACTGTCACCTTCTTTTCACATACTCTATCTTGACCAGTCTGTTAACAAACAACAGATGTAGTTGAAGTAAATCCCTTCCCTAGATCTAAACAGATCATAAACACCAACACAGCCAATTTGACAGAGAGTAGAAGTCATATGAACTTTGGCAGAAGCAGCCCAGAAGAACAATATATACATCCAGCAATGGGAAGAAGAAAATAAGTGATTTTCTAATATATCAGTGAGTAGCTTACAATGGGAAAATTACAAATAGTTTCAAGCCATTAGCTATACAGATATTTTCATCAAGCATAACATAACCAGATTCTTATAGGAAAAAAATGTAAGGAATGTGTGAACTGCTATCACACCCATCTTACTCTGAATTGTAATGGTAATGGAGGTAGCCATGTCTGTACTTACACACTTATTGTAAACACCCGAACTGGAATCAGTTACGCTTCAAATTACATTAGTAATAGATGTAACATTTAGCAGGTGCATTTAAGCTCTAAAAAATATTCTATCGTAGATCTCAGTAGTGCCTGGTATAATAAAAATGTATTACAGATGATTTTGAACTTTAATTCTAATCATACTATTCCAGTTACTGCTGTATTACTATGCAAAATCCTTTCAGATGCTATCTTCCTTAATTGACCAAAATAAAATAAAGATTTAAAAGTGCATTCTAAAGTCAGTACAACTGCTTCTAATCATTTTGGGTACATGTTAAGAATAGAAAAATTATTTCTCCCTAGTAAACATTTTTATCAGTTTATCAACACTATCAAATTGTTACAATTTGATACTAATAAGCCCAGTGCAGAACAGATAGATATGTGGATGCATTTCTAGCCCCAGACCTTCCCAAAAGAACACTCTACCCAGGAGTAAGGCTAGCTTCTGACAGATAACTCTGCAGTGCATGTACGTGCCCTTAGTCCTCTTATTTGACCATTTAGTTAAGTCTAATTTTCACTTTATTAATAGGCAACACTTGGATTACTTGCCTAAAGAATTTTTCAGAACTGGGTCAAGCAGTACATCATACAGGAGTAACTGTGGAAGTAAATAACTGAGAAAAATTAGGCTTCAAAGACTTTTTGTAGAGCAAAGCTGCACATTTAAGAAGTCAGCAACCTTTATTTCAATAGGCTTTGCATAACCTACTGTAACAAAAGCAATTCCATCTCTTCTTCATATGTTGATGAACACTGAAAGGGAATGATTTTTTCCTTTTAATTGTATTTTCTTTCTGTTACGTGCTACAGCTATTTCCTAATACCTTTACTGAAAGGAGGTAAATCCCCTAAGCATTCCTTCACTGGTGACCAAAGCTAAACAAATTCAGGAATTACTTTATTTTTATGCACCTCACTATATTGTTTATGCTACAGTCTCCAAATAAAAATTCAGAGCAGAAGTAAAAAGTATTTGGGAAAAAAAAAAATAATAAAATAAAAAAAAAAATCAGTGTGGTGTTTTACGCCAAATCTGAACATTAAAGTAATAAATTGCATATTAAATCTAAATCCAAAATTATGCAAAACTGACCTCCAAGATGTTTTAGAGCCACGATTACAACATTTATAAACAACAGTATATAATTTGATAAGACATAAGCCCTACACATGCCATTTGCAGCATAGCTATAGAAATTCTACAGTGAAGGATCCAAGTTTAGTATAGCTATGGAGACTTGACAGGCATAAGGTGCCTGGCTTTGGAGCTGGTTTTAATTTGAGGCTGTTATTAATGTAAACATTCATATTTTTCCTGAAAATTTACCTTTTGGAACATGCTTTTTGGCAAAGGACATTAAAAGACCTGCAAAAAAACCCGCAGAAAACAATTCTATACTTTTACACTTCGGATGTAAAATGGTAGAGGCTTGCTAGACAATTCATGTCATAAACTATAAAGCTATAGTATATATTTTGTCCTTCTGACTTGCTAAAATCTTTCAATTGTCTCTACAGCACAATGAAATACTGACGTTCCCATAAAAAACAGTTCTTCAAAAGTATCGTTTGCTCTTTAAAAAGTCTTCACCAATGAAATCCTTCTTTCCCTGTTAAGCATGAAAATTTTCTTTTCAGAAAGTAGTCCCCATTCCTTGGATAGGCACAGGATTATTGACAGTGCCATAAGAGCATACTGTCTCCCGCCAAGAAAACAGATACAGGTATGTCATCCTATATTCCTTCTATATCGAAGTAGAAAAAAATGCTCTATTTAATAGGTCCTTTCCCATGCGAACTATATAAAATCTCATTCATTAGAGTGCTCAGGTTCTTTGCTTTTCAAGTAATCCTACTGCATGCACTAATTTCTGTTTGGCTACATTTTCTTATGTATAACGCATTAAACTGTCTTTCACTGAGGGAATATTCCTTTACATGCAGAGCAGGAAGGCAGAATCCCATCTCATCCCACTGATTTCTTGAATTTTAAGTGCCTTTGAAGCAATTACAAGTACAAAATACAAGTACAAAATTGTAAAGGAAAGAAACATTTCACAGTACAACCATATGTGCTGAAATGTTTTTTGAATAACCGTAACTATATTTGGAAAGGGGAGCCTTTCTAGAAATCATGCTTTCATCACAATCATTTAACATCTCAGCTTTTGGAAACATTCAGGACTGATGGGCAGAGAAATTGGTAAGCTGCTGAGGAGCATGGGAAGAAACTAAGCATCATGAAGAATACAAGTTCTCTATAAAACGAGTTAGGAGGAAGATGCAAAATGGGAAGGAAACATAACAGGAATAGTGAACAGTGAAAACAACCTAATGGTAATTCAGTCACAGGTTAGTGGCATAGACAAGCATCTGTGTCCAGTTGTCACAGCAACCATCCCAGTGGTCTAAGAAGAGAATGCCAGAATCATTCTTGATGACCTTCTACTAATGGTGGTATAAGGTCAGCCAAGAAAATATCATATGAACACAATACAACTTTTGGAACATTCTGTAAGAATAGACATTGGAGAGTGTCATGCAGAAAATAAAATTAATTTTACACCAGCACAGAAAACTCCTCACAATACTGCAGTGTGTAGAAGTTGTAAAACTAAAATGAGCTACATACCGGCATTTTCAGTTCTACTCCAGATTTCATGCTGCAAGTAATCACATTTTCTCTGAAAATAATTGATTCAAAGTGTATCATAGACAAATGTTACATACTACAATTTGATAGCAGAGAAATGGCATCTCTCATTTCTTGCTTTTTCTTTGTGCTATTTATGATTATCTACTGAAGAACAATACTGAAATGACAGACAGTATTAAATCACCCAACTTCATGATACCTCAAGTTCTATAAGAAAGTGTGAATGACAAGACAGTGATTGGGCGAGAGTTAGTCACAAAACTTCAGAGAAACTGCATTTTCCACTATCATCATTTATATGTAATGTAACATCCCTGCTTTTAGTCTTTCAGACCAACCTATATAGTTTTGCATGTCCATCACAGTGACAGTCATATGCCATGACTTCTGGATGCAAATGATAAAGAAAATTGAAAAAAAATTATGAAGTATCACCCCTCTCATTATTTTTCTTTTTCTGAAAAGAAACTGATGAAGCAACTGTGCTAAAATCAACAAGTGTTGAAGCAAGAACATACTTATTTCTCAAATTCTTTATATGCAGACTGGTAGTGTCAGAACCCTTATAAAGCTGTACTTCAGTTTTAAAATTCATTATTTGATCCATTTTTTAAAATTAAAGTAATTTAAGAGACTCAAGAATGTATAACTTTTATGTATAATAAGCAATCATAGCAAAACAGCAGAAATCCCTGAATAACAAAAAATAAATCAGTAAAAAAAAAAAAAAACGACTGAGAATAAGAAATCTGTACTCAGCAGAAAACAATTACTGTGTACATTCCTTCAGATGTGATCAGTGTCATTTGCTGTACTATATTAAACTGCTTTTTGATGGTCTGGAAAGAGAAGTAAATAGTAGATCAAGACAGACAGATCTCCTGGAATGAGTCCAGCAGAGGACTACACAGATGACAGAGGGCCTGGAGCATCTCCCCCATGAAGAAGGACTAACTTGGGTCTACCTGGCCTGAGGAAAAGAAGGCTGAGGAGAGATCTGATAAACATTTATAACTAATTATCACCACCTAAATGGAGGTGAGAGTCAAAAGAAGAGGCCATCTTGGTGGTGCGTAGCAATAGGACAAGGAGCAGCAGCTTGAACAACTTGAATATGTATGGAGTTCCATTCAAACGTACAGAAGAACTTCTTACAGTAAGGGTGACAGAGCACTGGGAACAGGCTGCCCAGAGGGGAGTCTCCTTCTCCAGAGATATTCAAGACCTTTCCAGATGCCTGTGTGACCTACTGTATGGTACCTGCTTTAGCAGAGGGTCAGACTCTATCTCTTGAGGTCCCTTCCAACCCCTGCAATTCTGTGAAAACATATTGCTGATAATGAGTTATTCAGAGCATTAAAAGCAATAAATAAGTTTGAAAAACTTCAGGAAGATCTTACAAATGCATGACTGGCAGCACAGCAAAAGAAAACATAGAAACAAAACATTTTCAAGCCTTAGAAATGACTTATAAATTAATGCACTGAGAGCTAAAGCATTGCATTTCATGATACTTAGAGGCTATAATAATTGGTCCCATGATGCTTCCAGTGAAATAGATAACAGATTTTGTGGTTGGCTAACTTCAGCTGGATTCCAGATGCCTGACGAGGCACTCTCTCAACAGAAAAACTTTCTCAACAGAAAACGGGGGGCAAATGAAATGGAAAACCTTGCAGGGTCAGGAGAGAGACAGATATGCTACTCACTATTTACAATCACAGGCGAAAAAAGACTCAACAATTTTTCCAAGAAGAAAAACTACAGAGATGGTGCTTATTATTGATTCAGTTCTCACCTGTGTATCAATAAAGGAACAGGGAATAAAGTTGCTCTCTTCACTTAGGAATACACCTAGGAAAGCTCAGAAGTGCTGGAAAAAAGTCCAAATCTCCTGTAACATCTCTGAGAACTAATTGAGAAGAAACAAAAGAACAAAGATCATGAATGGAAATACCACAGAACCACAAATGCACTCAGATTAAAGCATTATAGTTTGTACCATCAAGATCTACTCTCTGCAGCAATTAAGAATTGAGCTAAAATTAAGTTACATAATGACTAAACTATTGTTTCATAATTGTGCCTACTATTCATAAAAGAGAATGGAAATCCAGCAACATTGCTTGAGGGAAAAAATATTACCTCACTAGGAAAATTCATTTCATAGTGTTCAAATGTAGAACTTTGATTTAATCTGCGTGATTGATACCAGTCTGACCTTCTGCCTAAGCATAGCAATATACAAAGTACATGACCTTCCCAAGCTTCTCATTCAGTAATTATTTTTAACTACATTAAGTGCTGATATCAGTAAGATTTTCAACTTCACCTCTGATTATCATCTTTAATCTACAGTGTATATTCTTGAAAATCTTAATATCATAAGATAGATGAAAACTATCAGTTTTGTTTTGATGGCTTAGCCACTTTTCTGCCTCAGCTATCATATTATTTATATTTATCATCTCTTTCCTACTGGGACTATAGATCAGTATCTTACATCATCTTAATCAAGGCAAAGTAGTCCTTTGATAGATAAAATTATTTCAAACAACTTAAGAATCTTTTTTAACCATATACACCTCAGTGAGCTATAAAATCCAGTGTCTGATACACAGCTAATCAAGATTAATGGATTCATTTACCAGGTAGTTACCATGTTATTAAAATGCAAATGATTTGTTTCTGTTAATTGTTCAATATCAGATATAATTAATCTGGGGACGTGTACAATTTCTAGCAGTTTCAGTGCTGTTCACCTGAAAAGCTTCGGGTAAAGAAGCTATTGTATGTATGTTTTCCCATGTGGTTGAATGAATAGTGACATCAAAGAGAAACAGTCTTGAACTGTAAGTGAACCAACTGGAAGACTTTTTTAGAGTACACAACATGCAGGAAGTCAGAAGGGATGGAAAGGAAAATGATTAAGTAGATTCTCTAAGGTAAGAATACTTCTAGATATTAAAAAAAAAAACTGGGAAAAAAAGCAAGCCAAAGCAAACAAAGAACCGAACTTGACTAGCAACTTTTGATCAGTACTCTCCACGTGTTGAAATTTTTATTCTGAATTTCATAGAATGGCTCAGGCTGGAAAAGACCTTAAAGATCATCAAGTCCAACCACAACATAACCATACTACCTGAACTCTAACAACCCTCTGCTAAATCATGTCCTTGAGCACCACATCCAAATGGTTTTTAAAACACATCCAGGGAATTTGCAAAAGAATTACCTGCCCTGTTCTGAAAATGGAGACCCAGTCCATGTAAAACAGATCTACACTGCACTAGCACTATTCCTTTCAAGATTTTGTCTGATGTAGAGTTACTGATGATTATTTGAGCAAAATCCCAAATCTGCAGACTGTAGCTTATCTACAGGCAACAGTTTTGAATTTCATCACCTCCCCCAAAGACAACCATCTGTGTTTTGTTCTTCTCATCTTTCAAGCCTACAATTAACATTAACTTTGATTACTGATTCTTTCACACGCTTAAATATTTAGTATAATCTTCATGTAAATTCATGAGCTGCATTCAGTCTTAAAAAGATATTCTCATATTTTACCTGAAATCATATTTTGTGTGTTTTAGTTTACAGTGTGCTTCTTTATTTAGTTTTTATTTCAAAGAGGAAAGTTTGGAAAGTGTTTTTTCTCCTTTCAGCATATTTCACTTCTTTAAACTCCAGACAACTGAATAAAACAGGTTCTCTCACCTGCTTAATTACCCATGTCTTGTTTTTCTCTGCATAGCAGTCTTATCAACAAAAGCCTATTATGAATTCCAAGTCTGACTGTCAGGCAAATATTAAGGGTTATGAAACAGTGCTGCAGGATGACTGTCTTTTCGTGACATCCAAAATTTCTTTTGATAGTTTAAGTACCTTTTTTCCTCTTGAAATGGGAGCATTTATAAAGGTTAAATTCCTGCATGAAAGCAGTGTAAAATAAAACAAAATCATTTTAGTATTTAACTGATGTCAATTAAACATTAAAAGATATTCAGAAGTTCACAAGGGAACTATATTTAGTATCACCTGTTAATTTAAACTCAAAGAAGCAGTTTTGTATTGCCTTTCCTAACAACTTCTATTTGATTTTTTTTTTGAAACCACAACTTTCAAAGTCCAGATTAAAGACACCTGCAATCCAGAATACAACATCAGTAAAGAAAACATTTGCAATACATTTATTTCTGCTTTACTGCTATGAAATTAATAGTGTCACATGGAAATATACAAACAACTCACCAGCCATCCTAAGCTATCCCTAAATCATGACTAAACCTATACACACATGCACCCACTGAATACATCCTTCTTACTAATTTGCGTAGTTTTAATGTTGAGAGAAGGAATACATAAACATGCAACAAATTCACTTAACTTTTTACAGTGCATTTCAAATTTATCCTTAAACTTTGTTCCATGCACTGCATGAATCAGGTATATGAAGGGACTGATACTTCCAGTAAAACTTTGTGGGTGCTGATAAAAAGCAGTGACTAACACCTACACCACTCTTTTTAGCCATACGCCCAGCCATTCACACCCTCTTCATTTAAATCATTCTATCTGTAGCAGAATCTGGTATCTCTTGCTAATTGATTAAAGCTCACATTATTTCCTTGTCACAGCTGTTCTACTGCTTTCTCAATTTTCCTGTTCTTTTGTTTTGACATTTCTTTCATCTTCCTCCTTCATGTGACATCAAAAACAGAGACAAAGCATCTCAGAGATCAAAGGAATAAGTGAGCACAGAAAACTGAAAGGGGCAGAGAATATTTTCTTTCAAGACCTCACTTGTAAGCTTCATAAACTGAACATGTGCAATGCAGAGTTCAGTATGAGAAGTCAGAAGATTGCCTTGGAAACAAAAACAGGCTCATGTTAGAGGCTCATAATTATACGTATGGTACTGAGAGCTACCAAAAGGAATAACTAGTTGCATGTAGTTTTAATCACTTTTAAAGTGATTTACTTCATCTCCATTATTCCCTGTAGCAAGAACAAAGCCTTTATGATCCCAACGCTGAAAAGTTTGTGTTGTGGACATACTACAGCCATATTTAAGGTAGTGGCAACACCTACCTAGAAGAAAAATAGTTGAGTATCATTCTGAATTATATCTGTTCAGGTACCTTGGTATCTGATAAGCTCCACCTGAATGTGGGAGAAGGACAGATAACATCCACCCTCAATGAGGATATAATACAATGAGGATATAACTATATAATTAATCATACGAGATCAGAAAAACAATTATTTTTTAAGTGCTGTCAAAGGGAGAGAAATGATAACACATTCAATCATGCGAAAAAAATCTTAATATGATTACATATTACTAAATACTGAAAGACACTAAAATACAAAAATCTCACTCAGAGGTGAAGATTCTGGAGTAAGGGGTTTCTACTGATTCACATACTACTAAAATGAAACTCAGCACCTCAGTGACAAAAAATTAATGTACCATTAATAAACTGATCTACACTAATCAGAGCAGTGACAGCCAGAACTATTTTTACTCCAATTCTATCTGCTTGCTTTGACTGTATTTAGAAAGTTCGATTCTCAGAGCTGTGCTTTTTGAGTATGTCATAGGTGAAAATAATGGGATTGTGACTTTCTCTAGGCAACAGGAACTCTTATGGGTATTACATCTTACTTTTGACACTCTATCTTAAGAAATGGACTGTTGTCTAAAACATAAGACTCATCACCCTATTTTCTTTGCCTTTCAGAAAAAAACAGCTATTCAAATGAAAATCACAGTATTTTAGCCACTTCCCTGAGCCTCTGCTGATTCTGAGAAATGACCAAACTGCCTGGTTGGTTTTCTCTCCATAGAGTACAATATTAGCAGAGATGTAAGGATTAATTCTCTTAAGTTTTCATCATTACATATATGGAGGTTTCACTCTGATGGGCAGCTAAACTCACCACAACTGCTATCACTCCCCCTCCTCAAAGGAAGAAGGGGAGAAAACATGATGAAAAAGGGCTTGTGGCTTGAGATAAGGACAGGGATATCACTTACTGTCACAAGCTGAATAGACTCAATATAAGGAGATTCATATAGCTTACTGCCTGTTGCCAAAGCAATGAGAATTTAAAGGAAAGTAAAAACACCTTCCCACCATCCACCCTCCTCTACCTCCTCCCCTCCCATGGCCCAGGAGAACAAGGAATGGGGCTGTGGCCAGTCCATAAGGCTTTAACTCCACAAGACATGGGTCCTTCCTACAGTGCAGCCCTTCCCAAACTGATCTGCATGTGCTTGCCTGGGCTGCAGCTCTTCCAGCACTGCCCCAGCACAGCTCTGTCTTGTGGGTCCCACTTTTCAGGCACTGCTTCCTGCACCTAGGAGTATCACTCACAGCACAGCTGTGGCAGCAGTAGGTCCCCTTGGAGAAGCTGGACCTGCTCTGGGCTACCATGGAGCACTGCTGGGCTCTGCTCGCTGAGACACCCCTGCAGCCCTCCCACTATCAAAATCTTGTCATATAAAACCAGTACACCAAAAACAAGTCACATAAAACCAGATACAGAGAAAAGCCAGTAGGAACACACAGGAGACTGGATAGGGAAAAGAATCTCATTGAGACAGATCACATAAGTGAAAAAGAATCTGAAGATATTTTAAGCTTATTCAGCACAAAATACACTTTAAGGGTATAGGATGTCATATTTCAATTATTATTTTACTTTCACAAGATGCAGTACTTTAAAGGATGTATATATTTTAAAACATCTGCTTCAATTTTATTGTTCTCTAAAATGGATTTTAAACTCAGCTTCTCTGTGTAAACCTGTGGTGAGAATAATAGGAAAGACTATTTCACAACTCTGCCTTCTTTAATCCCTTCTCTCCACCATTACAGCAATCACTTTTAAGCAGTTTTGACAGCAAGAGCCCCCAGGGATGGATTTGATTGAGACAGTCCCATTTCTCATCCCTGCTATTGAGGGTAAAGGGCCATGAGATACACAGTAAGAAAGCAACCAAGACAAAACTGACGAATTGATGTGAGAAGAAAAATAGATACACAATACAAATACCTGTTTAATATCTCGTGCTTTCCATCTGTGTTTATGTGTATGGTGTGAATCCTTACACTTGACACAGATGTATTTTCGGCAGCTGGATTTTTATGGAGTAACATCAGATTCAGTTAATGCAAAGTATTTACAATGGGACATCAGGATGGAGGAGTCCTTCTGAGTAGATTTACTTGTTATCAAGTCTTGTCATCTGCATTTACTAGCTCCATTACCCAGTGTTAAACACACTAAGAAAATGACACCTACATCAAGATCAGAAATCCTAGACATTCCTGTCTATGGCCCACTGGAATACTGTCTCTAAAGAGATGTATAAATCAGAACTGAGAAACAAATGCTATTAATGGCTAATAGAAGTTAAAAAACAAACAAAAGTCAAAAACAGATAGCTAAGTATGTTGCTACATTTCGTTTTATTTGAGCTCCTCTTTATTTTTTATCTAAATATATCACTAACCACAATATGTTTCCTGGGGGACAAAGCCATTATCACAAGAGAAAATATCTTACTTTGCAATAGACATCAATAACTCTAGAAAGGAAAGATGAAGATGGGACTGAGAAATTTGGTGGACTATTAGAAGTGGAGTCAGGCATTTACTTATGCTATGTAGCAGTTTTTGGACTGAAATCATCATGCACACAGCATATTATTATTAAGTACAAGTGGAAAATAAAAGCAAAATGCTATCAAAATTGCCTTTTTTTTTTTTTACTGCCTGTGTTTATCACACTTCAGGGACTTCATACGGACCAACCACATGGAGGTAGAAATGATTATTTGAAAACATCAATTTAGAATCTACTAATATAAAACTCTATACAAGCAAACCTACTTATAAAAGTGTTCCAACCTAGTTATAAAAGTGCGTTACCCTAGCTTTGTTAATTTTACTTCCAGTGGAGACTGGGTCACCTCACAAGGAAGCTTACAGTAAAATAGTCTTATAATTAGTTTTTCTCGAGTAAATGTATTTAAAATACATAGTATATACATATATACACGTATATATATACACGCGCACACACGCAGTTTATAGATTTTTTTTTTTTTTAAATCTAAAGGCCTACCATTCATATTACGGAGAATAGTTTTAAGATTTTGTTTTTTGCTCAAAATCTGATTTACCTGATTTATGCCCCCATATCTGAAGAGTGCAGTGTAAAACAATCACATTTCAAAAAAGGGGAAGAAAAGCTAGCCTTTTGTTCACACTGACCAAGGAAAGGCAGTTCAGACAAATTCTAAGTTACTAAACTACCTAAAGTCCTCCACCTTCTTTCTCTAAGTTGAGAAGCAAAATTTCTGTTTGCATGAAAATTCTATCCACTAAATATTGTATTACATTAAAAAATGGGAAATAACTGAATGTTAGGTTTGTCTTTTGGCAACTCTGCTGCATCCATTTATGTACCATAAAAGTAACTTCCTGTAAAAGCTTGAGAACACTCTCTCCATCAACACTACCTACTTTCCACAGTGCCTTGAATACAGTGATAAACACTGCAAGCAGCAAATGAAGAGTTCAATATGATTTCAGTGCTGTTACCCTCTTTTTGTTCAAGTGTTTTTTATTCCCCATTGTCTTTGTTATTTGCCTGGATTCACTTGATTGTGTGAACAATCACAAAAACATTATAAAATAGCATACAATTTTTTGTCCCCCTTGTGAAAATTGTTTTCTTAGTGATATGTCTTCAGCATATATTATAGAAGAAGCAATCAGGGCACTACAGTGCACAGCAATAAATGTAGTTGTAATTAAGTATTTCATGATGAAAGCAGCCCAATGTTCAGCTTGGAATTAAATCAACTTAAGGGCAGTGGGCTACCTTTGAATTAATTCAGAGTACAACACACTGAATACTTCCCAACCCACTTCTGAAAAACATAATTAATCAATGAGAAATTATATCTACATCTGATGGGAATGCTGACTCGCTGGCTTACAAACTCCGTAGAATTATTCTGTGTATTAAACAGCTGCTCTACACACACACAAAAAAAAAGAACAAAACCTTCTTGTGGTAGAAATAATCTATTGTAAACTTACATTAACTGTGTAGCCTTCTGCACAGCCGCTAACCAAACAAGGATTTTAGGCTCTAAACAAAGTGTTTTTAATTATAGCAGCAGATGAACAAACAGCACACACCCAGTGGAAGTAGCTGCTAGGTTCAACACATTTATATCAGTTATAAAAGGTATTTTCAGCTTAGTTTGTAATCACCCCAAAGAACAGCTTCCACTGCCAATGAATCCAACACAAAAAAAAGACAACTTTGTTTAATTGCAACCTATTTCTATGGATCTCACCATAAGTTGTCTCTTACAATGCATTTTCTTTGCAGTCTCTCAAACTGACTACTTTTATTTTAAATCAATGTTTGAGACCAATGACAACATTCGCTTTTTAAAATAAACTAAACTTCAAAAGCAAATACCTTTTCTCAGTCTCAAAAACCAAATCCAAAATATCAGGAGAATAAGCTTCTTTCATTCTATTCCGAACACTTACTGTAAGTAGACTCTTCCCTACGTGTCTGGAAAAGTAATACTCTTGCAGAGGCCAAATGCCAATAGATAGAGCCCTCTCACCTGCCACTGGCAATGTCCTAAAACAGATTAGTACAAAAAAAAAGTGCAAGTCCTTGGAGACTTTCCCATCTTCCAGAAGTTTACACATGAGGAATTTCTGGGCAATAGATACCATTTCTGTATGTCACAGTCCCTTGGAGCCTTCTCCAAATTGAATAAGCCAAAGCTCCCTCACCTTTTCTTCATGGAGAGGTGCTCCAGCCCTCCAGTTATTTTTGTGATTCTCCTCCATACCTGCTCCAACAGCTACATGTTTTTCTTGAGCCATGGACCACAGAGCTGAAAGCAGTACACCATGTGGGGCCTAAGGAGAGCAGAGTAGGGGGAGAATTACCTCCCTTAATCTGTCCTCTGCTCTTTACACTGTTTGCTTTCTGGGCTATAAGCACACACTGCTGGCTCAAAACACTAGCAGCACTCCCTGGTCCTTCTATAGAAGTTGTTCTCAATCCACTCATTCCAGTCTGTATTAATGTTTGCTCTGACCCAGATGTGCACCTTTTACTAGGTCTTACTAAATTTTGTGAGGTTCATGTATGCCCACTTCTCAAGCCTGTCTGGGTCCCTCTGGATAGCATCCCCTCCTTCTATTAAGTCAGAAGCACCCCAGGTTGGTGTCACCTGCAGACTTGAGTACATTCAATCCAGTTGTCTATGTCATTAACAAAGGTATTAAACAGTACTGATCACAGACATCTTAGGGTTACCAGTCACTAATCCCTACCTGGACATTCAGCTGCTGTTGACTGCAACTCTTGATGTAGACATACAGACAATTCTTTATCTACTGAATGGTCCATCCATCAAATATATTTTCCCCCAATTTAGAGACAAGGGTGTCACATGGGATCATGTCAAGAGCCTTAAAAATTCCAGGTAGTTTATGAGTTGTTCTTTTCCAGAGATCAGACACTCCACTATAGAAAGCAACTACATTGATCAGACATTATTTGTCCTTGGTTGAGTTATATTGGTCTCAGTTCTTCATACTGGCCTCCTCACTGAGCAAGATAACTTAGTATTCTTAGGAAAAAAAAAAAAAAAAAAAAACAAAAAACAAAAAACCTTTGCCTTTGAGTTTTTAACCTGATAATCAGACAGTGTATGAAAAAGAGATCACCGATATCAGGATTTTCCTGCTGATAAAAAAATCTTACAATCACTGAAGTTGGAAAAGACCTTTAACATCCACCTAATGCTGTAAGTCCATATTTTTAAGCACCGCATCCACAATTCTCTTAAATATCTCCACAAATGGCAGTTCCACCACTTCCCTAAGCAGGCCTTTTCCTTAAGAATTTATTGTATCTAATCTAAGCCTCCCTGGTGTAACTTGAGGCCTATCACTTGTCATCTAAGACTACCGCCCTCCACTTTGCAATCTCCTTCCACCCTAAAAAAAAAAAAAAAAAAAAAAAAAAAAAAAAAAAAAGATCATCTATATCTACTTCAATTTTAAATTCTTATTTATGCAAAGTTATTCTATAACATCTTTAAAAACGGACCTCACAAAAAGACTTTCAGAAAACCAATTAGACTGTCAATTAGGTTCATTCACACTCCTCTTAACTCATTAGTAGAAAAATTGACTCACAGTTGGTACTATTAGACTTACTAGAACTTGACTCAACATCTATGTTTATACAATTCAGGATAACCTTCTACTTTGAAAGCTGATCACAAAATACAATCCACTAACTTTAACAACTCCTACTCCATCTGAAGCACTCCTAGTACTATCACCAGCTGGGAATTGCTTCCAATAGAAATTGATGCATTTTCCAGCTGCTACTAATGCTACACATACACACAGTTTATGTTGATCTACAACCACAGTTTATGCCAGTAAATACAGCCACATATACAACTCACATCCTCATGCAATAGTTGCCATACAGCGACAGTTTCCAAAGGCAATGGATCAAATGTCTTCAAGTTCAGCAAAGACCAAATGATTTTCATATAAAATACGCAAAAGTCAGTTTTCAAATCATATAAAAAGGCAAAAACAATTTTTAAAGGACAAAAGTCAGAATCTTTTTTGAAAACTCATTGGTGAATGGATCTGGAGCAAAACATATGCAGTTCAAATTAATTCTAAAGGCTCAAGATAATCAGAAAGCTTTTTATACCTGTCTGGAAGTTGGTTACTCAAATTAAATAGGACATTGAAAACAGAAGTGACACACGAACCTTAAATACAATTTATTCACTGCTCCTCTTATAACGTTTACAGTATAACAAGAGCAAGAAATTCTTCTGTGCTTATATATCCTAAAGCCAAATTCTCACTGAAGAGATATTTGAGCTTCTCTTTAAGAAGAAGTGTATGTTTATTTTCTTTCTCAGATAAAATATCCTCCTTTGGGTCCTACATTCCTCGAATAATTTTGATTCTTAACTAGAAAGATTTCTCCATTTTGAAAAGTTTTTCCTCCTAAAATAACTTTACGCCAGTTTTTTTTGATCATCATTACAGTTTGAAGTACAAAGAGCTATTTTCCTATAGCACAGTACTGGCACAAAACATACTCATTTTTATTAGCTATCCAGTAAAAAAAAAAATTGTATTACTTCTCACATAGATAGTCCTCCACCTGATTTATTTCTGTGAGCTAATCACAGCTCATCAGCAAGCGAAAAGCTTACAAAAATCACACTAAGATAGCTGTTCCTTCAGTGTTAGATTTCATATTTTGAAATGGAAAAGGTGCTGTTTAGTTCAGCACCACACCTAACAAAATTCCAATGTTCTTTTTAGTTTCCTTTTCCTACACTTAACAGAATGGATATCTTCATATATGATACCTTCTGGAATATTTTTCAGTCATTCTAATCTTAACTACATGTAAAAACCTCATATAGGTGTAATACATTCGGCTCAAAGGAGAGCAGATGGTGGAGTAGCTCTCTTTCTTGGTTTCCCTACAGAGAAGTGTGTGCTCCAGTTTAAACCTTGTATTCAGAAAGAACTTTGAGCTCTCACTAGACTTCAAGTAGTTTGGCCTTGAAAAATTCAAAGAGTTCAGAGTCCAAGACAAATGCATGCAAGATTTCTCTGTTCTTCTGATGCCAACAAAAATTTCTTGAGCAAGAAGCAGCAATGCTGTTCATCTGATCACTGTTTCTTCTTTGTCTTTATCTCAACCCACGAGCTCTGTCGTACTCAATTTTCACCATCTCCTGCTAAAGGTGGAGTGAGTGACTGTCTTGTTCCCCAAATTCGGGACCATGGCTGTTTGCCAAGCTTAGTCCACTATGCCTTCCTCTTCTGAACTAACTATATTTTCTTCCAGAGATGCTTTTGCAGCAAAAATATATGTAATATTTTTTGTTTACAGCAATTGATACAATGCAGATCCTGGTGAGAGCATGCAAGCCAGAATTAAAAGGTGACAATTAACATTGAATAGCTCTGTGCTTATAAAGTTTAGGACAAAATGAAAGTAAAGGGTAACAGTAACAGAAACATAAGATGGACATCAACATCTCAGAAGTATAAGAGCAAGGAAATTAGCAGAAGCCAATCTCTGCAGGTAGAGTAGAAAGCAACAGATGGAGCGAAACATCAGTTTTCAAGCCAATGGCTAAAAAACTTCAGCTCACAGCAGATGATTGAGAGTACTCATTCAACACAACTGGTAACATACCCTGCTGTCACCACAACCACAATATTTATAAGTAGTACAAGAGGATGGTACGTGCAGATATTATTTGTCTAATTATCCACTTGCTGATCTACTAAGTGTGCTAGCCATAAATCAAAAGAGGACATAATTGAAGAGCTAATTTCATACTGTAAAAGAATACATAAAACACAGGCTAAAAACACAAATAAACCCCCCCAAAAAATTCAACCAGCAAGTATATGTGCTTTGTTTAATTCACAGTTGATCTTACAAAAACAACCATAGTTAAAAGAGCAGCATTAAAATGTGGAAGAAAGTACTATTGATTATTATTCTAGATTTCCATAGAAAGAAAGAACGAGGATACCTGCTAATATTGCTTGTGTGTTTCTAGCAAGGAAACCAGTTTTGAGTTGAGTTAGTAGATTGCCATTGCTTGGATTGTCAGAACTAAATTTAAAAAGGAAACTAATTAGCCAAGTTCTGTCACAAACAGGAAAATGTAGGTCAACTATAAGAGAAAAATCCAGGTTTTCAGGAAATCGAATCTAATGGCAAAGCTGCTTCAAATTAGCTGACACTATTTCACTGTAACTGTGCTTTCACCAGTTGTTCTTGCTATGATACACAGGCAAGCAGAAATAGAAATCTAATTTTAAGATGTTTTATACTCCATTAAGCATAAGTTTTGAAACTGCCCCACAACATCATTCAGTGATAAAGAAATCCCATAAGAGAGCTGGGGATAGCAGGGTCATACCTCATCCTCACCATACCATACTCCATCCCTCCACAAAAGTACATACAGAGAAAATACGATGAAAAAGGGCTGATGTGATGAGACAAAGAAAGGGTGACCACTCAACAGATACAAGTACAGGCAAGACAGATTTAGTGTAAGTGATATTAATATAGTATATTTCCAGAAAACAGACTAGATCTGTAAGAAGTTAAGAGCAAATTAAAAGCACCTTGCCACCATCCACATCTTTCTCCTCCCCCCCACCCTCAGGTGGCCCCCTCAAGGGAAACAAGGAAGGGGACTGCAGTCACTCTATAATGCTTCACCTCTGCCTCTTTTACCACTTTCAATCTCTTCTCCTCATAAGGTCCTTAACATGAAATGCAGTCTTTCCTAAACTGATCCCACAAGGGCTTCTCAGAGGCTCAGGCTCTTCTTCAGTCACCATCCAGTGCTGCCCTACAGGCTCCTCCACAACTGCACCAGAAGATCTGTTCCACACAGTGGCCATGGGCTGCTGGGGGATGGCCTGCTCTTCCATGTGCATTTTCCAGGGCTGCAGGGAACTTCCGCTACACACCCAGAGCACCTCCTGCACAGACTCTGGTACCTGTACAACTGTTTATCTCTTATTTTCTTATCCAACCACAGCTACTGTTGTGCAGGATTTTTGCCCCCCATCTTAAACATGCTATCACAGATGTGTAAGCAACATCACATGTTTGGCAAGCAACAGATCCCTTTTTGACTTGGCTAAAATTGGCTCTTCACTGAAATGGAGCAGCTTCTGGAGTTCACAGAGTAAGCCCTGCAGTCCTCCCATTACTGAAACCTTGCCACATTAGCTGAATGTAGACTGTCAAGACTGAAGTCTGTTTTGTGACCTTAAGTACACAAAAGGCATTACTTTGGGTGGCCTTTGCTGTCACTGTCATGTGCATATGTGTATGACAATACATATAAAAGTGTGTTTATGTATACTGTAACTGACCACAAGTCTTTAGCTTCTAAACATATTAACTGCCCAGAAAATATTTGTATTGACTTTTTTCAGAGTGTCTTTTTTCCCCACAGTTTTCCAGGTAGACATCTTATAATGCATACCAAATATCCACAAGCCAACATTTGGACAGCGTAGTAAATGAAGTCTTCCTAGACTGCATTTACTTTTTTGTTGTGTTTGTTTTTTGTTTGTTTGTTTTGTTTTTGTTTTTTGTTTTTTTTTTTTTTTGTTTTGTTTTTTTTTAAAGCAGATTGTTTTAGAGAGAGACAAGATATATACCTATAGAAGAACTTCTCTATTATTACAAAGTTACACTTCAGATAACTTCTATCTTTTGGTTCACATAAATTATAATGAACAGCCATCTACACAAAATGAAAGAGGTTCATAAAGAGGTCTAATTTGCTGGTTTTGAGGATTGTATAGCTTTCTTTTTTACTATGCAATTAGTTAATTATGCCATAAAAAGGCAAGTTATACACTGAATTATAGATTCTCCATTATGAACTTTGATTTGACAAATATTGAAAGCACTTGAGTTTAAAGTAGGTGGTTTGCAACAGTCCACAGTAATATGGACTGTTTTCTGTAATATGAACAAAAATGCACTTGATGACACAGTTAATAGTCTCTAAAACTGCTAAGGGAATAGCTATGTAACCACGGCTGTTCAGGTAGAGGAACTCATGACAGAAGATAGATGACATTTGACAAATGGAAGGCAAGGGCAGTAGTTTGATCTCCCAAATTTCTGCAGGATTGAGGTAAGTGGAATCATACATCTGATTAGGAAAAAAGGCCCCAAAAAGATGCACCATTATCTTCAAAGCATTAGTCAACCAATATCTGAGAACATTCTGGTCTTGCTGATCAAAAGACCAAACACAAATGGTATACATCACAGAAACTGCTAGTGTTAAGAACAGAGAACACAGTTATGCATGAGAAAGCAAAAATAACTTGGAAATTAACACAATTTATCTCAGTATAGGAACCAAACCAGAGCTCAGCATTTTAAAATATTGTTCAGTACTTCTTAATATGGAAATGCAGCTGAATCTTACATTTGTTTTTGGAATTTACATTGGCATTGTATTGTACATGGCTACTCTCAATCTAACACTCCTCTTTGTTTTATTACGTTGCAACAAAAAGTTCACATGACATGAAACAGTATGATATTCTGTTAGCACAGTTTGAAAAGCTGTCTTTTTCTCAACTGGGAAGAAATACCAGTAAATAAAGAATAGCAATCAGAAGCAACTATGTAGAACTCCAACTAGTATTCCCAAAAGAGAACATTTTCCTGTTTAGTTCCATTATGTGTGTTCATTTCAAATCCAGATCCTTTCCAATACAATCAGAAAATCAGTTTTGTTCAAAAAAAAGAGAACATTGTGTGCCAATTGAGAAAAGCAGTACAGAAACTCTAATAAATTAAACAGATCTTTTGGAACTATTTAAATGCTATTAATTAATAATGGGAGTTTTCCCGATTCCATGCATGACTACAGCCTACTTTTGCAAAAAACAAGATGTTTGTAATTCTAATCTAGAAAGCTTGTTTATATGCAAAAAGATCTTGCTAACTCATAAACATCAAATAACATTTTACTATAAATGTAGTCTTTGTAATTTGCTTTTACAGAGACTTATTTAGACTTAAAAGAGAAAAGTGACTCCAGCAGCAGTCAAGCTGAGATGAACAGGTACCACCATTGTATTCATCTTATGGGATCACTAGGACTGTCCTCAACATTTGTAACATTTGGAGCATTTACTCACACAGTTTTCATGCTATTGCAAAGTGACTGGTGATACAAGCCTATTTGATGATGAGCTCTGTAATATACCATAAGGAAGATGAACAGACAATTGGAGATGGAACAGACAATAAATCTCTTGAAGGAACTGTCAGCTAAGTGGGTAGAATTGCAAAGAAAAAAAAAGAAAGAAGGTGTAGCAAATTGAAATATCAGAAAGATGCCAGTCCATGCACTTTGAGCTTGATATCTTTTATAAACTACAATATTCAAATGGAAACCAGCAAAGAGAAAGACCAGGAGTGTTAAGTAACCAAAATTCAAGCCATCAACATAATTCAGTCCTGAAAATAACAATGTGATTCTTATTCTGAAGTGTATGAGGAATTTAAAGACATATACAGTGGTATTACTGTGAAGAATGAGTTATTTATGTGACCATGAACTGAACTCTGAGGTTCAGACTTGTTAATCCAGGTTCAAGAAAAAGAATTTAAAGAGGAGGAAAGAATAAGTAAAGGACATCCTAACAAAGTATATTAACTCATAAGGCAACAAGACTGTGGAAACATGTAAATAAAAGAAACATACAAGCACGAGCAGTTGTTCAGGTAAGGACTGTGGCTGAAAGTGTAAGTCTGTGAGTGTAAGAATTACTATACATTCACATGTATATTAATTTTTTTTCAGCTTTTTGATCCCTAAACACTTCTAAAAGCAGAGGTAGTTTAAGTACTGAATGCCTTCTGGTGGATTTCTTGTCTACAAACAACTTCCTTTTAAACTTCACAGATTTTCAGAGCTGATACTGTACTATGTCAGGCAGTTATTTGGCTTAATAAAAAGTTGCACAGAAAACCACCCCTCTTCCCTTGTTGTGAACTTGCTACCTGAGTTTAATGCTCCTTTTTTATTCCAGGAAGAAAAGCAATGAAAACATACTTTTCTCCCTGTCTCTCCATACATCTATAAATCTCTCATATATACTCTTAATTTTACCTAAGATTATCTCTTCATAAATACCTCTTGCCTTGATCAACATTCAGTGTTCACGTCCTTCAGCTGATTCTTGAGAAACAGCCTTAAACATAGCTCCTACACTAAAGTTCAGAGCTACAGTCCACGCATTCTGAATGCATCCCTAAACAAAACAGAAGGATTATATTATGATGGTGAATTAAGATGTGGAGTTGTGAGGATGTTGTAATCTGAAGCTTTTAGTAAAGCCTCTTGAATGCAGAGAGTAAAGACCTGGGGTCACACTGTAGAATCAATAGTTCAGAGGAAATGGTTATTTTTGGAAGGGGCTTTCTTTCATGCTGTTGCACACACTGCATACATAACTAATCAAAACTGAAAAGGAAAGCTGTTTAGACCTTTAGGATAAAGCCATAGGCCTTCCTTTCTGACATTTCTTCATTAGTGAAATTAAATAACACTACATCACAATGACACACATAGAACAGACTTCTGTGTTTCACTGCAGCAAGAGTATCATCTCTTCAACCCACTCTCCACCCACATAATGCCTATTGCAATAATTTCAACCACAAGGGAAAGCTCTAAACATCAAAACCAACGTCATGTGTTATTAATTACCACAAATGCAGACAATTCACTAAACCCTCACATGACACTTCTTGCAAGAAAGGCTTAGGGTCAGTTACTTGACTATTCAAGCAGAAGTATAAAGAGTTAATTAGAAAATTGAGTACTTCTACAGCTACCCTGGAGGATACGCGTAACTGCTGTATTTGACTGGTAGCTTCAGATTTGTCCAGTTTACCAAGTTATTTGACAATTATAAATGGTACATGAATTAATCACCTATTCTGATTACTATCTCTGTGTTACCAGTCAAGCAGAAAACTCAAATGTGGTGAACCTGCATCCAAAATGCAAAGATAACATGCTACTCTAACCGATCTTTTAGGCAAATAAATACTGAATAAAGCCATTAGTTTGCAGCAGAAATCTGCTTGATCTGAAAGACTAAAAGCTAGAAGTGAAACACTGTAATAACCTGTACTGTTATGAACTTAACGGGATTCGAAATTCTCTGGTATGCATTACTATTGGTATTTGTTATTTCAGCAACAAATAAGTAACATCTAAAGAGAAAATATCAAAAGATCTCAATTATGTAATCACAAAAGCTCACTGTTCTGGTGTTTTCAGATCCAGGCTTTTTTTTATTATTATTTTTGACACTTTACAATAGTACCCTCCAAGTTACAAGTTTGAACTCCATCACACCAAAGATCATCTGTTTTCACTGAAGTTATTGGTTCACCAACCATATTCGTATTCTGTTTAGTATCAGTAAGAGGTTGCCCTCCAGCATTCTACAAAGAAAGTTTATTAAAATGCCTTTATAAGAATGTCAGAGGAGATAGGCACAGAGAGTCCACAGCATGCTCCGATTTAGACATGCTTCACATGAGCTTCTCCTGTTTTGATAAGCTAGTGGCAACATTAGGACTGTAGCCTCTAAGTTTTAAGACAGCATGTCTCTTTGATTACAGCGTGACACAAAAAGAATATCTGCAGCCCCTAAGCCAAAGTAATTTAAACATCTAATTTGCTCAGCAAAAGCACAGAAAGGACACTGGCCCTACAGCACCACCTCTTCTCAGATCAAGTTTAAACCTTTAAGCAACATTAAGAATTTTTTTTATTATTATTCAGGAATACTCAACCAGAAGCTAAAACTAGAAGAGATTTTATGCCTTGTGTGATGCTAAAAATAGAGGCTGCCACAGCTCCCTGTTCCCAGTCCCATCACGTCTGTGCATCATATACACAGACATTTCAATACAGGCAGGGGCCGCAACATACACACAAACATCTGTGTAGACTATATGGAACCCTCCAGCAGCCAGTTTATCCAGTACCTGACCTAGGATCTCCTGATCTCCAGGAGCTGCTGGGCATACAGAACCCTGAGCCTACAGCCTGAATCCAGCTACTAGTAAGTGGTTCTGGCACACACACCAGATTGCAGAATTAATTCTTCCAGTAAGTCACCTCTGATGCTAGGTCTATTCAGTCTCTGGCCCATATCCCCCAGTATCCTAGTTGCCTCACATACACATGAATCTGGTCTAGAGCTATAGCCTTCGCCATACTGAACTGCAGAAGCACTCTCTCCAGTGCTGCCTCAGACTGCCCTGGTCTCTCCAGTATCTGATCCAGATCCAATAGTCGCCTCCAAAGCCTCCTATCTTTGTCATCAGCTAGTGCAACTTAGATTTAGCTAGTGACTGCACATTCACATAGACACACACACACCATTCTCTCCAGTTGGTGGTATCCCGAGTTCACTCCCTACCTTTACTGCAGAAGAAAATGCTTAATAAGACAAGAGAGAGCGTACTGATCATGCACAAGTCACGGCCAGATAAGGATACTGCCAAAAACTTCTTTACATGACTGGCCTCTTATTTCCCTCTCCTCCCCCCTCCACACACACACACACACACACACACTCATTCCTTCCCAAACAACCTTGACCCCTTACTCTGCCTTTGGTCCTTGCTTATAGATCCCAAGACACTGTACAATTACAAGCTGTTATTCTTCTGTATTCCCTAATCTCAATCTGAAAAACACTCTGTAGTGCTGTTGAGCCACCCCTGGACCACGTGGCGAGGGGCTCACTGAGACATGACAGCCCTCAGAAGAGCCAGGATAGGAACTCATCTGATGAGGTTACTGAGGTTTCACCAACCGGTGATATGCCTCTGTGCTCCTTCATACATGGAGGATGAACTTTTTGTGACACAATCTAACAATGCTTTGTTCTTACATACATTCCACATCCCGGCACCATGAGCATTCTCTCTTCTCTAGGCACTCTACTCCTGGCCTTTGAGCAGCAAAGCCTCCCACCTTGTCAGCTGTGCGCTAAACTGTTGACCAGGTGAAGGCTGATAGTCTTCTCGGTCTCTTTCCTGTCCAGCTCTGGGCTGTCCATGGTATTAGACTAGTTCAAATTCAATCCTATAACAAATAAACTTAGGCCATCTGTCCATGTGAAAGCAGAGTGCGCATTTACCAATTAATCATGTTCTATACTGTATCTTTAAGTTTACTATTACTGCATTACTTTTTGTTGTTATTCATTAGACATACTCCTTTCATTTAACACTAGGCAGCCAGGCAGGATAAAAGCACACAGATTTAAAACAGCATATAAGATGTTACTGAAAATACAGCATCCTCATTCCTCAATGGTTGTGTATGATAATGCCTAAAGAAATACATTTTGTGTACACGGTGATACTGTGAAAATTAAAAAAATTATACTTTGATCAAAAATCTCTTCCTGCCTATATTTGGGTAGGAAAGCTGTCTTTGTAAAAATAATAGCTAGATTTTTAGGAAAAGTAATTGCCTTATTTTTACAAGCTAGACACACAAAAAACTGCTGCACTTTACTCCTGCCAAGCAAAATGAATTTCCCCTTTGCCACTGATGGTTTTCTGAACTGCTTATTAAGCTGACTGTCCTAAGAATCATCATCTTTTTACCAGCTATCAGGAAAAAGAGTTCACATCACCTTTAAGTAAAATGTTTCATGCCTTCTTCCTCTTGTAGATTTATTAAGAGATACCAGACATTACAAGACACTGATATTTTTCTGCTTGTGTTCTTATTTCACTAAGACTTCCCCACAGAACAGCCGCCAGTGAAGTGATGAACATTCAGACAACAGTGACAGAAGACTACACTCTTCACAAGCAGCTTGAACAGGCACAACCCAATCCAGGACTGTGCTTGGGTAGAGCAGTAAGGCAGGCACCAATCATTTCTCTGGTGTGCTATGAAGAACTGTAACAGTAGCCAAATAGTTCATACTTCAGTTCCAGCCTCAACAATGGCCTCACTCAAACCATTAAAGTTAATATTACCATAGCTAGTAACGTGTACATTTACACTTTATCCAAGCTACTATGATATCCATTATGAATGTGTAGGTTGGAGGTAATCTGATCTGACCATCTCATCAAAATAGGGATAACCTTTAGACTCTTGAAGTATACTTGAGAACATCCATCTGAGGGGAAAACTTGATTTTTTTGTTCTTATTGCCTGAATAATGCTAAGCAGGTAGAAGGGAGTAATTCTGTATGTTAAGAACAAGCCATTTTTTTTTAGTTAAATAATAAATAGCACTTCTACAATAAGCAAATGGAAGGCAATCCTTTCTCAGTTCATAATATCTCCATTTCACGTACTCGGGGGTTTTCTGAGGGAAGATGCTGCTCTGTGCTTGGAGCTTCTCCTAACCTCACCTGGGTGCCTGCAGGGCTGTTTCTCTCACATCTCTCACTCCTCTCTCCCAGCTGCTGTTATTCAGCAGATTTTTCCTTTTTAGGCCGGCTCTCACTGAAACACACCCCCAGTGCTGCTCACAGCTCAGCTGTGGCAGCCAGTGGGTTCCTTCGAAGCAGCTGCAGCTGCTCTGGTCTGACAGGGGCACTGCTGCAGCCCTCCCACTACCAAGACCTTGCCACCCAAGGCAAAATTTTAAGTATACATACATGATACATATTATGTACCTTATAACACCCTACTACTGAGTTACTGTACTACTGCTTAATAAGTCTTTGCAGCAGTGTTTATGGTAGAAGATAGAAAAATAAGTGGTCACCTAAGATTTTGATGAAGCAAGACATGAAAGTAGAAGTGAACGTAATTAAGATCTTAACTTCCTTACTGTATCACAGAGGGAAAGTGTTTAAAGATACCTGACACTACAGAGGTTCATCCGACTTCCTTAACTGTCTCTAAAGTGCTAGACAGAAACAGTACAAGGGAAACTCTCCAGCCTATCCTAAATATTGTGCAAGAAAACATCCATAACATCTCTGCTGCCAATTTGAATTAATCTTGTGTACCACTTCCTCACAAACTTCTTACCCCTCTGCAGCAACCAGCGTAAAGAAAACAGCACTTGTATTAAGTGCTTTAGCCTGCACAATATTATCATGGTAAGGGCAGAGGGCAAAGCTGCAGGCTGCATAAATTTTTAAGCACCTCCAAACCAGTTAAATTCATGCTATTCTATCAGTTCACAAAAAGGTCACACCTGCATGCCCCAAACCGTTGCCGGGGCACTGCTACAAGCAATACTGTGAGAGGTAGATAATTTGACTGTGAACCTTCTCTACAGACCCACTAGTACACAGGTGGTTCTTAATTCCACCCTTAATGTGAGCCACTGTTATTAGCTATTTAGAAGAATACATAAGCAGCTGGATTGAAATCTCAGGTTTACATTTTTGTTATTTCTATAGTGAAGCTCTTATAAAAGGAGTAAAATTCTGAGCCGAGTCCAGTTGGTGTTGAATTCTTAAGGCCAGAAATGCAAAATCAACTTTGTAGAGGTTTTTTTCAGCAAAGCTCTGATCAAGAAAAAGCTAAGTATTATATCTCAGGATAAAGTAGTAATCAGTTACAAACCAATCCCTTGAAAAATTATAATTCATCCACCTCTCAAACTAATAAACTGCAAAGGAAGCCAGTATACCTTTAAGGTACTCTAAATCTAAAGTGCATTTTCCAGTACTGAATCTGGGTCATAAGGAATTGAATTCAGAGGGATCACAAAAGCAAGATAACTTAACTGTGTATTAGAAATGAGTTAAGTGTTATATTTCTGACCTCAGCTAAAGCTGTTCCACTCAAAAGCTTCTGCTAAACAGGAAAGCTCTTGACCCCACAGCAGTGAGAAAACAAATTTGAAAACAGATGGATGCAAAGAAATGATCATATACAGTGTTGATACACACAACCCCTACCATGACTAAAACCAAACATAAAAACATGCCCAAGCAAGCATGAGAAATACTTCTTAGATTCAACTTCTATCTGAAAAGAAACTTTTGAGCTCAAGACTGTACTGACAGTCAGCTGCTCATCTAGCCTAGAAAAATAATCAGTCAATAATTTGATGATTCAATGAATTTGACTTCTGAAAAGCCATTCGTCTTTGCATTATACCTTGCTAGTATACTACTGGCAGCCTGTTTGAAGTGGTCTGAGCACATATTCAGAACTCTTAGTAGACTTGGAGCTCTACTGATTTACTCACAAAAACCCAAAACATGCCAGTAAGCCAACACGGAAAAAAAATCACAGAGATCAGTCTGAATGTATTCTCTTTGTGATAGTTTCTTGAAGAAAAAGAGTCAAGACACTACAAATTGTGTATTAATTATAAATACACGACAAAAGAAAATTTTTATGAAGAAGTAATGCAAATGTATCTCTTCCTTACACCTCCAGTATTTTGTGAGAGAAAAACATTGTATTATATATCGTGTTCATATCTGCAACCCAAGGACTTCACAAATATATGCAGCACACAACACAAGACCATTCAAGAGACAAGTCTACATTTAACTTTATACTAGTATAACTCAGGAAAAAGCACTCTTCAAAACCTCAACACAACTGCTATTTTCTTTTAAAAAGCAGAAAAAAAAAAAAAACAACAACAACAAAAAAAAATCACATTATCAAGACAACATTTCTTTTGTTCTGAAATATTTACAAGGCAATACAGAGCAACCTAATATTTTAGGTCACTTTATACTACAATATAAATAAAATATTAGATTTGTTTCACCATTAGAAGAAAAATCGGCACATGTTTTCTTATGTAAATAAACAATTTACTGATATGACTGATACATATCTAATTACCAAGAACATTTGGACATGATCACTTTCTCACTGATTCCTTTGGGCTATGCATCATAATAGCTATATTAATCAGTGGATAATCATTGCATGAGAGCAACTTCCAGTGAATTCAGACTGTGCACTGTTACTCACTGTTCAATGGAGCACATTGGCCCAAAAGATATTAGCAAATTAATAACATATGCCTGAGAGAAATAAATCAGTCCTTATCTCCATACATCTCTTAGTAATCACCAGTACTTTAACTCCAATAACTATAACATAATTATTTAAAAAGTTGACAGAGCAGAACACTTAGGAGAAAAAAAAAAAAAAAAAAAAACTACACCAGAGATTACAAAACATGAAAAACATGAGCTGTACCTTAAACAAAACACTTAGATCTGACAAGTTACTTCATTTCCTTTAGCATAAATTTGCTTGTAAGAGAACTAGTTAATTTGAAGACCGTGTAATACAATGGAGAACACGATAAGACAACAGAACAGCCAGCTCCCAGAGCACAGCAAGCAAAGAGCTACTCAGATACAAGAGCAGTGGCCATAAAAATAAAGAAGCAACTTACCTTCAGACGATCCACAAGGTCCTTATGTACACAGCAGTCACTAGATGAGATGCTCTCGGCTCCGCTGCCAACCCTTAAATGAGGTCTGGGGAGGGGTGGATCCTGGCTCTACCCATTCTAGTCAGACACATTGCATGCAGCTGAGCTCACCTGGCTTGGCCCTGCTTTCCCACCAGGTGCTCAATCACCGGGTGAGGACGTGACTTAACATTTCCATTACAAGACTGTGGAGACCTGTAAAGAAAATAAATAAGGCATGTTTTATACTACTTTGTTCTCCGTAACACAGAGCAGGTCTGTGGAGAAGGACTTGTGGTTTCTGGTGGTCAAAAAGCTGTACAAAAGTCAGCAGTGTCTGCTTGTAACCCAGAACACTTGTATCCTTAGCTGCATCAAGACCCATGGCCAGCAGGGAGAGGGAGGGAATTATTCCTCTCTACTCTGCCTTCACAAGGCACCATTTGGAGTACTGCATCCACACCTGGGGCCCCTAGTACAGGAAAGATGTGGAGGTTCTGCAATGGGTCCAGAGGAGGGCCACTAGGATGACCAGAGGGCTAGAGCACCTCTAGGCAGACTGAGGGAGTTGGGCTTGTTCAGCTGGGAGATGAGAAAATTCTGGGAGACATCACTGTGGCCTTCCAGTACTTGAAGGGTGTTTATAAACAGAAAGACTGACTTTTTACAGAGTTTGATAGCAACAGGAAAAAAATAGGAAGGGCTTTAAACTAAAAGCGGGGAGAATAAGTTTAGATGTTTGGAAGAAATTATTTCCTCAGAGGTTGGTGAGGGGGTTCAACACAACGATCAAAACACAGGCTACAGAACAAGTCTGACAGGTTGGAAGAGGACGCTGAGAACAAAAGGTGTCTCCAGAAGTCAAGTGGGGCGAGTAATCTCCACATAATGACGGCCATGAGTGGAGAAGAAGCCTTTGAATAGAAGCAATTGTGGCTCTGATTGGATGAGCACTAGTGGTGGCAGTTAGTGCCTAGACATGAAGGAGACTTAAGTGTTCTGTTGACGTGTAGGGGGATGGCAAGTTACAGGAGGGAAGCTGGAAATGTACTTAAGGGATATTAGAGCAATTTGGATCGTCACACATCTGAGTCCGTAACTGCTACAGTAGATTCTAGAGATTGATTGGTCTTAACAAAAAAAAAAAAAAAAAAAGCTAAAATCTGCTAACTGTTTTCAATTTTACCTGTCTAAACTATCATCTAAACTAGTATATCATCTAAACTAGTATAGCAATGAGGGAGACAATGCTTCGGTTTTACAGGTGAGGACTTGGCAGTCATGTGGCTGTGAACTGCATATTGATACGACAGAAGATTCTGGGACTTCCACTGTTCTAGCGGTCCGCTTCCTTTTAGGTAATTAGTAAGTGCAGTTTTAACTTCAGACACTAGTTTCAACAGACTTCTACTTGTGTTTGGATTCACGAGAGAACGTTTTTGTCCATTGCATCTCACTGCCTGTCAGTCTTCCCATGCAAGCCTAGATGTTCTCTAGGTGGAGATTTAGTGGAATAATGCAATCATTTAAGCTCACGAAGTGCTACTGTTTGCTGTATCATCAAGTCAGATAGGTGTTTGCATAATCAGATATTTTAAACTGTTTGATTCTGGAGCATAATTAGACAACTACTTGTGGGGAAAAAAAAGAAAAAAAAACAACTGGCAGTGCAGTCATCTGAAGCACAGAAAAGTTCCTGGGTAAGTCACTGATGACAAAGCGAGTCTAACTGGTTAAATGAAAAAAGAGATTTGCAACCTGGCTGGTATTCAGCTGTCTTTCCTTGTCTAATTTCTCTTTTTCTCACTGGGCATGATACATTTCTCCTTCCAGGAGATCAGTGCAAACGCACACAGATCATTAGCACAGATGAAAAATAGTTTGTCAAGCAATGAAATACTTTCAGAGACCTGAGAACAGCCTATTTGTGCATGCTAAGCCTGAAATATACAGGCAGGACAGAAGTGCTGAAGGAAGATGATTTAGCCAACAATGCTCACTACTTGCAGAAAGTTGTCAACTTGATCCATATAGCACATCTGAATTCTGAGAATAAGCAAAGGTAATCCTTCACTGAAATGCTGTAAGAATCACAGAGGAAAAATAGGTATGTTGCTGGCAGTTACTAATTTGCTCACTGCACTTGCCTGCCACAAAGGTTTTAAGTCAATTCTGCAGCTCTTAAAGGGCGTTTAAAAAGAACAAGACTGGATAAACTTGCATCAAGCAGGGCCAACATCACAATGTGACATGAATTGTTATCAACATGGCATTGAGCTCAATTTCTTAAGTTACTCAACTTGTGAACATCTTTCCAAGCTGGGATATGTTTGGAGAAGATATATGACTTATATGGGCAGATCTCAAACTACTGGGAGACATGGTAGAAGCACAATATGCTCAGAAACTTCTACAGAAAACAGAATTATTCATTTCCTTTGGCTCATAAAGTAAGGTGATGGCAGAAAATAAGTCCTGCTTTTGGAAGGAAAAGAACCTGTTCTGAATTGTGTTATAGAAATCTTCTGCCATGAATAAAGGGAAGATTGTTATTCAACTTATTGTATGCGCACATTGTCTTAGATAGCAGGAGATACTGCTTATACTCTTTATTCTGTGTAAAAGAGTTTCTGATGTGTAAATTCATATATAATACAGCAGAGTTTACTAAGAGCTCCAGTATGTTTCAAATGCGAAAAAGTTTTTCCAGATTTGCTTTCATATATGACCAAAGAAGGCACATATTTTTAATTTGTAAACACAGAAATAAATGTGACAGTATTAATAACCTACATGGACCACAACAATTTTTTTTGTTGTTAAGACAAATGTTTTGTGAAAAGACTGCAGTAGGAAGCTGGAAAGACAAGTCAACTTTGCAAACAGAAGCAGCCAGAATCTGCTTTACAGTAAATCTTTAGTGGTAAAATAGGAAATGGAGGAAGTCTGGGTTTAGAAGGACTCTCTGCAGCCATTAAGGAATATTGAAGTTCAGCATCAAGATAAAATTCTAAAGGATTCCACAAATAACTATTTTTCTTTCAAGCTTTTTTTTTTTTTTTTTTTTTAATATACATTGCTCTCATTTCATGCCATATTATCTTTTTTGCAATTCTTGTACTATTCCTCACATCTTCATTTTTAAATATATTATTCAAAATATAGCATCACATCATACGTTTCAGTCTGGTCCTCAGTTAGTCATCCTTTGTTTCAAAAACACCTACTCATCTTGGAGAACAGTGGCATTAGTCTGGCATGATTCATAACATTATTCTATTCTGCTCCCAATTTCCATTTCTGTTAAGTGTTAATTCTATGCTAGAGCCACCCTTGCATATTTATTCTGCCTTGCTTCTTCCCTTACGTGATAGATTTGTAATGGTTTCTTCTCAAATCCCTTGACTTCTGATATCTATTGTTTGTTTTTTTAAGAAGAAGAATCTCTATGATTATTTTTCTTTCCCTATGCAATTCTAGTGTTTGGTGACTTTACTTTCCCATTATGGCTTCTGATGCTATGTTACCATGACCTTTGAAACCTGCATGAGATTCAAACCACTGTATAAATAGAACTTTGTATTCTCAAAATAATTTTGCTAAAACTGACACCGTGTTACCAAAATTATCTTCCTTCTATTATGTCTGTTTAGTCACATGCATGCTATCCAATCGTGTTAATTTCTCTCATCATTCTCTCTGGGCCATGAATATATAACAATACTTCTGCTTTTGTCACAGTTCTTATTTTAGTTTACTTTTCATCCCTGTATTGGCTTTCTCATTACATAGCACTCCAGGCTCTTTCATTGTGTTGTGTAGTATTAGCACATATACAAATACAACACCATACAAAAAAAAGGTAGCTATTTTACCTGTATTTACCTGTATGAATACAGTTCAGTTCATTAGTAACGCTTCATGTTTTCCTTTCTGTCTTATTCCTTTCTTCACTTTAATTCTTTTTTTACCTAAAAACTACGTTCTCATTTCATGTGAATTTTCTTTCTTCTAGTGCACTTAAACATTACAGAGAATACAAATTTCTTTTCCAGTATTATTTCACTGCTCTTCATTGATCTTCTATAGAATATTTTGACTCAGGTCTCTTTAAACAAAATACTTTATAATCACTTAAATATGAATTTCAGAGGCCATAAAGTTTAGTTTAATCTCCTTCTATTGGCTGTCTAAAAGTAACTATTGCCTCTATTTTAATTTTCTTAAACTTTACTGGATCTTCCTTAAATGTTTTTACTAATTATAGAATGATAAAGTAATTCAGATTTTGGAAATGAAAGAAAGTATATTTAATTCATAATCAAAATGCTATGGGGACATAAAAATTAGCTATGGGGTGTTTAGTTATTTTTTTTTATTTTTTTAGTCAGCCTGTGTGGCTGCTTCTTCATGAGAAAAATGTACTGCAGATAACCATTACAGCATACAATCTGATATGAGACTTCATACAGCTATTTCAGCTTAGAAATTAATTCAAATTAATGTGGCAATAATTGTTGGAGCTTGGTTCCATTTTTGCTAATTAAAGATTGCTGGGAATGCCATACAAGAGACAGTGACATTTGTTAACAGGAAAACACTAATGGTTTGGTTGTTCCCATTGACCTCTGAAAAGGCTAGCCTAATAGAGTTGGTAGGTGAATAAATGTGAGTTATTCTTTATCTTGTTTAAAAGAAAGAAACCATATTTCATCCCACTGACATCAGTGAGGAAAAAATAATTGATTACTCAGAGTATTTCATAATATTATGCAGAATTTTCATGCATTGTAATCCTTTTTCTTCTACTGGACTATCTAGGTTAATAGATTTTATTTCCTTATATATGTCAGTATTAATATATGCCTCCCAATAATTTTTGCATGCTGCTGAAACAATATCAATTTGACAGAGAGGCAGTCTCAAGAATACAGCGTTTTCTAAAAAGTACAAAATACTGTATAAGGTATATCTTTGGCACAAAGCAATTTCAAATGTTGCCAGTTTGTGACCTCTTTAAAAAAAAAAAAAAGAAGTAAAGATACACTATAAGATTAAAAATATCTACAAAATAACATTTTCCTGTCCTTTTTTTTTTTCAATTTGAGTTGCAGTATTTATTTAATATCATTCCATTTAAATAGCATATTCATGAAAAACCATTTCCCCTTTTCCTGCTATTATCTACCCTCCCAAAGAGTTGAAAAGTTGAAAAAAAAAAGAGTTGAAAGAGTCTGAAAAAAAGGTATCTGACATGTAAGTGTATAAGAAGCAAAGGGGTGGAAATGAACAGAAAATAAAATAGAAAATAAAAGCCCATACCTGCAGATCAAAAATGAATTTGAAGACTTCAGTGAATGTCAGAATTCAAATGAAGCTCTTTGTATTCAGAGTATACATTCCAACCTGCCATTACATCATTAACTGCTGGAAGACAAGACAAGGTCATACCTTAACACAATGTTATCTAATTTTATTCAGTTAAAGTACTAATCACATCAATAATAAAGAAGCTAATCATTCCACATCCAGGCCTGTAAGTGTTTTACTTTTTTTTACTTGTTTTACAGAAGACAATATTTTCACTCCTTATCATTGTCAAAATCATATTTCTGTCATTATTTTTTCTTTTAATGCATGCTAATCATGTAAATGTTATGCGCTTATATTTAACTGCAAATTAAATAATTTCTACAATGCTGATTGACACAAGAGAGACACTGAAGCAGAGATCTTGAAGTTACAAATTAAATTGTCAGTAAATTTTGAAGTGGCTTTAGAAACCTTGGTTGTTTACGGAAATTGGTAAATATTATATTCAAGCAGGAAAACAGAAAATGGATCAATATAAGAGTAAGGCAAGAACACAAAAACTGTTCCTTTCAATATCAGGCTCGTCCTTCAGGTTCTGCTGCAACCAACCTCCATGCCATTTAATAACTAGCAGTGTGCTCAGTTGCTTATATTTAATTTTGCCTGATTATGCATGATGTTTGTGAATAAAATTACTGTAATATTACTGTATTGACAGTGCTTTGTTAGATGTGTTCTCACTTTTTATCACTGTCCTAATTTTTCTTCCATCACAGACAGATATCTTGAGGAAGCTGTTCAGTAATTTTACTGGGATTTAGTTGATGAATTCCTCCTAGAAGAGTAATACTTCCTCAGAGCCTATTCAGATATTCTTTGGTATTTGCCATTGTGGACTGAGCAGAGATTACCCTCTTTCCTCAAATGCATCTAATATGCATCTGTCTCATCATGTCACACTCTAGTCTCATAAATAGCCAGGATTTTGACTTCACACGGAACTGCTTTGACGACTTTGATCAAAATGTCAGTTTTGAATCATTAACTCTTCATAAGATGATTCACAGATATTAACCTTAACTTACTGATTCTTAACCCTGCATAAATTTGAAGGGAACGAAATTACATGGAAATGACAGTGGCAGTTATACTTTGAAACTCTGAAAATGAAGAAAGAAGATGATCATAGTTTCACAAATATATGTTCAATGTTCAATATGTGTCCTTGTTCACAAATATATGTTCAATTTAACTGTGATATACCCAAACATGAGTTCAAAGCTGGTTAAGGTGTAGGCATATATTACGTTAAAAGAAATTCAGACTGTCACTAACTAGGCTTGCATAGTGTCTTTCACCACAACTCTTCAATTATAAAAATCATTTACTCTAAATTATATTTCCTTTTCATTATGTGTGCAGTGAAAGTGGAATATTTCTTCAGGTATATTTATTCCTGAAAAAATATTTATCTATTTCTTTCAAAGAAAAAAAAAAAAAGCATTATTAGTCATTTGATATTGAAGCAAATTGATTCTTTCTTTGTTTCATTGCTGAAAGTTTAAATTTAATTCTCTGAATAACTTATTTTGTCTGTGACTTCTCATGAAAAACAAGTATTAAAATGTAAGTATTCACAGAGTTCTGTTTCCTGCCTAATAATATAAGTAAGCCATTATAGGTAGGGTTTAGTTATGTGTATTAATAGGAAAGTTTATAATGCATTCATAATCATAAACTCATATTGATTTAGAGCTTTCATCAGTGTTAAATTTATATCAGAATCTTCTCATGAAATGATATCTATGGCTTATGCCCCACAGGAATTTATTACAGATAAATTGTTTAAAAGAAGATATAGAAACAAGTAACAGACTAGGAAATTTAACTTTACACACTCCTTCTCCCCAAGATGATAGTAAGAGTTTGGAACAAGTGCTTAAAGGAACAGTGTGTATCTCCAACGCAGAGATTGTCAGTTTCAGTTCTGTATTAATCAGGCCTGTTAATTTTTTTGCAAGAATGTATTGCTTATAATCATTTTATTTGAATTGATTAGGTACTACAGACCAAGAAAATACTCCCTTGAGAAACTGCAACAGTAGACTTATATATGCCATATTACTTTTTTTCTCCCATTTAATGTTTTTTAAGATATGTGCACAAAGTACATACATATTTCCATAGAAAGTATGTACTCTGGCACCAGTTGGAATTGTGTCTGGATAAATGTAATTTAACATCACATAAACAACCCAGTGTTTGCTAATTGTTGTAAAGCTTCCAGACTAAGTAACTGTGAAGGGAATTAAATCCTGAAACAATTATAGAGCCATAGAATCACAGAATGGCTTAGGTTGCAAATGACTGTCCCACCTTGCCACCCTGCTGTGGGCAGGGTTGCCATCTGCTACATAAGGGCTTCATCCAACCTGGCCATGAACACCTCCAGGGATGGGACTTCCACCATTTCTCTGTGCAACCTGTGCCAGTGCCTCGTTGCCCCCTGAGTAAAGAATTTCCTCAAAAAATTTTCCCAAAATCTGTCAGCACTGCATGAGCATCCTAGATATTTCTTCCACGCGAACCTGTTAAGTTATTATTCTAGGAAATAACACAAGTTCAAGTTTGATAATTGAATAAGAATACTTACACATCTGTTTAGTAAGAAAAAATGCATGTCTTAACAGGCACACATACACATAGTTGGGCTGGAAGATTATTATCAGCCAATCAATTTTACTCACTAAGTGATAAGTAAACATATAATGCATGCGGGTTTCAAACTGATTCTGTGTGGTGGGCACAGGAGGCAGCATTATCACTGCATTGTGCCCTCCTCTCTACAGTGTTACACTGTCTCATATTCAGTCTGCAATCAAGTTACTTGCAATTGACTTGTGAAAAAATATTGCTAAAAATCATATAATAATGTTAAAGGTTTATGATCCTGCGGGACCACTTTACCTAGCTGGACCAGGTGGTATTCTGCCCATGTTGGGCATGCTTGATCATAGGTCACTGATAAAGATGTTGAAGAGCACTGGTCCCAAGATGGAACTCTGGGATACATCACTCATTACCAGCCTCCGTCTGGACACAGAGCCATTCACCACAACCCTCTGGCTATGACATGCAACCAACTCCTTTTCCACTGAATCGTCCACCCTTCAAATCCACAATTTTCCAACTGAGAGATAAGGATGTGATGTGGGACCACGTCAAAAGCCTAGCTGAACTTTGAGGAGATGACTTAATGTCTGATGATTCAGTCACTCTTCCTTTGTCTACTGATGACACTCCACAATAGAATGCTACCAGTCTTCAAAGGCAGATTGTGCCTTAAGATAGCTTCCAGAAGGATCTTTTTCATTAAAGAGTGCTGCCCTGTATTTCCTTGGTCTTCCTTTCTTCTTTTCTTAAAAATGAGAGTGATGTTTCCCTTTTACCAGCTACTGACAATATCACCTGACAGCCATGACTTTTTAAATATGATGGAGACTATGGCTTGGTGACTATATCAACCAGTTCCTTCAGGTCCCTAGGATGGATGTCATCAGGCCCCATGAATTTGTACATGTTCAGTTTCCTCGACTGTATTGTACTGGAACTTTAAAGGACTACTGATTGAGATGAATTAAGAGGAAAATATTTTCAGTGTGGCTTCTACAAAAGTTGGACTCCATGATCCTTGTTGAACCCTTCAATCTCTTCAAGCATATTCAGTGATTCGGTGATTCTTTGCATTTGTAAGGTTCAAATTATTATGACAAATTAATTTCCTAAGTCAATCAGATTCTTTCTGTGTCCTAAGATATGAAAATCAAGGACTTTGTTATTTCCTAGGATAGTTTTTAATAACAGCGTAAAGCTCCAACAACCCCCAGTCAGTTTTTTCAGTATTTCCTTAAATTCTTTATTAGCAATTGACATGTTAAAACTGTTTTCATCTCTTCAATTTGTGAATGTAAATATTAATCTAATCTTATTTAATAGTTCAAACTGAATGAAAAATTTAAATCATATTTATCAACTAACTACAGAACAGTTTAATCTAGGAATTCATCTGTTTTGCAAGCTCCACAATCCTTTGATCAAGAACTATAATTAAAAAATATACATTTCAAATTACCCTGCCATTTTCAGATGAAATACTACAGACAGGAGAAGCACAGAAGACCATTTTTTCTTCTAAGATCATGTTTTTTAAAAAAACAAATTGGCTGTCTAAAATGTAAACATTTTTCAATAATGTAAATAAAACAATTTGAAAACAGACAAAACCAGTTTAGTAGTGTTCTTATTTTGAAATCACAGACTTTACGCTGTCAGTTATGATAAATGTCACGTACAAATAGAGTATATTGAAGATTTGTAATAACTCTGATAACCATTTGCCTTTTAATTCCTGTCACAGACTTTTAACAAGATAATAATGTTTTTCTCTGATCCTACCTCAAAATGAAGAATTATTTAGGGAGAAGAAATCGTGGTCGATTCTTCATTCCCTTCCAGAAGACACTAGACATACCACAACATTAAAATAAAATATATTATAGAATTTGCCCATAAAGAGATTGTTACTTGTTGAGATCTGTGGTCTCTTTATGAGCAGAAATTACAGAACAGTGCACCACAGCACCAAAATGATGATCATTTTTCAAGTTTATATTAAACATCAATGATGATTTCTCAAAGTAGGTGTACAGGTTCCAATAAAGCTAGTAGCCTTCCAACATTATTTCTTCATGCTGAAGTGGTGCTCTTCATTCCTCCTCTCCAACCACGTTGTGAGCTATTAGATGGCAATGAGCTGAAAAGGAACGTATAGACTAGAAATTATGAAAGTGGTATTTGTTTTGAACTTGTAGTGGGCAAAGATCTTCTTATTTTACAGGAATACAATGTATTATTCTCTTTTACACACTGATGACTGCATAAGCAGATATAGTTTCAATTCCGAAAGCAGATACTACGTATTACCGTGAAGTCCTGAACTGAACTGATTGATGAACTTCAATGTAACATAATCAGTTGGGATGCAGCTAAAAGAAAGTAATTGATAGTTCTAAATCTAGGTTATAGCTTTTAAATTTCACTGCACTGCTTACCTCCTTTTGTATGCAGCTCACAACAAGCAAGTAGAGAATTTAAGTCTGTCCCCCTCTGCAGCATCTACCTCCATTTGTCTGCATGTGATGATGAGGGAAGTAAGGGAGAAGTTTTACGCAGTCTCAAATCAACATAGACTCAGTACTGTACTTGCCACATTCATGAAAGATGAATTAATGCAATTAAGCAGAAACTATGCACTTGTTTTTCTTTTGTTCTTATCTACTGCGCCTTTTGCTTTCCATCCCTTGACACTCAGTATCTCATTGCCCACACTAACATCAACTATTCAACTCAGCAATCCATTTAGTCTTTGTTCCATTCTTTTCTGACCTGGACAAAATGCATATTTTTACACAACATAGCATGTCCTCAGCTTGCTATAACGTCATTGTTTTCCTTCTCACATTTGTTTTTGATCTGCATCTTTGGTGCACATTTCACTTGATGATGCTACATCTTCACTATATAACTGACAAAACTGCATAGATTCAATGATTAATATTAAAAATGTATTGAACAGAACAGACTTGAGAAAGAAAAGAGCTAAGAATATGAATGTGCAATTCCTCTCAACGTTTTTGTAAATTTGTCTTAAATTTGAAGAAGCAGAAACAACTGTTTGCTTCACTTTGTTTCAACGTATGCACGACACTGCCTGGCTGAAGACTGCCCATTAAACATTTCTCCACCTACACGGTCTGAAAGTCTGAAGTTTCAGAAGTAAGATCAGAAGGGCACCTATGGAATGCAGACTCTCTATAGAACAGAATATGGAGGGAACCTTCCACTAGATAGGAACTGTAGAAGAAAGAGATCACAAACAAGCACAAACAAAGAGCTAGATTTGAAGGGTCTCAGCTTTATTGAAATGCAGCAAGTTGCATCATCCTTGTGAAGTCCTTGTAGTGAAACAAAAACAAGTCATCTTGCCATAATTCCAAACCAACAATCTTGATGCTCCTTTACCTGTAAACTCTGCTTCTTTATGTATCAGGTTTTAGAATTCAGTGTGATTAATTAGTAGATATCCTGTGTAGCTTATCAGAAACCATGGATTTTTGCTTTTTTGCAAAACGTATTTTAGTCTATCTGTAAATCAAACTCAACAGAAAAACACCACTGAAATTGGCACGCTGTTGCCCCTTCATATACAAAATCAGAACCAGTATATTTTGGAATCATTGAAACATTTCTCCCTACATGTCCCTGATTGCCACCTGGATTAGATCAGGCCAGAACAAAAGATAAATCATGCAACCAAGACCTTCTCACACAAACAAGAGGCAAAATTAACAGTGACAACACTGAGACAAGAGAAAAATGATCACGTACATACAGCTCAGCTCAAATCTAACTAAGCAATAGAGCCACTCCCTCAGATGTGATTATGGGAACCATTTGCAGCTGGATGCTACTCTGTTAGCCTAATATTTTTCTCCTCCTTCACTCATTTTCCCAGTACAAAGCTGTAAAAAATAATCTCACATTTGGGACATAATTCTTTATCATTTTAATCTTGGGTTTGCATAACTAACTGTAAGTGGGCTTACAGATCCAGATGACATAACATGCACATGTTCTCTGGAATACAAGAGAACAAAGTTGTTGCAGGATCAGCCAATATAAACACTGTGAAGTATCAGGGATACTTGTGTAGACTGGTGGATCTGTAAGTACAAAAAATACTGCATTTTCATTTGAACTGATACTGATGCACTAAGCACAGTGGAAAGGCCCTATGTGTTAGAAAAAAAGCTATGTCTTCTGTTCCAAAACTGGTGTTAATTCAGAGGTCTTTGCATCTACCTGAATTTTGCAAGATAATCAAAGTGCCCTGGTGGCAAAATTTTCACAAAATAAAAGGAATAGGAGTTCTTTGTTCTGAGTACTTAGGATTGTGATTTCTAAAATAATGTTTTTGCTTTATTCATACAACTGCAGACATTGAATATAGTTGTGAGTAACATACATAGTTATTTAAAAAAATGTGATCATAAAAAATTGTATCACAATACCTTTTTTTTTTTTTTCATCCTGTTGTGTGTAAGAAATTGTATGGAAATAAACATTTAGCAATTACTTAAAATCTGAATAAAAAGGAAGAGTTCCACAAATCAAAAAAGTCTCCAAACAGATCAACATTTTATATTATTTTCATGTAAAAGCAGTTACTTGGGCATGGTTTACTAAAACATCTGTTGGCAAACTGCCACAGCTGAAATCTATGGTGGAGCCAATGCTTTTATTAAAAGATATGTGTATTCTTGGATGACTGGAAGAATGATAGGAAAAAACACATTAGACTGATATTTACATTTTCCTGCCACATCTTCCCAAGATCTTTTTTTTTTTTTTTTTTACTTTGCTTTGGTTGGGTTTTATTTGTTTTTCTGTTTGTTTTAGAAAATCTTTTAGTCAAAGATACTATATTGCAAATATTCTTGCATATTGTGCTGATTTTCTTCACATGAACAAAAACCTCCAAGTTTTTACTTTTTCTTCATATGCAGAGTGAACAGAATATTACAGCATCTTATTTTTCACTGTTATTGGTCTGAGACAGGTTACAGGTCTAGACAGGCCTTTCATTTGACCTATTAGCATGATTCTTTCACTTCTCAGCGTTGCTATCCTATGCTTTTGCACTTCACTATTTGAACAGAAATGCTGCCACATCATAGAAGTAGGATCACAGCAAGTAAAATTCTAGACAAGCCCTTAGAAATATATGTTCTGCTTCAAAAGATCATTAGCAAGGAGAAAAGGAGAAAAAATACATTTCTCCAATCAAGCATCATATTTTGATGCTCCCGAATGGCTGAAAAATTGGTATGGATAACCCATAACATCATTGCCCAGCAAGCACTCAAGAAATGCCATTATCCTGTAACCACGTACAACATTAAGCCATTTCAGAATAACCTGATTTAAAATATCATTTTGCAAACCATTGAACTGCAGTAGAGAACATGAGAGTTTGTGTAGAAATGATGCTGGAAGGAAATGAGAGAAGTTGGTCCACCTCTATTGTTGCTTCTGGTAAGGTACAGGCAACAGAAGCAGCAGATGATCTGGAAAGAGTGCAAGAGTGCGCAGGGTATGCTGGGTGAAGTACAAGATGGAAACAAGAAGTGCATGTGAGGTATGTAAAAATGTAAAAGGTTGACTTTCTTCTGCCTTGGTCTTCTATTATGTTAGTACTTTGGCAGCAAATGTATCTAGAGCACAAATTCAGTCTAAAAACTTAGAACTATAAAAAGCACTGTGAAATATAATGAGGAAAGCAAACATGGCACAGATTATCCTATGTTTGTCATCCCTCAAGTGGCTTTCAATGTGGGGCCCGGACTCACCAGAAATGTAAAAGCTTTTGTAAAATTTTTCTAAGTCTTATTTCCTTTTTCTGTTAAGTACAAATGGTATATACACTAGCATCAATTCACAACAAACTGGAAGAGAATATATTCTGTTTTAAGTTGTACCATTACAGAAACCACTGTGGTTACCACCAGGTTCTTATGTCTTCCATTGGGAAGTTTATTACTGGTAGAAAATAGAACAAATTTACTTTGGATTTGGCCCAGTGTGATGGGAACTACAACTTTTCCATTACTGAACTTAGCACTTGAGAAGGGGAGAGAGAAAGATGCTCGTAGCACCTTTCACAGTCATTCATTTTAGACTGCTGTGAATAATAGGATATATTATGAGAGTATTTTGTTACTTAGAAGTTTTCTCTGTTTTCCAAGTCACGTCTATGGGCTGTTGGCAGTAAGGAATGTCAGTTACACTGCTTGTTAGAGTATGGAGATAGACAATCATCCTAAATATATAGTTTCTTCAGCTGTCTTTCATAGTTCAGAAGCTTAGTTTTTTCGTATACATGCCTTCCTGCAATGTTGTCTTGTTGTGGGACATAAACGCAATCGTGGTCTTCTGGTAGGCATACAGAATAAAAGGAAAACATGGGTACAGCAGTAAGTCTCAATACAAATCTGAAGACATGGTAGGATGCTGAAAGTTTGGACACTGAACGCATAGCATGCTCAAAATGTGCATATAGCTCTATTATGTGTGACTTGTTATATCTAATTTAAACTCAAGGAGTACATGTGCCTGAATTTCTGCTTTATTTTTCATAGAGGATATAAATACAGACTTCTGCAGTGTGCATTAGTGGCATGCTGGCTAACTGGTGAACATAGTTTGAATTATACCATAAAACAATACTTAATGTAACTTCAATCAGCAGTGAAAGTACACAATAGATGTCAAACTAATGATAGCAACAGGACTAGACAAAATATGAGGCTGAAATGTACTTACAGTCTATTCCATCCATAGAAATCACATACAAGATCTTTGTCTCTGGTTATTAATTCGTTTTAGAAGCTTGCTGGGCATCAGTTCTCTGGATGTGACTTTCATAGCACATAGAGCATGCAAATATAAGTCAGCTTTTTTTCATAACACACAGTACATCACCTCAAGGAAAATAAGCTGACTGATATAGCCTGAGATTATGTTTAATTTCTTTTATCATCTCACCAGCACAGAGAAAGAAGGAATTTAATTGGGGTTGCAAAGGACAAGACACGCTTTGTTATATTATGTATACAATTGAAACAGGAGGCACTCAGAAAATTCAGGAAGTTTTCTCATTTCATGTTTCTCCTATGCCACTGCTTTGAGCATTCTGTATAAAAAAACAATAATACCATTGCTGTTTTTAAAATATAAAGCTTAATGCACTGAACTATGTATCATCAATGTAACCAGTAAGAGAGGCAGGATGTGGAATGTGGCTGAGATGATTTTCCAGGGTAACTCTTTTCTTTTTATGATTTCCTGAATACCTCAGTTTTAAGCATTAATAATTCAATGAAGATATAAACATTTATGCTCTCCTTACACTTTTAAAACTTTATGTGGGTTTATAAAAGTGGCATATATGAGCTTCAAACTAATTTACCTAAGAAATATTTCTGTAATCTCTAAAACCTTGAGAGCTAGAATTCTGGATTCCAGTACTGGATTTGCCATGGATCTAGTTACTGATACTGGACTGGGGCATCATTTTACATAAGTTTTCTCATATTTTCAAAAACAGTTGTAAAATCTGATAAAGGACAGCATTTAGTATGTTTGAAGGACATTTGAGTTTATATACACGTTGAGATCCAAATAATCTGAAGGTATTTAAAACCACATTTACCACACACGTTTCATTAATGAAAATGAAGTCTTGCAGTTCTTTTTATTCAGGAAAATTGTTTAATAAATAATTGGATCAATTTAGGTAGGATGCCTCATCAGCTGTCAAGTGTAATTACAGAATTTTCACATGTAGACAGTGCACAAAGTCCTTCAAAACTTGGAGTCATTATTATTGTTGTATCAACAAAATGTCTATAATAACCTGGATATTTAATAGGAGCTTATGATATAAACCATCAGTAGAACCCCTCAATGAGAACTGATTACAGTCACTTCATCATGGAAGATGAGATCAGTAGCTGAGTAACAAATTTCAGGGCACTAAGATGATTTGATAAAAGAGGAGTTAATTCAAAAGAGGACATGTAATATAAGAAATGGTGAGAATAAAGTGGTCAGATGCTGGAGATGAATATAATTAAATACTGATATCACTAAAATGCCATCAGCCCATAGAAGTGACTTGGAAAACAGAGAAAGCTTCTAAGTAACAAAATACTCTGATAATATATCCTGTTATTCACAGCATTCTAAATTGAATGACTGTGAAAGGTGCTATGAGCATCTTTCTCTCTCTCCTTCTCTAGTGCTAAGGTATGGGGCTCCCTGGGTGATAACAGGTTGATAAGGGTATCAACCTTATCAAAACCCATGTGCTGGGTAACCAAAGGGGGTAGGAACACTCACTGAGTCAAAGTGCTTGGATGCCAGGATGTGATGATGCCATGGAACACAGAAGTGCAGCAGCACAGGGAACAGTGTCTATGAAAACAAGCAACAAGACCCATGTGGGACTTGGATCAGACCTCTACTGATGGAAAACAAAACCAAGGATCCCCAGTGTTCAAGGACACCTTTACCATCATCAGCTTCTTCCGTGGTCCAAATGAGTGGCTCATAAATTCTGAGTCTGGGTTATATGTGTAACATGTGCTGCATGATAACAGTAATGACCTGATCTGCTTAGATATTGAAGATAATAAGCTACACAGAACGTTATTATTATTTTTTTTTCTTATTTGTAAGAACAAATTTCTAATTACACAACCCTATGGCTGGGGAAACCCAAAGGAATCCATGGCTTCTGTAGCTCTTGGTGACAACTACGTTTTTCAGAAACATGGAAAAATACTAGATAGAGGAAAGCAGTAATTTTGTGAAAGGAGTTCCTTAATCCTTAAATTAGAAAGACTTTTCATACACTCCAGCATTTTGGTGGTAACAGTGATATGTGTAGATTAGTCTTGATGTGGATAGGTAGAAAGCTGTAGGGTCTGCTGGGAGTGAACACAGCACCACAAAGGATAGAACAGAAGTCATTTGGCAATAAAACTGGCAATAGCTGCAGATAGTTATACAGCAAAAGATGAAAGCTCTTAGAAATACTTCATGTCTGATCAGCTATAAATTTTGTTATTTGAGCTTCTATCCATATCCTCAATTCATGGCTCTCTCCTTTCTACTTGATAGGCAGAATGACATACCAGGGACTCTGGGACCCTTCAAATCAACTTCTATACATCTACTGATCAGAATAATTTATCTATGTCATACTTCAAGCCATTCAATCTAAGTGACACAGCTTGGCTTTAATTTTTTATTTGCTCTTCTGGAAGTGTTTTTGTTTTAAAATAATATACGGAATTCACATGCTTAGTAGAATATACACTAACATTCAAAAAGATAAAAAAGAAGGATATGACTCACTATCAGTAAAATAGTCATTCCCTCATATTCATTCTGTTGTTTATCGTGGCATTACTGCTTGCTTTGCAGGAATAATTTCAATAATATTGACTCAATTTGTATAAATCTGCATTTTTGCACATCCTTGAGCAGCTTGAGCATTTTTTTTTCTGAATACTGGAAGAACTGTCAGCTTTGTTTACTTTCCACTGAAAGCACCAAACTTCTACAGTGAAGTTCAGAAAAAAAATGAACAGAATCTTATTTAAAATGTTTCAGTGGGTATAAACAAATTGTACATATTTGAAGTTTCAAATATCAGATATTTGTCTCCCAGACAGAAGAATCTGAGAACATACTTCTGAGGATATCAGCGCACACAGCTTGTTGAAACAGTGTTGATCTGCTAGTTAGAACTACATATCATAAGATACAACACAAGATAAATTCTTAGTCCTTCTATTTCAAAATCACATTTTCCTTGGCCTAGAATGTTAAAGAGATGTGGACCAGAACCAAACAGACTTCTCCAGTTCTCAGTCACAAGAAATGCAACAGCAAAGAGCAATGGTAGATCTGGAGACTGGTAACAAACTCATCTCAGTGAGGAATCAAGGAGCATCCTTGATCCTTTCCCCAGGGCAGCATTATTTCAGTGTCTTGACACATACAAAAAAAAAAAAGTCTTTTAATTATGGAAGCTGCAGATGCTGCCTCTAGTAGAAAACTCAAAACAGGAGAAGTAGAGAAAACGCAAAGTCATTCCTGCCTGCAGGCTGTTCAAGGTACCTTTTGTTTCATTTAACAGAATGTCAAAATGTTTGAGGCTGGTTGGAACCTCTGGTCCAATTTTGGCTCAAGCAGGGCCACACAGAACATGTTTCCCAGGGCTGTGTCCAAGTGGCTTTTCAAGATCTCCAAGGAGGGAGACTCCACAACCTCTCCTAGCAACTTTTTGATTCATAAATATCTGATGTTGAACAACAGCATTGTCTCCTAATGAATGTGAATATTACCAATGTCTCTTAGCTTAAAATAATGTACACTGAAGAGCAGCACAGCACTCACCACAGCGTAAACTAAACAATGTCTAATGTCATCTGTTCATAAGCAATATGAAACGTATTCCCTATTAAGAAATGTGTTCTGAATTATGCAGTCAGAGAATGAAAACGTATTCAAGGAAGTTACCATTAAAAACTACAAAATATTTCAGTGTAGATAGTTTTAATAGAAAACAGATGCACGTGGTCATGAGCTGGACCAGGAAGATTTGTACTGAGATACTAAAACTAATCTCTGTGCCACGATGACAGAAGCACCTTGCACTGGCAAAAGCATTTGTAGCAAAATAATGCATGAAAATGAGGAGGAAGTAATAGATAAGAAGTTACCATACTATTTTTACTGATTAAAAATGCTTTTCCAGCTACATCCGAAGGATTACTTCTTAAAGTCTATTAAAAAAAAAGGTGAAGGTGAATACATTTTCAGTATATTTATTACAGTAAAATTTATCCTGCCTTGTGTATCAGCAACACTCTCATCAATTGCAAACTGAAAATCAGAGATGCTTTTCCAAATGACCCAGCACAATGATTTGTTTTTGCTGATATTTATTACAAACATTAAGCCCATCTTTAAGAGTGAAATCAATCATTACTGTTTTGCAGAATTTTTATGAGGAAAACACAGAGTGGATAAGTAGTAATACTAGTTTTTATTACTTTACATTTTTTAACTCTATTTTCTTTTTCTCCAGTTACTCTAGTCAACTTCCTCAGGCCCCTCTGTAAAGAAGGGCTGCAAGAGACGTGCCAAGTATAGAGGTAACAAGCGAAGCCTGAGGATGCTTCTCTATTCTATTCTACCCTTCTATTCTACCCTTTCCAGCTACAAACATTATTTCAAAACCTGTCGTGTTGTAACTGAAGAAAAAGCAGTAGAAAATTTCACATTTTTTCTAATAAATGTATAAAATACTGCCAATTAAAGCATAACCACCACTTGTTAAGTACCTAACAGAACTTCCAAGCATGTGATGATCAAAGTCAAACTATATCAAAATGTAATACGAAATTTAAAACAACGAGTAGATCTTACTTTATATGCTATGTATTGAATACATCTTCCTTTTGTTATATTCTGTAGGCTTACCTTCCTAGAACAGAATTTGACTTGGGGTATGAATTTCACTGGAATAAAAATGAGAGGGTATGAGCTATATTTTCAGGTAAACTCCATTTGTTCACTCAATAAGTACTGGGTAGGATCCATAGCTCTGGTATTAAGTCTCCTGCTGACTGTCCTCCCCTGACAGAATTTAAGCCAAAGTGCTGACTACCGGAAAAATCTATTAACTGGCAGGCTACCATTAAACTTTCCTGCTGATATCTTCAATCAGGAAACATTTACTGGAACAAGATCCAGAACTTGGGCATTTCATACCTCTGGTGAGAGTGTGAACTATCAAGAAAACAACACTTCAGTAGAATATAATGTTAATCTAAGCAAACTTGCTTGGAAACACACATTCATTTAGTTTGACTTCATTCATCCATGGCTCTGACAAGTTAATGTAAAGAAATGAGCACTGGGATAAGCAAAAGTATAAACAAGTTTGGGCTCAAGTCAGCAAAAAAGAAATCCTCTGGAAAGCATCAAAGTATTTTATTTACTTTGTTTCCACTTTTTCAAAGAGAAAAAGTTATGTGTTTTTGAAAAGTCTTTATTTGGGCTCCTTTACACGATCAGGTGTCTACCTGATCTAAAATTGATAATTTGAGATTATTTTTCAGTTCATTTAAAATTTGTAAGATTGCTTTTTCTGAGTAGGATGCTTCCTTTGAACTAATATTCTGTGACATGTCGCGCTTTACATATTTTTGCAACAAAGAAATAGTTCAAGTGAAGTCATGTTCATCTAATGAAGATGATTTCAGCAAATGAGGCAATGTGTATTGCAATACAATACAATTCAGTTCTGTAGTTGTTTTTTTTTGTTGTTGTTTTTTTGTGTGTGTGTGTGTGCGTGTGTGTGGGGGGGGAAATGTCATTTTTACTACAATACAGTCAGGTTATTTTCTTCAGCAGTTTTATATCCAGTACTGAAAGCCATCTGGGGAAGCCAAAGACAGAATCCTTCTCCATATCCATTCCATCTTTCCCTAGCCTTTCTCGACCACTACTTCACAGCCTCATCTGATATGCGATACTGCTCTACCACCATTTTATCTGCTCATCTGCTGATTGCTTTCCTGACACTTTGCCCTCCTGTAATACTTGCTCTGATTTTCATCCAATCTCTTACTGATATAGACTATGAGTTTTCATTTCCGTCACTCAGATGTGTGTATTGAATGCTTGCTGCACACCAGCTCCTGAAGTATCTACTCACTAGCAGTTTCAAGCACTGGCTATTACCGGGGCATAGGCTTAAAAACAAAGACGATTATCTGAGCAGTCTATTTTTCAGTCATGTAAGCTGTGGACCAAAGTAAGAATAACATGTTTTTGGTAGAGTCTGTTCATGTGGATCCTTTACTGACTTTACAGCCAAATCACAATAAATAAATAAACTGGAGAGTTGCATTTTTTAAATAATGTGAATTCTTAATGCAAGCAGACTGTTGTCAATTTTCATTTAAATCAGCAATTAATTGATTTTGAAGTGTTCATATCGTTTTTTCTTTCTGAAAGTGTTAATGTGAATAGATTCAGATAAATTAATTTCATAGTATGCAGAATTGTGAAAAGTGTTGCAAATTATCAAGTTGCAATATTTATATTTTGCTTACTTGAACAAACATACAGTCTAGGAAATAAAAACTCTGACAATGACTGATCCAATCAAGCAAAACTAGCAAATTCCTGAAAAATCATCGAATTTCACCTGCTGATGTCTTAAGACACATTATTATTAGGCTCTAGTACATCTAATTGCAGTAAACAACAAAATATATAAAAACTGCACAAAAAAATGTTTTTCTTTAGCAATTATTTTAAAAATCCTTACCTAAAACTGGGCCATGCAGAAAATCAGATGGTTTCTTCTCTGAAATCTGTTAATATAATAAAGAAATGAAAATGAATGAGCACAAAGGAAGCTGAGGTGCACCTTAGATCTTCCAAATGCTGAATAAATGTACGCAGAGACATTTTGAAAAGCTGATAAGGCAATCAAATGCAATGGGTTGATTGTTGTGGAGTACTTACTATCTCTAGCAATGGGACTGCTGTAAGTTTTTTGTTTATTTTTTGTTTCAATGGCAGTAAAGAGAGAACCTATTATTCACATCTCAAGTATTGCTCGGTAACTATATGTATTGAGTGCATGCTGTAAATCAATATAGTAAAGCAATGCAAACTGCAAACATTAATTGAATGAATGGCCTATTCTGCATCCACTAAGTGGGAAAAAAATATTTTAATTACTGTGAAATCTAATTGCAGTTTATAAGTTATGCCATCTTTCCTAATGATTCCTTTTCAAATGTGAGCAAAACCTGGGAAATATCAAATAGCTGTTCTTTACTTTTTGAAACATATTTGACCCATTGGTCAATTGGTTGCAAGGCAGACATGGGCATTATGCATGTAGCTGGGGTTGGGTTTTAGCAATCTCATTAACACACAGGAGCATCCTGATGCGTTGAGATCACTGTCACAGTGTGCAGCTGGGTGCATTTCCCCTGTTTATTGGCATATATGGAGCAATACTACCTGTTCAGCTGGATTTCTTGCTGCAGTGCTCAATAAGTACTTGAAAGGAAAGATAGATCTCATCTCTATGACACTGCTCAAATCCACCTTTGGAGCTGGACTGAACAAAATGGTGACCACTACAGATTTTCATTTCAGTGAAAGAAAGCATTCCCGTCTCCTTAAACACGAAATGGTGACATTATCAGTTCCCAAAAGCTGCCCATAGGTTTAGTTTTCTTACAGTTTCGGATAGAAATCAATACATTGCAGAAATTAATGCAACAGCTAATTCTTCCGGCATTCTGGAACATCTGAATGATGATCTGCTTCCATATTTCTTAATATATGGTTGCATTCTTTCCTTTTCAGGATCACAAAAAGTTTTTATTTCCAAATGAAGTACTCTTGGAAAAAAACCATGCTTGCTTTTATGTGAAAATCAGTTTATTACTAAACTGAACATAATCTGAAGCTCTGTTTCGCCGCAATGGGTCATCACAATCTTTTTATTTTTATTATTTTGGAATGCATTGTTTCAGAACAGTCAGTAAGGCAACAATATATGATCATTACAGTAAGTTAAGAAGATTCCCTTTTTAAAAAATATTTTTACTAAGCGTGAAATATGGTATAATTTCTGTATTCCATAATTTCTTCCAAAATTAATTTTCTACCAATCTACATTCAGTTCTGCTTCTTCAAGAAAATGAAATTCTAAAAAAACAAATAGAAAGGAATGTCTTAAATGGAAGTAGACAATAAGATTTATATTCCACTCAAGGGAAGAAACAGAATACAAAATTTCCCGTAAAGAGTACTGCAGAGAATGATTCCTGAAAATAATAAAAATAAAATAATAAAATAAAATAATAAAAGATCAATCCCGCTTCCTCAAAACCAAAGGAATATTACCTTATTTTGCATTAAATACATTTCACTTAATTAATGGAAAGATGAAGAAAAATAGTAGGACAACAGTATTTGCCCTTGAAATCTGTGTATTGGATTCTCACTTTAGTACTGTCAAGAAAAAAATCCCCATAATTTATGCTTCCAGTTTCTCAAAATTAGTCTAATTGAGATTAGAGCTTCCACTCATTTGTTCTATGAACATCTACAGAAATGGAGAACAGAGAAGAAAATGATTTCTGATTTTACCCATACTTCCACTGCAGATTGTCATGCTGACAGTATGACTACTATAGGTGACAAATGTCTAACAATAACCAAGTATGTGCCCCAGTAACATATAAATCATAGAATGGCCAGGGACCATTTCAGGACCTCAAAGATCATCCAGTTTCAACCCACCTGCTATGTGCAGGGTCGCCAATCACCAGACCAGGCTGCCCAGAGCCACATCCAGCCTGGCCTTGAATGCCTCCAGAGATGGGACATCCACAACCTCCTTGGGCAACCTGTTCCAGTGTGTCACCACCCTCTGAGTGAAAAACTTCCTCCTAATATCTAGCCTAAACCTTCCCTGTCTCAGATCAAAACCATTCCCCCTCGTTCTATCACTATCAGCCACTCCCCCTCCTGTTTATACACTCCCTTCAAGTACTGGAAGGTCACAATGAGGTCTCCCCAGAGTATCTTCTTTTCCAAGTTAAACAAGCCTAGCTCCCTCAACCTTTCCTCACAGGAGAGGTGCTCCAGCCCTCTGATCATCTTCGTGGCCCTCCTCTGGACCCGCTCCAAGTGCTCTGTGTCTTTCCCGTACTGGGAGCCCCAGACCTGGACGCAGTACTCCAGTTGGGGTCTCACAAGAGCAGAGTAGAGGGGGACAAATCACCTCCCTCTCCATACTGGCCACCCCTTTTCTAATGCAGCCCAGAACACAGTGGGGCTTCTGGGCTGCAAACGGACACTGCTGGATCATGTTCAGCTTCTCATCTACCAGGACTCCCAAGTGCTTCTCTGCAGGGCTGCTCTCAAGGAGTTTTTCTCCCAGTTTGTATAAATACCTGGGAATGCCCTTGGCCTTGCCCAACACCTTGCACTTTGCCTTATTGAACTTCATTAAGTTCACACATGTCCACTTCTCCAGCCTGTCCAGGTCCCTCTGGATGGCTTCCATTCCCTCCAACATATCGACTGCACCACTCAGCTTGGTGTTGTCTGCAAACTTTCTGAGGGTGCACTTGATGCCATTGTTTATGTCATTGACAAAGGTGTTGAAGAGCGCTAGTCCCAAGACCGACCCTTGGAGGAAGTCACTTGTTACCAGCCTTCACCCAGATACAGAACCCTTTGGCTGTGACTAGCCAACCAGTTCTTAATCCATCAACCCGTCCATCTTTCAAATCCAAACCTTTCCAATTTAGAGAAAAGAATGTGGTGAGGGGCCGTGTAAAATATAAAGATTATAAACTGCAAAGCTTGATGAGTCATTAGGAAGATTTAAATTGAATCGCTAGTGTAAGTCTCTCATGGCCATTCCTCATAGAGATTCTCAGAATTTCCCACAGAGACCAGCAAAGAAAAGAAAATCTGGCATTAATACAATTTCTAGGAAAAACCCGCACACACTGGAAAAGTTTGGAGTCTTATAATACGAGCCAAGGCATTGCAACAAACAAACACACGCTTCATAATGAATAAGAAATATGTAATTCTGCAGCTGATACTACATACTATCTATGGAATAGAAAAAGCCTTTCTAGAAAAAGGAAGAAAGAGAAGCTTTTCAGGTGAAGGTAGATCAGGCCATGGGCAAGCTGTTTTACCTTTAGATGTCCCTGTTTATTGCAGAGGAGTTGGACTAGATGACCTTCAAAGGTCCCTTCCAAATCTAAGGAGTCTGTAATTCTATGATTCTATGATTGGAAATGGGCTGTCTATAAAGTGGGAAAATGACGGATTAAACAGGAGAGTCATTCCAGACAGAATATTTGACTTCATTCTTCTGTGACATATGCTTCAAGTAGTTAAGCAAAGAGACAGATAGTGTAAAAACAATTAAGGAACTCATTTAACCAAATACAATTAGACACTTGAAATTAGACTAACAGTTTAAATATTAGAACATCTGAAAGGAAGTTATATCTGGAGATCTAGCATTAAGAAACTAAATTCAAAGTGCAGCATATCTGAACAAGTTACTGTATTTTTCCATTGTTAAAAAAACCATGTAACCACTAGCTATTATTGCACAGACATATTTGTACATGCAAATATGAGAATGAATAAGGGCTCTTCTCTAGTTCTTTCAAATAATAACATTTTACCTTCAAACAAATAAAATTCTAACTATTTGTTTTTTCAAGGATGTGGACATTGCTATATCAAAAATGGACTAATCCACTGGCATGGGATTTTTTTCCCCAGATTTCACATTAAAATTAATTAGATGTCTTTTCCATAAAAATTAACAGACTGATAGTGCAAAAAATAGGAAAGGTAGGACCCTGGTTTTGCCAACAAAAAAAGGAAAAGATGCATAAAATGTACTTATTTTTACATGATTCTTTAAAATGTGCATACTTAAATTAGGCAATTATATTAAAACTGATGTCATGCTTTGAACCTAGAGTGAAAATACTAAAGGTATTTTGTATGATTTACAGTTATGAACTTAGATTCAATCAAATATTCAGCAATACCCTTTCCCATCTTAGTAAAGATGACTGTGTGTACACCAGAAAAGGGAAGGTGATCAGATGAAAATTACTTGCGTAATTATATTTTCTGTGACATTCTGGACTTCTTTATTGATTTGGACTATTTATTTTTGTTAAGAAGATAACACAAGGGGAAAACTTCAATTTGAGAACTACGTCCAAACAAGGGATAAATTTCTTCCTATGCCCTACTTTATTTCTGAAATAGTCTATAACCGTCTGCACTTTATTGCCATTGTCTTGTACTTATCACTGCTTTCAACTGAAATTGTCATGAGAACATAAGTTTCACAGGAGTGTAATATATGCTAGTAATCAATTTATAATCTTACATATACTCCTGCCTGTGATGCAACTGCTTTATTTTATACTCACAGTGACATCATCTATTTCAAACTAGACTTCTCTCCAAACCACAGATATCAGTAAGCATTTAGCAATTCAAATGAAATGACTGTGCATGCCACCATTCCAAACTCCTTGACTCAAATACACAAATTTATTAAATAACTGGAAATCTCATGCTCAGGAAAGAAAATCAAAGTCCTGAAAGTAGCAGATTTTCTTCCTTAGTTAAAATGTTCTCTTTGCTTGTTTACAATAATGAGCACAATAATTTTTGAAGTGCTATATTGTATCCTTTAAGAACACAATGCTGCTGTATTTTTTCTCCAGTCAGGTATATGCTGCAGAGAGAGTGGCAATAATACACTACTATGAAGTGTTTTTTCAATTTATTATAAGTGTGAAAAAAAGGTATAAACGTTGTCCTTGAATAATACTTTCTCTGAAATCAGCAGAAACTTTAGCAAATATATTACATTGCACAAAAGTATATTTTCTGCTATTGCTCCCATGCAGAAAAATGTCTCTACCATGTCACCAGTGAAGAGATCTTCTTCCTCAGGACCTTGCACTATATCTTCCTCTTTTTACTTCCCTAGTAGTAGTTGAATTTGCAGTGGCCAAGCTGTGACTTCTGCCACAAATACTTCTCAAGGACATAAACCACCTGGTGGGAAAAATTTCCTTCATCCTTTCTCTGTCATATTCTGGCATTTCTACTGTTCGACATGCTTAGAATAATATCATAGAATAATAGAATCCTTAGAGTTGGAAGGGACCTTTAAATGTCATCTAGTCCAACTCTCCTGTAACAGGGACACCACAGCTAGATCAGGTTGCCCAAGACCTGATCCAGCTTCGCCTCGAAAGTCTCCAAGGATGTGGCATCAACCACATCTCTGGACAACCTGTTCCAGTGCCTCACCACCCTCACTAAAAAGATTTTTTGCTTATATCCTAAATCTACCCTCTTTGAGCTTGAAGCCATCTGCCCTTGTTCTATCACCACAGACTCTGCTAGGAAGTCTCTCCCTTTCTTTCTATAGTTCCCCTTTATATACTGAAAGGCCTCTATCAGGTCATCTCACAGCCTTCTCTTCTCCAGGCTGAACAGCCCCAGCTCTCACAGCCTGTCCTCACAGGAGAGGTGTTCCATCCCTTGGATCATTTTTGTGGTCCTTCTCTGGATGCACTCCTACATCTTCATGTCTCTCCTGTACTGAGGACTCCACATCTGGATGCAGTACTCCAGATGAGGCCTCACCAGCACAGATTAGAGGGGCAGGGTCACCCCCCCTCAGTCTACTGGCCACACATCTCTTGATGCAGCCTAGAATACAGTTGGCTTTCTGAGCTGCGAGGGCACATTGCTCACGTCCAGCTTCCCATCCACCAGTACCCCCAGGTCTTTTTCAGCAGAGCTGTGAACACTCTTTTTTTTTTTTTTTTTTTTTTTTTTTTTACAAATTAAGCACAGTAAGACATGTAAAAACTTATTTTAAAATATTTTGGTTAAAATGAGATGAAGTCGGATGAAAGCAAGCAATATCAATATCCACGCATCAACAAATTACAGGTTGTCTCTTGAAATAATCTCACTGGGCTCAAATTCATTACCCTTACTCACAATGAATAATTGCACAGATTTAATTTCTCAACAAGCTACATACAAAGTAGGGTATTAAATGCCACTAATGAATGTAGAATCAGGCCCACTGACAGAAACCAGAATGCAATCGCTGCTGTAATATAAGATTTGCTGAAACACGCCTTATACCACTATCCTTAATATGCAATCTCCATTCATAAACTTGCTTTTTATTTGTAGTCACTTCCTAAACCTTACTTGCATACCATCTACTCATCTTATTTACTTTGTGAATAATGTATGTTTCTTAAACCCACTTAAAACTGAATTCACTGTGAGATGAAGTGAAACAAACATAGCATTATATTTGTCTGTTATTATGAAAATGCAGTGATCATTTTACATGTAATCTCTTGAGTTCTTGATGACACAACAGATTCTTAGTTTTGATTCATTATGTCAACAATAACTAAAAATAAACAATTTCAATAGTTTGAAACATTTTATATCAGAAGAGTTTTTAACACAAATGTAAAAAATATGATTTTTTTTTTAGAAGTGATAATAAGCTCATGAGAATTGTGTCTAAAATAGCAGGCTTTATCAAGAAGAATATTGGAACATCACCCAATTATGCTGAGAAGGAATAAGGATAGGTAAAGCATAGCTGTAATTGGAACTGGCAAGACAAGAAGACAAGACCTCTATCTGCACATTAGTAGCCAAAGATAGGTAACAGAAAATATATTTCTACAGCTAGGGAAACTTATGATACAGAAATAGAAAAGGAACCTGGCAGCTTCTTTTTTTCTCCCTTTATTAGTAAGGCTGTCCTCAAGCCTACCAGATCTTTGAGCCATAAGGTAGAATCTGGTATAAGGAAGTATAGCATAAAGAAATAGGGACCTCTTGAACAAATTGGCCATGCACATACTCATGAGACTATGGGGTTGTGTCCAAGATGGTTGCAAGCATTCAACGACGCCACTATCTGCTCTATTACCCTTAGAAGTTCACAGTGAATGGGGAAGGTTCCTTAGGAATAGGAATAGACAAAAATACCTATCTTCAGTAGAGTCACGAAGAATGACCTATGGATCTATTTGATAGTCAGCATGACCCTAATCTCCTGGGAAAGAAATACATCAACTTCTTTTGGAAATCATATCCGAAGACAAGGAGGACAAGAAGGTGATTGGGAATAGTCAACATGAAATTACTAAGGGTAAAGAGTGCTTGACAAAACTGATTCCCTTTCATGATTAGATGACATGCATGAGTAGAGAGAAGTGAAAACTCTTTACTTTGACTTTAGCAAGGTCTTTGACACAGGTGATACTCGAAAGAAGCCTTTAGGTGCACATGGAAAGGCTGCAAACCTGGACAGAGGCTTGGTATTATATAGGGGAAGAAAAACAGTTTTAAAATTATGTGGTTTCAGTGGTAACAATTGATTTGTCTTGGAGCTGCAAAGATGATGCTTGTTCCTGACGTGGTGGAAGAGCTAGTTTCTTTTAACAGTGAAATAACAGTCAATGACTGAAACAAAAAAAAATATATATTTAAACCAATTGATTTGATTGTGAAATATTTCCCTAAAGCTTTCCAAGCCAAAATTGTCCCCTACTCCATCCCCAAAATAATTTTTTTAATCAAGGTCCTAAATCTGAGACACTCTCCACTTCTTCCCCCCATTCCTTTACTCCCCCAGGGCTAGTTTTTCACCAGGTTTAAATATGACACTCTATGTATTTATTTATTTATTTCTAACTACTGAAGTTGCAAGCTGGTGTTGCTATGTCTGAAGTCCACAGCCACTGGATGTGATTGAGTTTACACTGATGTTACTAAAACAATTTACTTTTTTATGGTGATAGATTTTTGTTTACAGTTCAAGGGGGAAAATATCATTTGATTTGCAGGGCTTGAGGAAATGATTTATGTAGCATTTTCTGACTACTGTAATCAAAACTGAAGAACTTATATTACACTCTGTGCACAGTGATCTAAGATCTCATTTATAAACCTAATATAACATATAACAGAATACTGGACAATCAATCAAGAAATGGAGACACTGATGACTAAATTATACAAAATGTGAAAGATTCATGACTGAACTGCTGAAGCTGGATTTCCTGGGTACTGTAAATATCAGAGAATTCAACTTATTTTAATGCAAGTTCATAAATTCAGTTTACAAGCATACTGTAAAGAAGAAAGAAGAAATAAAACCACCATGAGTAAAACATTTCTCTCTTAAGAAACGTCTTCCTAGTTTCATATTTTATCCAATAATGTACTCCGAGATATAAATATAGTATACAAGTGGAACTAAATGTATGTTAATAGGAACCATTTTCCATTTGCATCAGGAAATTAAAAATTGTTTCCAAGTTACAATGCTGAATTTCAGCTTTGTCTTCTTGTACAACATGGGGAAATCAGAAGCCAAATTCTACCTGATTATTGTTTCTTACAAAATGTGAATGCACACAATTCTTACTAGAAGATCTGATAAATCTCAAACTAATTGAGAGACACTGCTAAAACTAATTTTGATTGCATTAATTATAAAAATAAATTTATTTATGTAGTGGACAAATAAGGAATATTGCATTGTTTCTGTGCAACACAATGTCGCCTTTGGATAGGGCAAAGGCCTGGAAAACAAGGGATTCAAGAACCGTGTTTGCCAAAACTGAACAGTGATGCATCGTTCTCACTAGGAACAGATTATTCATGTTTTTTCCATTTTCATTTTCCAGAAGATCACACTGAGGCAAGAACTATTGCTTTCTATGTGCTGGCTTCACGTTCAGACAGAGTCTTTATGTGTTTCCATAGTACAAATAACGATTAAGAATTTGTGACACTTTCAAGTACAGCTGAAACACAGAACGTTTATATTAAGTCTTTACTGGAAATTCTGTCTAAGTGTGCTTTAGGAGATGTTGTTGACTTTAATGGGTTATCACATAGACCTATCTTGACCTCTGTCTTGCACGAAAGTATAGGAATGGATCTCCTTTTCTCATGCATTGGCTCATGCAGGAAACCTTTTAACAGCAGCTACTGGCATACTTTGGCAACCTTGTACACAGTAAGGGTTGAATACATTTTCCAGTGCATTATCAACAGTTCTCAGCATAACTCAAAAAGTATCCCTTGACACCTTCACAAATATTTTGCATTTACATATTTTGAATCAGAATTATGTTTTGTCATTTGACTATACACATCCTCATTTTTTACTGACAAAATTAATATTAGATAATATGTTTTCTTGTATTTAAGGATATATTAGTTGGAAATATTCAGCCTTTCTTAAATGGAAATGTTAAATGTTATACCACTTAGATGTACAACATTTTGTTTGATTGCTTGTTCTGCTTTGGTTTTGTTTGTTTGTTTGTTTGTTTGTTTTTTCTCTTTTTTGTTTCTCTAGTTATCTACTAAATACCATAATTTTTTTTTTATTGTTTGTTAGACAGTTCCTTAACAACACAGACTTCTTAGCTGGATATCAGGAAAAACTTATTTACAGAAAGGGCTGTTAAGCACTGGAATAGGCTCCCCAGGGAGGTGGATGAGTCACCATTGCTGACTGTGTTTGAAAACCATTTGGATGTGATGCTCAAGGACATGATTTAGCAGAGGGTTGTTAGAGTTAGGGTAGTATGGTTTTGTTGTGGTTGGACTTGACAATCTCTAAGGTCTTTTCCAGCCTGAGCTATTCTATGACTCCATGATTCTATGACTTGCTCTGCCATGCCCCATTATTCTAAAAAACAAATAAGAAATTCTAACCACAAGGTTAAATGATAACAGTTTAACATATTCGCTAAAGCCATGAATACAATCCTATACAGGATAATAGTAGTATTTTAGAGTGTTTAATAGAGAGTGCAAAATTCGGCAGTATAAGTGAGAATTTGTTTTCAGAGTTCATGTATAAAATATTTTTCATTTTCAAGTTACTTATGTGTGATGCTTGAATTGACTAAGTTCTAGGAAGAAGGACACTCTACCATTAATAAAAAAACAATACTCTTGTAAGTACAAATTTTTAATATATCTTCCAAAAATCAGTTGGATACTTCAGTTTGTTTACTTGTTTAAAAAACACACAAATGCCAACATATTGCTCTTACTGGTTTTGGAAAAGATTTAGTGATTTCTGATGACATTTCTCTACAGTGAGTAATAGATCCTGCAGCTGTTTCCTCTCAAGTTAAATACCAAATATTTATATTCCTCAATTCTTTCCAAATGATATTCCCACTCATTCATTTACAAAATTGTTTTCCAGTTACATATAGAATACAAAATTTGAATCTTCCTGAATCAAGACATGCAAGCATTTGATAGAGTCATCCACAGAACACTGATTACAAAGCAACATTCTGAAGATACTTTAGGCTTAATACTCCTCCAGAGATGTCACATACTTGCTGTGTTCTCTTCATAACAGATGACTCTGCTTCCTTTATCTATGACAAAAGCTGACACAATGTCAAATACGAATGTGCACACAGTTGCTGAAATACATTTGACATGCATTAAAGCATAGTGCAAAGCCGTGTTACAATGTCAACTCTCTTCTGAAAAAAGAAATAATCACTGAGCTAATGTGTTCTTTCACCAAGACATGCAAATCCTAATGGAAAATTTCCAGATTACTAGAGGACATAGAGCTTTACTTTTTTCTTTGGAGTTTTCTCAGAATAATTCTTACATGTGGAAAGTTAATTATTACAGTTTTATTTCTCAGCATCAAATATGCTAAGATAATTACGTTCATCAAGTGTAGTTTGTAATAGGTCCTCTGTACAGATCGATAGAAGCAACATTACAATCAGCTACCTAAACCTACAACTGCACTCTATTATCTGCAGAGGTATTGTAGGAATCTTCTTAATGCTGTATGTTAGCATTTCAGTTTTAAAGCATTTTTAACAAAGAACAAGAAATACTGCTTTAAGTATAACCTGAGTTCAGCTTTAAACTTTACCTGTTTACCTTTTTTTGTTTGTTTGTTTTTACTAAAGTAGCTTTTTGTAGCTTTTAACTTAAAGAGATACTTTTAGATAAAGTAGAAAACAGTATCTAACCCTGTTTTGAATCCTGCAATGGATGCTGAGAGAATATAAGGCCCTCTCACTAAATGTCAAAGATAATGATGGTATCTCTGAGATAGAAAACAAATTCTACAAGACATCAGAAAAGAAGAAAAAAAAGAAAACAGTGTTTTCACAAATCATATATACCAGGACATACCTCACTCAATCACTCAGTTAACTTCTAACTCAACTCAAGCTGAGAAGAAGAACATTAGAGAATTCTATAATAAGTGCACATAAACATTTGTGGTATTTAAAAGGCAACAGCACCAAACTTGAAAATAAAGTCATGTATTGCAAACTTAACAATGACTCTATTAAAAACCCCAGTCACTGAGTGTGAGATCTCTAAATGGTATAGTTTATAAATGGTATACTTTATACCACTTAATTCCAAACATTGAAATCTCATTTTTTCATAGAATCTGTAAGAATAACGACCAAAGTAAAAAATAATTGCACAAAAATGCCTTGACACTTTTTTATATAGGAAGGTATTAAAACCAGCCTCTGTTTAAATTAATAACCTCTGGATATAGTAAGATACATCCTGTGAAATGAATTTCATTACTAGTATCTTGCTAAGATTCACCATTTATTTATCTATACCCTGGAAGAAAAAAAAGTAAAAATCAAATATACTGCTTCAGCCAGGGTATCAAAGAAAGGTCCACTTTTTCTGCCTGTAAAACATCTAAGAGTACTTTTCTAAATGTAGATTCCTCCCTACTGATGGTATGCCAGAAGTGTAAACACTGAAGAACACAATCAAAAAGATTCACAAAAATCTTGTACAAAGAATAGCAAGCAATGAAAAATGGTCTAATGGATAAATATGGGAATCATAGTCAGACATAAATTCTCTCCTGGATTATAAACAGTCACATCTTCCTCAGTTTTTGTGTTTGTTTGCTTTAAATACAATGGATGTTTCTAGAGAAAGTATAGCTAAGGTTTTAAACATAAACACAAAACTAAAGAAACTCATCTCCGCTTCTTTGCATTGAAGAATAGGCTCTGTTAAGGTATTAGTTCTTTTTATGAGAGTGAGCCACAGTTGATTTTTGACCTTAAAAATAGGAAATTACATTCCAACATGGCACAGCCCTTTTAAAAATTAAATTTTAAATTACTTCTTTTCTTTGAAGCCCATAGTAAAGTGCATATTGAAGTATGGAACTAGAAGGTGGTGATATCACATCTGACAACTGAGGGCAGTGGCATAATTTACATTGTTTTACGAATTATTTCAGTCTATTGATTTATTTCCAGGTAAACACAAGGCATTGATGAACCAGCTTGAACTAATTTCAGATTCATGCTTGTCCATAGAAAACTTCAACATGTGTCAGAATCTCTCAACATCAGATGGCACCAACATTGTAATATACTTCTAGAACTGAAAGTTTACATTTGTCTTGATTTTCCCTTTCCTGAACTGGAGAGCATCTTAGGCATTGCAGTACATATTGTACTCGTGTATGTATTATGTTTGATGATATTTTCAGTTAAATATGACGCATGACACGAAAGGCCATGGTACAGTTATTTATATCTCCATTTGTACTGACATATACTTTATCCTCATGCATGCTCTTTATGAAATGCATTTTTTGCATAAAAAGGATGGCCTCTGATTTTACTTTTCTCCTGCAACATACATAGCAGCATGGTACACAAGATATTACTGTGGTTCACAAACCATGCTTGGCAATCTGTCCAAAAATTATTTTCTCATACCAAAATATCAACTGAAACTTTAGCCTGTTATTGTGGAGAAAGAATGTTATCTTCTTCCTATTGCATGTTCCATAAGCTTCGCTGCTGTAAAACTAAAAGCAGTCGTGGCTAATAAGACATGAATTCTAGAAACCTTGTTAAGACATTTTTCCTTCTTGGAACATTGAGCCCACTAATCTAAATCCTAGATTAATTCAAATATGATAATCCATCAGATTTTCAGAAAAGAAAGGATCGACAAACCCTTACTTTAAGTCTCATGGAAAATACATTCCTATACATCTGGAAGCATGGAGTAGGGCAACTGGTTACAGGATCATGAAAGGTGCATCAGCCAAATATTGTACTGTCAAATCAGATTTCTGTTCTCTGAACTGGAAGCTATTCCCTGTACTCTATTAGATATCTGAGAACACATTTCTTAGCCACTTTGAGTCAAAAATAGTAACACGACTTCCTCCATTCCACACATACTGTGGAAATTTCCTTGCTCACAGTACTTTTCTTCGGTAAAGAAGACGTCTCTAGGCAATCTCATGGTACATTAATTATTTAGTGAATAAATAATTAATTAAAAGATTGGAAAGATATGACAGGATAAAATGATTTACTTTCTCAAGGAACGGAGGCTACCAGTAGCATCCCAGAGAGATCTCTGAGGAAACATGTGTTTTTCAACATATTCTCAAAAGGGCTGAATAATAAGGTGATAAGATTTGCTATTGATGCTAAGCTGCTAAAGGTAGAATGGGACTAAAGGAATAACTACACATGTGCTTTCTAATACTGGCAGATGAAACTCATTGTAGATAAATATAAAATGCTGTACGTTGGATAGGGGAAATCAATCCTAAGCTTACTGGCAAAATGATGGACTTGCAACTAACTCAGTGCTCATATGAAATCTTGGAAGTGTCATAGATTTAAAAAAAAAAAAAAAAAAAAAGGTTAGTTCATCATTCAATGGTGGTCAAAAATAATCAATATAAAACTAGAAATTACTGAGAAAATAAAACAGGAAACAAGGTGATTTGTGCCACATTATGAATTTGTGTTTCAGTAGCATCCAGAATATATTGAACATTTCTGAGCATGCTCCATCTGAAAAAAAGACTCAAAAGATTCAAAGAAATGTTGGAGAAGGAACAGAGTAAGGATGAAAAGAGTGACTTGGAAAGGTTTCTGTGCACTGAACAGTGGAAAGACATGATTAAGAGAGAGATGAAAGAGTCCTACAGGGTCACAGGGGATAGTGAGCAGAAAAAAAAATAGGAATCAATTTTTCACTGTCTCTTCCAAAACAAGAATTAAGTGATGTCAGCTGAAACTAGAGGATGGCAGTTAGAAACAAAAGATTTTTTTCCTTCACACGATGGATAGATAATCTGGAAAACAGTAACAGGAGACAGAAGACAATAAAACTTTATAAGTGTTGCGAAACTAATTTGAATTTTCCTCCAGGGATTTGTCCACTGAGGGTTAATAAAACACAGGATACATTCTTTGGTATATATCATGCGTACTTATACTTTGTTCCTATATTCTTGCCTAGGTATAGTTTTGGAGCACCTGGAGATGCTACTAGGCTAGACAGATTCTTGATCTCTCACAGCGCAGTCGTTGTGCTCTTATGTCAGTTCTGCCCTGCTCCTGGCAGTTCTATACACAAATATTCTGCCAGGAATTAAATGCTTGCCTCTCTGGAAATGCTGTCCTAATTAACCTCTTTTTATTACTCATTTGTGAAGGACGAATAACGCTTTTTTCATATAGTTATTAGAACATACATATACATACCAGAATATTTCTGTTGGAGCTAGAAAGGTAGCAGGGAGAGGTTGACCACAAGGTAGCTGAAACCTTATTCTGATTGAATGCTCTGACTAGAAATACATTTAAAAAGAAAAAAGAAAATGGAAAAGAATAAAAACTTAAAATGAAAAGCTGATTACTACCTGTTTTGCTAACAGTGTTCAACTCCAGCCAATTCTTGCTTAACTGTGATGTGCAACAGATAGAACAATCATTAAGAGCAAAGAAGATGTACTTTTTCAGTTGTTCTTCAAAGTAAGAGCATATTTTATTTGCAATGAATTAGCAGAAAATCAACTCCAAAATCATTGAACCCTACTAAGATGCAGCCCTTCTTACAAGGTAATGGAAGTAATGGGAGCATTCCTCTGTCAGTTTCCGCACATTTAGACTAGCTGTTAGTACTGTTTGTTCCTTATTTATCTTTAAATAGATATAGATATATACAGATATGTATATATATACAGACACATGCATACACAAACATATATATATATATATACTCAGACTCAGTATATACTCAGACTGAGTATATATACTCAATATATATATACATATATATATATATATATATATATATATATACACACACACAGAAATCTACAGCTATTTACTTAATACTAAAAATGGAGTAACTTGAGCCAAGGGCATTCTTCCTTCTTTCTAAGGCAATCATATATCTCTAATGTAGAAACTGAAAACTAGTACATAGCACTAAAGCTGAACATATTTATACAAAACATCTTAAAAGTTTTTTCATGTAGAAACAATGTAATAACATAACTAATTAGCAATATAAGACCTACACAGAAAATTATCAGTTTGCTGGAAATAACATCTTTATTCAAAGAAGGAATTAAACATTATCCCAGAAATAGACCACAGCTAGTTCTATGTGAAGCATGAATTAAGAAAAACGAGATGCATAAGCCTTGCAATAGCTATCTCACTATATGAGGAATATAGATGAAAATTTGGTATTAAGCTAAATCCTTCTCAAACACATGCTGACATATCCATTATATTGTGACCATTTGTAGCCTTTTTTAAATTTAATTTTAAAAAAATCCTATTAACTGAAATTATTAATCTCTTCATGATTACTTTTGGTCCTTGGTAAAATCCAAGATTGCTTACAGACTGTTATTGGCTAGGAGTATATGTTTCTTCTCAAACAAGTAATTACATAAATTCCAAGCCTAAGTACATGGGAAGAGGACATATTGGTCCTGCTCACATTCTCCTTTCCGTGATGCCAACTGCAAGTCAGTCTATCTGATAAGGCCACTGTGGAACTTTCAGACTTTGACATAGAAATCAGAAAAAAAATCCGTTTTTCTTACCAATTTGTTTCTCAGCGACAGGTTCTGGGTTGGTTTTTGCTTTCCTTTTTTTCACATTACTGAAAACTTGTCTCATGTAACTACATCCACTACATCAGCACTGGTTAGAAATTCAATTTAAAAGATTAAAAATGCTAGAAGAGTTAATAATAATATGAAAATGACTCCACTACAAACATTGCCGGTTTCAGAACGGAGTTCCTTAAAACTTCTTTACTGTGGCTTTCCCAGAACAATAAGGATACAACTACAAACCCCTTCTATTCCTTAATATGAAGACATATTATTACTAATTGCACAGCATCATTTAAGTTTTTTGACACAGTTCATACTATAAATACAAGCCCAAAAGCCCACAGACTCATTTGCAGCACCATTCTCCCAAGTTCCACTAGCACTACAGAAGGAGGAAAAAATCAGAAACATGCCCCTAAAAAGTGCTTTGTGGTATCCAAGATGGTTTTAGCAGACTGGCAAGGAATCTACAATGCCAAATACTACAGAAACCATTTCAAAGTCAGTAGGTTAGGTTAACTGTTACTCAGATTAACTTTTCTCCCCCACTGTCTTTTTTCTTGTAAAATTACACTCACAAGCAATGCCATGTGCCTCCTCCTTACTTTCCCAATATACACCATGCACTAAATGTGTGAAAAAGAACAAAGAAAAGAATGTGGCTGGCACAAGCACTATAATATTTTTCACTCATAACCCGGCAGAGGTTTCCATAGCCATGGACCTTAACTGAGTGTTGACACTGAGCAGTGCACAAGGCCTACACTTAATCCTTTCCTTATAGCAAAACTGGGTTAGATACAAGGTGCTTGCTTCTATGCTGAAGAACCCTCTACCCCATACATGGAGTATTCAGATCATTTTCTCAACCACGATTTCACGGACACACACACTATTTCCCATCAGCCGGATGAGGAATCCTTTGAATGGGTTCTGACCTAAAATCTCAGGCAAATCTGTTTGTTCATTTATCTGAAGTTGATTAATTTCATTATTGATCACTGCAGCTTTTTTATCATGGCTACAATGTCATAGGTTAATTCTACTTGCTGTGGTCTTGGCACCGTATCTACTGAATTATTGACTTTTGTGCATGGTACTCCTTCATTTTGTTTATCCACAGTAATAAATCTTCAGCTCTGTTTTCAAATAAACAACACAGCACTGCTTAAGTAACTTAAACTTCACTCCAAGTAAAAAGTCCTGCAACCATTTCACCTGCAAAGCAATTTTGGTTTCTCTTATCCTTAGTATTCTATTTACTTCAAAAGTTATAGTCTTTTATGAACAACAGTTAATTTTCCTGGGATTTTCAGGATAAAAAAGCCTAAGTTTCCTTTATGAAGTTTTCAAAACAAACAAACAAACAACAACAAAAACCACAACAAACGACCTGATTAGTAACTTCTGATTTATCTGAGTATTTCCTAAGACTCCTGAGGATCCCATGGCTGTAATTCTACTACCTGTTTTACAACCATCCTATCATAAAGTTACTTACATTCAAAACCCCATGTTATAGGAGCAGGAAAACACTGACCTGGTGTCAGTAAGTAAGAAGAATACTGCACTAAGCAGAGCTAGATTCTGTACTTCAAAAATTTTTGACTTCTATTTCAATTAGAATTCTTCTCACTGAGGAAAAAGTATTGATACTGACAGGAGAAAACTACCTTGCAAATAAATTCAGAGAAACGCAGAAACCTCCACACCAGTCATTATATGTTGTCATTCAAACTCCAACAACAGAGTTCCATATTTGATCACAGAGTACATCACAAAAAGAGTAAAGATCTTTGTTAGCCTACAAAACTAAACAGTCCTTATTTTAGAGAAGTTCTTGAAGCAGTAAATATTTGTATTCAAATAGCTACTTGGCATGTTCAACTGTTCTATTGTGAACATTATAAATTACTATTTGCTTTTGATTTCAATTCAACCATATTTAACTTTTCCAGATGTTTTGTTGCCATCTTCAAGGAAAACTAAGCTTCCTATTGTAGTCACAGATACTATATGTGAGAATGATGTTTTTGTCTCCAGAATATTATTGTACTTAAATATCACTCTAATTTCTTTATGTTCAGAAAGATCCAATGTCTTTGCATATAACTTCAGAAGAAAATGGTACAAAGATACCCCAGTTTACATTGTTATAACAGCTCAAGAGTTTCCACAATGAGTGATTAAATAGTGGACGCATAATATCAGAAAGAATCACATTAATGTACTGTTTCTTTGGACACAGTAAGAACCTGCAGCATTTGTATGGGGACTGTTGAGTCACCTGAGGCAAAGACTGAGTCAGACTTGGGAGCACAGGTGAAGGCAATTCAGCTGTGTGACCCAAAGGGATGGAGCCTGGTCCTAGACACCATTTAATGGCTGACTGTCACTGGGGAATGAGGTCTCTTATTAAGTAGATCAGTATAGTTTTGTTTTGTTTTTTTGTTTTTTTGTTTTACCATGGCTACAATGTCACTGGTTAATTTTATTTGTTGTGGTCTTGTGCTGAATTGTTGATTGTTGTGCATGGTATTGATTCATCTTAGCACAACAGTCAAAGGTCAGAAAAATGAGAAGACTCAGAGGAAGTATATAGTGTGATTCTTTAAGGGCAATGTAAGATTCATTTACGCCAAGCACCTTCTTTCATCAGAAAAGTACGGACCTATTGGAACAGGTCCAGCGGAGGCCACAAAGATGATCAGAGGGCTATTGCCCTATTCCAAAGAAATTGTAACTTTCAATATGTTATCATATCTTCTAGTTTAGAGGTAAAACAGTCTTATATAGAGAGTAATTCAACATGCAGTACTCATAATATTTGGCTGACCAAATGCAATAGGCTGACAATTCTTTGTAAAACTGATTTATTGTGAAGCAGGCGAAAAAGCAATCTAGATCTTTTTAGATAAATAGTCTCCATAAATGTTAATTTGAAGGCATTAAAGTACTGAGATGTGGCCAGAAAAGTATCTTCACTTATTTTCCAAACATAATACTTCATATCAGAAGTGATTTTCCAAAAGCATATTTTCCCTCTAGAATAATCATCCACTAGATTACACAAGAGTTCTTTCATTTCTACCCAGTCAACACAGTAATAGGCTTATTTCATTAAGTAATCCAAGGAAGCAGTACATGGTGTCAAATATATGTATTTTATATACATATAGCGCAAACTTTTTGCATCTTTCCATGACCTTATTTGTTCAAAAGCCTGTGCCAGTGTTCTTATTTGGTTCAGTGTAAGGAGAGGCTTTATATTCACTTTTCCCTTTCAAGAACTTAAAACTTCTTCCTAACTCTTCCTTTCACAAATCTCTCGAGATTCATTTAACAGCATATCTGAACCTCTTGGCAGATTTCAGGAATAAATATCAGGTACTGGAAAGAGAAATTTAGTAGTGTGGTGGGGTGTATTTTACCTGTAAAAATGTGAATCTTCAGCAGGGATTTCAACAGGTAGATATTGTTCTTCCTTAGACAAAACTTTACGGAGAATCAGAACAAAAGAAAGCTTACTGATAGCTATTTTAGTTACAAGAGAAAGCAGTTAAACACATAGAAGAAGGAAATTCAATATTTGCTACACCTGACTTCCAACACCTTTTAAAAACAGTCCACCCAGCCTCCTTCTGATAGGCTCTTGGCTCTGCCCATCATTCCCACCCCCATGCCTTTGGCCAAGGACCCTCATTCATCTCAGCCCTGTGTACACAATTCCTACCTGAGCTTTCTGCTAATGTACCACGAGGGCCATATGTTCCCCGAGGCTGGGAACACATGTTATCCTTGGGTGGGCCAGGATGGTACGGCCTGTCCCCCCACTTCTCCCAGTTCCCTACCAGGAGAAGGGCCCTAGGAACACTGGGGGAGTCCCAGGTACTAAGTATCTCCCTGGGGATGAAGTCAGGACCAAATTATGTTGTCATTAGGTAAAGCCTGCTACTGGCTCAATATTCCTTAGTTCAGTAAATCTGATTTTGCTATTGCTAGAAAAATGCCCTGAAAACACAGGGATCAAGACTTGTCCATCTGCAATACTTTGGAGTGTGTTAGTGTTGCTGTAAGATGATGAATAATCACTTCTTGTTGTTAGGCTGTTAATATATTCATTGTGCTAATTGTAAATTGCTGGCTTCACATATCAGTCGGATTCAGTTTTGTCCATAACAAGATTTTGAGTTTTTAACAAACCTAACTAACTTTATTTATTTGGATGTTTAATTTTCAAAAGTAACCTATAAAGAATTACTGAATCTGAGTGAATGAAAAGGCTGAAATCTGCTTGGATTTTGTAAATGACAATGAACTTTTAGAAGTCTCGTACAGTAACTGTCTTAAAGCCATCATTTAAATGCCCATATAATTGAGGTTGGTGGTTTTGATAGGGATTAAAGAAAAGCATTTTTGAGCTACTGATCTGACTTTCAGAGGTCTCCAAAATGCAGCAATGTTATAATTCAGTGGAACTATGTTATTTTAACTTAAATTATTTGGTTAGTTAAAATAACAAAAAACTGATATCCTTTCCAAGATCCATAATTTGTAATTCAGTGCAAGAATTTTTCTACAATTCCCCAAAGTTCAAGCTAACATATAAAAAAATAAGCAATGAAAGAGTAAACAGAATCTTGATAGCTCTCTTCCCACTGCACCCCTACTGAGTACGCTACAATTGTACAGCCCTAGAGTGACATCTACAGTTCTGAATAATAGGCAAAGGAAGTAAAAGTCGCATCCACTTATCCTTCATTAGCTAGGAAACAAGAGTGAACTAATAATTAAATACTGCATTACGCAAGAATACAAAAAAGGAAGTCATTTTACCACAAAACACTCCTGACAGGAAGCAACAGCAACAATTCAGTATGTCAATTCAGCTCTTCTGTCAGTGGTTTACTACCACGACCTTTTCCTAACAGTTTTAAGAAAGCTTAACTCTGCTCTAGGAAAGGAGCATCAATTGAGTGCAGCTGAGAAATAGTCAGACCTGGGGAAAAATAGTCATCTGATGAATCGATCTTTTTAGATGATGCATCACAGGAACTCATAGAAAGTAGAGCTTGAGGAGGGATAAACAAAAAAAACAACAACAAAAAAAACAACCAACCAACCAAACAAAAAAACCTCAGTACAAGATACTGTGAAACAACAAAATTGTATGTTATCAATGAATATCCATCACTTTGCCAGTAGTTGTGCAGACTGAAATATTTGCTTTGACACTTAGTAAGCAGAATCATTGCTCTCTGTAATTACATAAAGGGAGGTTGTAGTGAGCTGGGGGTCGGCCTCTTCTCTTGTGTAACTAGTGATAGGACTAGAGGGAATGGCCTCAAGTTATACCAGGGGAGATTCAGGCTGGATACTAGGAAATAGTAGTTTTCCAAGAAAGTGGTCAGGCTCTGGAATGGGCTGCCCAGGGAGATGGTGGAGTCACCAAACCTGAGGTGTTCACGGAACATTCAGATGTTGTGTTGGGGGACATGGTTTAGTGGGAACTACTGGTGATAGGTACACGGTTGGATGTGATGATCTTGTAGGTCTTTTCCAACCTTGGTGATTCTATGGTTCTATGATCACAAATTACAATTCAGATAGCGAAGCTCTTCTGCTGTTAACAGTACTACTGTATTCCAATTTATGGAATATATTCAACACACAAGAGTAAATGTTAAATATAGCATTCAAAAATTAGTAGTCATTCCTGAAATAGGGAAGCATTTAATACTGGCTTTTAATGCGCATGTGAAGAAAAATCCATTCTGTTGATAAGGACAATGACACCGTGAAAAAAAAAAAAAAACACATTTATTTGATCAGATGGTATTTCTGGAACTAAACACATGATATTCTAATACCAAAAGAATTCATTAATATAGTAAAACTTAGTCATGCACAATGGAGTCACACTGAAAGTCAGAAAAGGGGGAAATGTCATTAGAACATTCATTAGAAGATAAGTGCTGGTTGCAAGATGATTCATGATCCCTTTAGACACGATAAGAAATGATAGCTAATTTGGAACATGCAAGTTTATTACAGATCAGCTAACTTTGAAATATGATTCTGAAATGATGCTGCTTTCTTGCTAATACCATGTTGTGACAGTCAGTGCAATACTTTGCATGTGATTAGAGGAAATGTAGGGAAAATTATCAGCTTTTCGTGCTTTCACTTTTATTAATCTTGCAATATCTAGAATAAAATTCTTATATGTATGTACCAGAAATTATGTCTGTTGCATACAGACTTTTAATAGAAAACAGGGAAAGAAGAATGAACTTTAAAAGGCAGCAGAAAAGATAGGAGCAAGAACAGGGGAAATTGCACAATAAATAACACATTTGCATTAGGCTTACAATCCTTGTCAGGAAAGAACAGATGGTTTAAGAAGATTTCAAACTTTCTGGACATGACAGGTTAATTTTTACCAAAAACAAGCTAAAGATAAAGCCAGTCTGAGTGAAGGTGAAATGAAAAAAGCTAATGTATGATGTATGATACCTACTTTGGATAATGTAAGCAACTTTGTCAATAAATGCATATGTGTCCTGTCACTCAGAGTAAATATGGAGCTCAGTCTCTGATATGTGTTCTAATACAAATGAGGTAGGCCACAAGAATTATCTTACTTGAAACCAAACACCCCCCAAAATCTTTAATGTATATTTCTACTCATTACAATGATGATGATGCACACCAAGATGTTAAGCAAGTCTCATCATCAAACAGAATGCTATAGAAGATTTCAGTGTAACTCCCTTTCTTCACTCTGCCATATATGCTCAGGGTATAAAAAGATGTGGAAGAAGAGCCATGTAGTCCAAGAGGACACTGCAAGAGTATGCCATGTTAAGAAAACCAAAGCCCACCTGGAGAATAATCTGATCAGGAATGTGAAGGGTGACAAGAAGGATCTCTACAGGTACAGAAGAGAACAGAGTGTCCTGAGAAGTAAAAGACCTACAGGTAACATCAAGTCCAACTTCTGGCTCAATGCAGCACCACCCAAAATCCAAAGCTTATGTCTGAGAGGACTGTACTAACACTTCTCGAACTCTGGCACTTGAGGTGGTGCCTGCTGCCCACCAGCCTCTGGTAAAGAGTCTTTTCTCATATCCAGCCTGAACATTCACTGATGCAGCCTCATATACATCTTCCAGCAATTTGTTTTCACATGTTCTTTTGGGAACATGGAGGAATTAAATGAATTTTCTAACTTTTAAATCCACTTGGATTTATGCTCCCAAAAGAGTGATGAACGTATGTAACTTATTTCCATAGGCTCCATTTGTCATAGATGTAAGAATATATTTTTTGATGTATTTCTCAATACTATTCCTTCAAGATATAAAATCCCTGGGGTAAATGAAATGTACTTCAGAGAAGTGGAAATCCACTTTACATAGCTAAATGCCTTTAAATGATATCTCCCTACTAAAATCCCAGAAAGCCATGCATTTCTGATAACCCAAGAGATTTCTTATGTCTTTGTGGAGAAAATTAAGCTAAAAAGGTTCTACTGAATTTAACACAAAACTATATGGGACTGAGGTAGTTCGACATTTCAGTGGAGGAAAATAGCAATTGTTTGAAAGATAAGGAGAAAACACACAGGGAAGCATGAAATACAAGTATTGAGGAAATTGGTTCTTCTTTTTCTGTGGATAATTTTAGGGTTTTTTCTTTTTTTCTTCATTTTCTCTTTTTTTTGGGGGGGGGGCTGGGGGTTGTTTGTTTTTGTTTTTGTTCCTTTCATGTAGCTCAGCTTATTTAAAACAAACAAACAAACAAAAAATATTTCAGTTGTAAACTATCAAAATATATCTATATGACAACCAAGAATATCTTTCAGGTAGAATGAAACTCAAAAATTATTATTCTATGAACTCAACAAAAGACTAATAACTAACCATATTTTACGTATGGAAAAAAAATGTTTTTTTTCTCAAATAAAAATCTACATGAGTAACTGTATTATGAAAATATATAGTCAGATTTGTAACAATTGTAAGTATTCTGCTTCCATAATTTTTAATGTGACAACACATTCCTTCAAATAATAATTTGCCTTTCAGAATTAATGATCATTAGCACTGTATTTACGCAATTCATTAACATAGATGTTCTAGTAACATTAACACACACTGCTTACCACTGTGCTGTGTTTGAAGCATTTTTGAAGCCTCAGTCTTATTTATTTATTTATTTATTTTGCTGGCAAGACACAGTAAAGTATTACTTTCTTAATGTCACAAGAGAGACTTCAAGGTATGCAGCGTGCTGCCCATACAGGGTGATTGAAAGAGTCATATCAAGCACCAAGCAGCAAGAAAATCTTTGTCAAAAAAGATACACAGCCACACTAAAATTACAATTCTTTTCCTAAACAAGGCATGGTAAAATAGAATTTCACAGCAAACTGATAATATATTTCAGTAAATTCTCATTTATTTCTTTGGCTCAATAGAAAGAGAACACCCACCAAATGCTCAGTAGGGATGTGTTCCTACGAGAATCTAGACTGAGTGCATTGGATCTACAACAAATCTGGCCTATTGCACTGCAAAATCCATGTTCAAAAACTGTGAGTGGATATCTTCCCTGGCCAACCTGACAGCTTTCTACCGCGAAATGAATTATTTAAAGTAGTAGATGTTCATTATCTAGATTTGAGCAAAACATTTGACACAGATTCTCCACTTGCTGTTGTGAGATCCTTACAGTCTGAGCTCAGCTTTTTCTAGGTACTTTGTGCTCAGGAAAAGGTCCCGTACTGATTCCATCTTTCTGCCTCCCATCCTCAAAATTGTTAACCACATTCGTGCCAGAGGGGTTGGGGAAGTCATTCTTATTCAGTGGCTGTGAGAACACAGTATAAGGACCAGGTCCACATTAGGACTCACCACAAAAACAAGGACATCTTTAGCAAGCTACAGCAAATGCCCAGAAAACCCAGGTAAGCATGAGGACAGAGCACAGCATATACAAGGAGAGGCTGACACAGTTGGCTTGATTCACTCTGGAGAAGAAAAGGGGCACATTCTGCTTTCTTCAGCTACCTTTCAGGATTCTCTACAGCCAGGCTCTTCTCTTAGCTCCACACTGAAATCACAAGAGGAAGTCATCCCAAGTTTCAGTATGTGCAGCTCTCATTTGAGAAGGGAAAACAAGATTAGACCACCAGGATGGCTCCCAAATAGAAATTAATCTAGATAATTCCATGACAGCTGGTATCCCGCAACTCCACAGGAACAAATGGGAAGAATCTGAAGATTCTGAGAGAACCAAGGACATCAGAGGATTGGTTCTTAAGTACTAGAAAATACAAGGTTCATACCCATCTTTAAGAAGGCTAGGTGCCAGGATTCTAGCAGCCCTTCAGCTGAACTACAGTCCAGAGATCAGGAATCACCTTGCAAATCTTCCTTACATGTAGGAAGGACAAAACAGGCATTAAGCAAACTCTGCAGGGTTCCGTATCTCAAGGATCCCTCCTACCTGGCCAACTGGATTTCCTTTGAGAAGACAGTTATTGCTTCAGGGAATACAGGGAAAGACAATCATCTATTTGTCTTTACTTTTACTAAGGCTTTTAAGACAGTATCTTGAAGTATCCTTAGAATCAAGTGAGTGAGATAAAGATAGGAGTCAGACTTTAAAAGTCTGACAGAAACTTGGCTGAATCTCTACAAGGAAAATGACTACACACAGTACGTGCCAGACCCCAAAAATGAGCTGGATCTACTTTTGGACTCAAAAGGAATTACCAAGCTGCAGCAAGTGCCCAGGTGGGACCCCAGAGTCAATCAGGTGGACAAAGCACAGGGGCTATAAAGAGGGGATGTAGCTTTCCATGTCTGTACAGTGGTATAAAGGAAGGCAAGAGGCACAAGCTGTAATAATGTAAAGAGTCAAGAAATAGTTGCAAGGTATCATTTTAGAAAGAAAGATTCTCTTACATGTAATGATGACTATACATTTAGTACGTGTGGACGTGAAAAAAAATTAATTACAATGCTTGAATTGGCAAATATACAATAATTTAAAAGGTCAATGCTTTACATACAGAAAGAAGGACAGACTATTTCTTGCTTGAGTCTTTCAGTCATTTTATGTGACAACACTACGGACTTGATGATCCTTGTGGATTCCTTCCTACTTATATGGAACTTGGTATGTTCCATGACAACTACTAAACAGCTTCCTCTTACTGAAGGTCAGAAGACTAAAGCTAAGAAACTTGAATTTCTTGTAGGACTGGTACCTAATGTTACCACATTTAGAACAGAATCATGCTACTTTCATCCTGTAGTTACTTTGCAGCTTGTGAATGTGAATAGTTTTTCATTTTGCTATAGAATGTCATTTATGAACAGGTGGAAATTTTACTTCGTAATTTCCTACAGTGAAGAACTCATTTTTTTTAGTACTTGTTTCATGTTCTAATATTTTTCTTGCTCCTATCTGCTATACACAGATACATGAAACTTTAATAAAGCCTTTTTAAAGTACAGAATTTATTTTTCCCTGATTTATTTATTTATTTGTTTGTTTATTTTCCCAAAAACATTTTGTGTGTTCAATCAGCTCAATAGCTATTCTTACTACACTTCTTAGCTTGCCAGGAACACCAAGACCATGGCAGAATACACATTTCCTGTAGAAACACGAACGTAATCTTATTTTTAGAATTGAATCATCCATCTTTTCCACTACACCAGAATAACTTGATGTTATAGTTCCCTATCTTACAATAGATCTCAGAAGCTCTTTGAGAAGGTCTGTTGATAGATCTTTCTGACAGAAATTCCCCCAGTTAAGAGATCTGGTCATAAACATGCAGTAAGATATTAGCAACTTTACTTGAATGTATTTTCTCTTTTGTGTAATTATTTACCACAACTGTACCTTGGTATTTTTACCCAAGATTTCACAATCTGTATGAGAAAAAAAAAAAAAAAAAAAAAAAAAAAAAAAAAAAGAAATGGTAAAATACCTTTAAAGATTTATTCTTTTCCATCTCTCCTACTTTCCATTGCCCACTTATACAAGGAAGATTCATATCACGGTAAAGCTGGAAGAGAATTCTCTGTTCCTGGTAATATTAATACCAGGAAATAATAGGGGAAGCTTCAAAATTTCCTTCAAAAAGGAGTGATTCACAAACACTGCCTTACTTGATGCCTTTTAACCCTTCCTAGTTTTCCATATTGATGGAATGTAGAGAAAATATATTGAAGGTTTCATAAGTTTCAAAGCTAATCTGACTGTTCTGACCCCAGGTTAATAGATTTCCATCTTACCCCATCTTACCCCACTAGTCTGATTTACTCCTTGAGGAAAGCAAAAAGGAATCTAATGTAAGAATACTTTTATCGATGTATTGAAGGAGTATTGCATTCATGACAGTCTTTGTATGGGTTCCCTGATCTCTGCAGATGATTCATAAGTCCTACTTTATTGAAGTAGCAATGTTGGTACTGCCTCCAGTAGGAGCAAGAAATAGACTTCGGTCCTCTATGCGCATTGCTGAGAGATCATTAAGAGCTTTGATAGCAGCTCAATTCCTGTGTTGCTAAGTTATGTACATCTCTTTCTAACGAGTTACACATAGATATAAAATCTGTAAATATTAATTTTCCAAGACATAACATGATAATCCTGATAAAATGTAAACATATAAGAATTTAGTGAATGTTAAGTAGGAAAGCAGTACTATTCTTTGACTGTTCTGTAAAGCACAAATCTAAGCATTTTCTACGAATGACCAATGCAGCTATTCCCCAGCTTTCATAAATTCACATTAAATTTTGACCTCATCTGTACTGTCTCCCCAGCACAGTACAGATGAAATACCACAACAGAAGTTCCACTTTAAATCAAAGCTAAATCCCAATACCACATTAAGTACACTGAATTTCAATTAAAGTTAAGCTGTAAACAATATAAATCAGCTACATTTGATACTCATAGCAGTCTATACCAAACTTCAGCATCAATTAAGACAATCAGCTGAGCATTTGACCTGATTCTTATCTGTTCAGAAAGCATTGCTGCATGAAAACAGCAGCAACTGGTTACCTCATGCACATCGAATAGAGGTCTGTAGCACAGCCTCTGGGTTTGTGATTCTGCCTTAATAGAATGCAACTCCAGCAGCACTGGCTTCTACATGCCATTTATATTGCACTTTCGTATATTATACTGTAACTGCAATGCCAGCCATACATAAAGCCAAGTTCTATTGAAATATACATGAGCTTTTCTTGTGCAAAGATTGGTACTATTAGCAATTAAAAAGTAGAAGTGATTGTTATCTTTCCTCATGTGAGTATCTACTTGCCAAATGTGTTCCTGCAGCTAGTTGTTATGCTCAAAGACCGCAAGGTGGTAGTCTTGCCCTAAAGATAATATGCTGACGAGGGTTTTCTAAATAAGGGGAATGGCTATCTCTTGTGAGACGTCTGGGTTTTTTGTATCCTATTTCTTTGAAATAGCTTCGTGCACAATAAAAATTAGAGCACAGGAGAGTTAAATCTCAGCTCACTTTTCACCACAAAAATATGACAGGGATTCGTGGGGAGATGAAAAAAATGCAATTGATAATTAATGCAATTAGTAATTTTAAGAACTCCAAAAAGCAGTGCAGTTTACAAATAACACTTGTGCTTTAGTGGATAAAGCTCTTTACTTAAAGGACATTCATTTGTATTACGGACCCTAGTCTGAGAGTTTCTTGTGACAAAAATAACGGGTGGATTATCCATATAAATCAGCTACTTGGGCTTTCATAGTACTAAAAATGTGTAAGCATCTGCAGTTCTAAGAATACAGGAATGGTTCACAAAGCACAATACAATCAAGCAACTAACTGAAGAAATCTGCTGTAAGTTTTCCTGTTCCATAACTTATTCCAGCAGTTGTTAGTTCAAACTGGGCTGAGCAGTTAATTCCTTTTTCACATGCTTTGATAACCAGGTGACTTGGTTTTATGCATTGAAAGGTGGGTTTTAAAACATGTTCTTTGAATTAAATACTTAAAGTCAATCTCTTGGTTTAGCAATTCCTACTTATGTGTACTAAGCTAGAATCCCAGTGGTAGATGTGCAGTCCAAGGTGTTTTGAGGGGCAGACCAAGTAAGAAAACATCCATGAGATTTGGATTTTGGTTGTAGCTCCCAGTTCTTCAAAGCTGAGATAGTTTTCTTAGCCTTTGGTTCATTCCTATCTAACACCACTGAGAAAAGTTTTCTTTTCTTCTTTTTGGTATTTTACCAAAACTGGTAAAATACTCTGCAATTATGAGTTATGCCAAACGTTAGGCAAAATAAGTGAATAGGGTTTTCCCCCAGAAATTCTCTGGTACCCAAGATCATTGAGTTACAGACAGCTGAATCATTAGGTGCACAGCTTTTCCTGACAAATCTTGTTTTGTAACAGGACTGTGGTCTTCAGCAACAATTCTGTACATTGGCTTTGTCTATATCACATTCTACAGTAACTCCTGTCTACAGTGGTCATTGATGGCCTTGTTCAAAACCAGCATCTTTCAATTTCTGTACCTTTAAGTCAAAGTTTTTCATGTGTTCAGGTTTTGATAACCATCATTATCATGAGTATTGCCAGATTTTGCTTCAAAATCAGAGATTAAGTCTAAGAGATTTTCCCATGCAATACCACTGTAATCTCATTACTAAGTTACAGCTTTTTTGTTTTTTGTTTTTTTTTAGTCTATCTATAGAGAAACTGATCTGGACCAAAAACTCCAGGTTATTCAGATTCTGTTGTGAGTTTCCCATTCTGATTATTTTTTCTTTTATATTCCCTGAAGGAATCTAGAAAAAGACTCATTAAGAAAGTCACTACAAACACAATAGCAGGACACTAAAATCAAGTGAACTACCATGACATCTAAGCTCATGGGAAAACTGAGTATTCAAAGTATTGTCAGGCTTCCGGTTTATTTTGGGAGGTAGAGGATATTCCAGAAAGGTGTGAAAGTAGTAGGAAAAAAATATAAGAGTTGTGAGCATAAAAACAAGGGAATCGGGGTCTACTGAAGAATGTTATTTATTACAAAACCTCCAGATAGTGTGATGAAATAACTTCAGGATTTCTGAAATAATTATGGATTTGTTTTCAGTGTCAATTTCTCAACACCTCCTCTTGATTATTTCATGAACTTTCAAGACTTATTGTGCGGATATAGTACATCTGGGAGGAAAGGAGCAATTCCAGAATTAAAGTGAGCTTCATCTCTGAATGGGCTTATTTCAGCAATTGTACAAGCCAATAATTAAAGTAGGAAGGGTCACATTACCCTCCCCATTCTGACAATTGACTGTTTTTTCATGCAATGGATACTGATTTTTAGGCAAGTGTATAGAGACAAAAATCACTAACTTATGCCCATGACTGAACCCATTTAGCTCTACATAAAGCATAAAGGTATAGGATAGATCCAAATTGCTTTCTCCTAGAGGGACCAAGTGCTGGGCACTTCAGAGTACTACAGCCTTCAACAGAAATTTTTCTGCTGGTGAACAGGGTTCTCCTCTAGCACAACGAATTGATCCAAAAGGAAGTTTTTCTTCAATAGCTGACATAAAGCAGGAAAAGTACCTAGTCAGCTGTAGTTTTGAAAAACTTTTGATTTGAAGCAAAACAAGCAGGGTTGGCAGTTCTGTAACAAAAATATGCCGTACATAGAGCAATTGAAGGAACTGCTGCTGTTTAGTCTGGGGAAGAGGAGGCTGAGGGGAGACCTTATTGCTCTCTTCCAGTGTCTGAAAAGTGATTGCACTGAGAGTGGGATTGGTCTCTTCTCACTGGTGATAGGACGAGGGGAAATGGCCTCAAGTTGTGCCAAGGTAAGTTTAGGTTGGATACCAGGAAAAACTTCTTTACTGAAAGGATTGTTAAGCACTGGAATAGTTAAAATAGTGCACCGCCCCAGGAAGGTGGTTGAGTCACCATCCCTGGATGTGTTTAAAAACCATTTGGATGTGGTGCTCAGGGACATGATTTAGTGGAAGGTTGTTAGAGTTAGGGTAGAATGGTTAGGTTGTGTTGGACTTCATGATCTTTCAGATCTTTTCCAAACTGAGCCATTCTATAATTCTATGATTCTATGCATAAAGGGGGGCACTTCACCAAATGAAGATCAGATTTTGAAGTATATGTTCTAGACAGAACTAAGAGAACTGACATGGCATTCTTCCATTTTTGGGTGCTCTAGAATAGAATATTTCTAGAACAATCTACAAAATGTCAATCAGTTGTAGCAATCGCAGAGCTAGCACAGTGCCCCATTAGAAAGAATATAGTAAAATTGCTCTGGATTTTTGCTGTTGATTCACTTGATGTTCAAATGTGCTTAAAAAATTGCCTTAAAAATTGCCTTAAAAATTATGTGTGAGTGTGTTGTTCAAAGAGTTTTGCAAAAGAATTGAGAAACAGAAAAATCAGTAATGCAGAAGCTCAAATGGATACAAATTATACTAAAGTTTTCCTCAAACAGCTCTCTGTAAAAGGAAATAATAAGTTGTGATAGGCAAGAAATACAGATTTAACAACTGAAATACAAGATAGGAATACAGGCATAAAAGCTGCAGCTGAAGAATAGCCAGAGGCAGTACCATCTTAGAAGAGAATTTCTGTGGCTTTAATCAGTTGCTGTGTTTCATCTGTGCTATAAGTACGGCTTAGAACATAGCTGTCCAACTTTCTGGATTGCCTGAGCTGCATAGAGTGAAGAGGAATTGTCTTGTGCCACATACAAAATATATAATTCAGATTATGTGAATAAGTAACAAAATGTCTTTCCTTTTATTTATTTATTTACGTATATATTTAATTAAGATACTAAAAATATGGAGCAACCAAACCATAAAACTACGGGGATATTTCATCTTGTTTTTGTGAAACTAATGCATAAATGTTTGGCAGTAGTTGAAATTCTTAGTGAGTTTTCAAAGTATACATCAGAAATTTCTGATGTATTTTACTCTTCCTGTGTTTCATCACTGAAAATAGTTGCTCATAAATGCATATACTGCCAGAAAGTGAGGGCATGAATAGGGTGTGATTATGAAGCAAGGGATATTTTTCTCAGGTAAAATAGATCTTATAAAAGGTAAAGAGACATGATCAAATTTTTCTTTCAATCAAATGTGTGATTGCAACTTGACACATTCAATTTGAAAATTCACAAGTAATGTGTTTACGTTGACTGAAAATGGAGTTGGAATTATAAAAAGGAGGGAAACCTTGAAGCCTATTCTCAAATTCCTTCATCAAAATGGAAACATAGCACAGATAAGTTGATTTTTCCCTTGATATGTGCTTAGCTCATTTAAATGAGTGATCAAATCAACCAACAACACTAAATCTGTGAGCCATTTGTCCTCTTCATGTTCTGGCACAAATTTTCGTTTTGATTCCATCAATTACTTGCCAATTACATGTTACATACAATACACGAAGGTTTCAGATCAACTGAGTGTGTGTGTTAGTGCTGCACTGTGCCCTCCCCTCCACAGTGTTCCATTCTCTCCTATGCAGTTCACACTCAAGTTACGTGCAATGACTCATGAAGAATATTATTAAAGGGTACATAATAATTCAATCCTGTGGGGACACATCACTGGCTGTCCAGAGCCACGTGCATCCTGTGGGCTACAGGTTAGACGTGCTTGGCTTAATGCGTACTTTAAAAAAGGAAGGAAACAATTCTATCACTGATTTTCTCCACTGTGAAATCATGGGGAGGGGAGAATGGGTTCAAACAAAGGATTTATATTCATGAGAAAGCTTAAGTACCATGTGATGAGTGTCTTCTTGAATCTACATTTCTGACCCCAGGAGTGCTATAGCTGTGAGGGAAAGTGTGCTGGGCTGTAGGGAGAGGGGCACAGATAAGGAGAAGTGCTTCCAAAGATGATTAATTTTGGCAAGATTACCACAAACACTGAAGGTTTATTTCCTAATGAAAACCTGTTTTTTCATCAAATGAGGTATTCCATAAGCAAATTAACAGGAATTTAAATTTGCCAACTACTTATCTGGAGGTATATTGCCATCAATAGTTTGTGACCTGTAAACAAAACCAAGTAGTTACAGCAGAATACCTAATAAATAAATAAATAAATAAATTTATGTGTCCTGTCTAAGAATAACAATCCAAATATCATAAATAGCAATAGATTTGGTAGAGTTCTTGTCATCCTAACATGCTTTAATTCAGAAAAACAAATGAAACTACTTTCATGAAAGTAATAGCACAGATGTCTACAGCAGCAAACAATTAAGCACAGCAGTAGTTAATTACTAGACCAAAAGCACTTGGTGCTAAAGTTTCAACATATCAAATACATGAAATAAGAATGTTTTCACTTTCAATCAGATTTTAAATCTCCTCTGCTGCAACATAAGCAAAATTGTTCAAAGCTGCTTTAAGGATCAGCTTTTGGCTTGTGCACTTAAGTCATACATACAATTTGAAGTGTATTTGAAACGCACCAGGAGCTCAAAGTTTAGTTTCCTTAGAAAGAAATTCAATTTGTACACACCATAGTTACATGCATTTCTGATAAGAAAATAATAAAAAAGGTTCTAAGAAAAGCTTTATTTTAACCTGTGCTTTTGTGTAACCTTAAAGTAGAACAAGAAATCAGAAGACCACTAATAGCTTTTTATATATAAAATGTTTATGAACTGTATTGCTGTATTAAACTATTCCATCAGGGGTTCAGTGTTCCAAACCAGATCATCAGTATTATCTGGTACTGATGGTCCGCTAGTTCTTTTTCCTTATTTGACTACACAGCGTTATTCCCTCTCTTCCACTTACAGCTTCACTAAGAAGAAATAATTTTAAGATTGTAGACTACATTAGAGACTGTTATCTCCAATTTAAAGACAAACCTAACAGTTATCTTAGTTGAATGTTTTTGGTTTTTTTTTTTCAAATCATGTTCTCCTGTCAAGTCACCTAGTACTGACAGAAGAATAATTTAGAGGAGGAGAAAGAAAAAGAAATTTTCTTTTTGGCTTCTATTTGAAAACAAGTTTTTTAAGCCTCCGTACCTTTTTACTAAAATCTAAAAATCATCCTAAAATTCAGTCATACACATTGTCAATCATTTCAGTATTGACTCTTCAATACAAGAGTGAAGCTAGTTGTTGTCACTCATCCATTTAAAACGCAAAGCTCTCTCTACAGTTCTGTTTCCTTAAGTAGCCACATTCTTAGCCCTGACTAGTCCACCCTTCCCTATTCCGTTGCTACATGTTTTCTTTTCCACGCTGGATGGTTTTTCAGAGTGCTGCCTTAATGTAGTTGATGGACAGAAAAGTGAATCTGGTCTTTCCCCAGAACTTCTTGATAAAACATAAATCAATACAAATATTAAAAAACAGAAAAGGCTCTTATGTAATTAATAAATAACAAAAAAAAACCCAAAAACAACAACAACAACAACAAAAACAACAGGTTGTTTCAAAACAGTGTGAGAAGAAAACAGCTAAACTAGCCTGTTGGAGTGAGGATATATATTTACACTTATGAACCCAGGTACATTGGTAGACTAAATCTATTCATCCACCATTTATGAAAGGAAAGTTACAAAATTCTATATTCCAACGTCTGTTCTCTGATAACTTCAATTAGAGCAGATTGACTGTTTAATTTGTAGCTCAGAGAGCCAAGAGTTTGATCTCAGCTGACACTCTTGCTCTATAGGTGTACAATGACAACTTACATGTCCTCCAGGTGCGAGATCTTCTTCACACAGACATTCAGAGAAGGCTTGTGAAGTAATATTGCAGAAGCAAGCAGAACAGGGGTAAGCAGAGTATTACAACTGTTGCATAAAAAGCAGCTTCCTTTTGTTTTAAAACAGTCATTAAAACACTAAAAACATTATATATTTAGAAATCTTCTGTGACTCCTTAAGGTAACATAACACAGAACACAGAAGAGCACATGTGAGACAAAGAAAAAGATCGTGTTTATACAGATGCATGTCATATTTGATTGCTCAAAGTCCCTATAAGATAACAAGATAAAGACAGGTGTCACATTCTGATTTTTCCATATTTAACCATCTCAATATTTTTACAAGTTGCAGGGTTTCATCCATATAAGATTTATTTGAGAGAAACCTAAGAACAGTGGGGATATTTTCCTTAAGTGTCAATAAACACAAGCAGTATTATGCATCAGAATGAAATTGCATGCGTGAGTATACACAACAGGTCAATTTTCACACAAATTGCTTAGCTTGACTGTGGTCCAAACAACAGTAGCTAGAGCATCTGCTCTCTGGCAAGCAATTTGCTTTTCAAAGTAAACTTCTCATCTGTGACTATTGATGTTATGATTACGTTTTTTCTCTTTAATTTGCTTCAGCAATTCAACTAATAGCAACAATAACTGCTGTTATATTTTTGTATTCAGCATGGGAAATGTCAGATTGTATGTGGCAACACTTACATTTACATGCAATACTTAGAAACAACCTTTGTAAGAAAACTTCAAAGCAGTGAAAGAAAAATATCTGATAGATTAAATCCTATATTATATCTGATAGATTAAATCCTATATTATATAGGTATCTGAGCAACGCAAACAACTCTAGTCAATTATGCAATAGGAAAAAATAATTCCTTTAATGGATACAATTTTAAGAAAGTTTAATATGTTCTCCTGTTAGATTTCCAAGTATCAAACATTAAAGAGAATTTACTCAGTACCTGAATTTAAAAGCAATAAGCTGCTTCAGAAGCTGTTCTCTATTTTCTTTTTCTTTCATTTTTTTTCTCTTATTTTCTAGCTGTTCTTTTCACTGTATGATTTATGTTGTTGCATGATTAATGCATTCTTGTGTACATCTACCTAAAATTAATGGCAGTATTTCATGAGATTCCAGAGATAACTGAAGTGTTTATATGATCATTGATAAAAAGTATTCTTATTTACATCTCAGATCCAATCAAGACTGCTGTAGATACACATGAGTAAACAGAAAACCAGTGTGAATTCAGACATCTTCTACATCTGCTAGTTTTACTTTATTATTTTATCAGAGAATGCAGAACAGCTTGATAGGCTGTGGATATTCCAGATTAATTACGTGGTTCAAAATTTGGGCAGTATCTGTTTGCATAGGTGCTGAATAAATAAGATAGCTTTTAATGCAGGTCTGGATTTCTACGAAAGCGCTCCTTGAGACATAAGCATTCATGAAGAAGAAAGAATCACAGAAAAACATGCATTAGAAGTTATTTAGTCCAACTTATGACTTCAAGCAAAAGTACCTTCCTGGCCAGATCCTATCGCTGAGGATTGGCCTGGTGAAGTCCTGAAAATTGCCAGTGAGGATAATTTCAAAGATGGCGATTCCCTCTTATTTTGAATATATTTCTCCTTCCATCCTTTTAAAATTTCAGTTTCTACAGCTTATGAGTACATTTTTCATCCTTTCTGCAGTGCACTTCTGAGAACAATATGAGTGAGCCATCTCTATAAACCTTCTTGAGGCATGTGAGGAAAGCAAACAAGAATCTCCAGGCTAAATTAACCAGTATCTTCAGACACTACAGCTAGGCAGGAACCCATTCTTTCTCTAAGCCCTGAATGTGATTGTATACAGAAAACAAAACAAAAAAAAACAAAACAACAAAAACCTTGAAGCTTTTGAGATGCTTCAAGCAAAAATTTCATCTTGGGGTTCATAGGTTTTCCTGCTAATACTGACAAGCAGTCACAAAGGTTTGTGGTTTTGTGTATTTATTGCAAATTGCTATTGATTTCTTATGTCAAGAAACATCAGTTCTAATTAGACTTGGTCTTGAATCTTAAAGCATCTGAGGAAAAAGCTAAGTGCCAAAATGTTACCAAGAAGCGATCCTGAAGGTTTAAACAATGTCGTATCTGAGGTGGTGCTTGATTTTGTTCAACCAGCTGACCTTACAGGAAATGCATGTTAGAAATTTCACTTCAAAAACATTTTTATAATCTCAGAAATATTAGCGTAGGTTATTGAGTGTATCTCAGACTTGGTGAAGTGATCCCAGCTTTTATCACAAATTCTGCCCCTTGTCCCAGTGCAGCAAGTTGAAAAATAAGCACATGTATAGGTCAGAGTTCCAAGTATGAAATCCAGGAAGGAAGTCACTAGCATAATGTAAAAAATAACTCAAAAAATGTAAGTTTTTGTAGAATTGCATTTGTCAGCAATCCCCCTTGCATGTCAGTAACTTAAGTTTGGACATAAGCACAGACCCACCTTTCCCTCAGATTTCTGTGGGGGAAAAGAGCTAAATTTATTTTAGTAGGAAAAACAAAACAAAAGAAATCATAGCCACAACTTGGACACTAATCCAGTCATAGCTTAAACAGCAGTACCAAGACTCAGAGAACAACAGAAATTATGTCTGTGTCATCTGTAGGAACAAAAATGGAAGGTAAATGGAAGTGGTCAAACAATCTTCAAGGAAGCATTCCTAACTAAAAAGATGAAACTAGATTGTTATGAGCTGCAAATTCAAATCCTTTAGAGAAAATATAGAAAAACAAACAAGCAAAAACCTTAAGAAATACAGCAAATAAATGCACAGTTGTACACTGAATGCCTTAAAGACCTGTCTCCTCCTGTTTACTCTACTGTGCAAAAAGAAAATGATCTGAGGGGTGTTGGTTGATGCTTGGCTGAACATGAGCCAGCCGTGTGCCCAGGTGGCCAGGAAGGCCAATGGCATCCTGGCTTATATCAGAAATATGCAGCCAGCAGGACTAAGGAAATGATCATCCCTTTGTACTCAGCTCTGGTGAGGCCACACTTCAAGTGTTGTGTGCAGCATTGGGCCCCTATTTGCAAGAAGGACATCAGTGAGGCCCTGGAACACGTCCAGAGAAGGGTGATGAAACTGCTGAGGGGTCAAGCACAAGTCTTATGAGGAGTGGCTGAGGGAGCTGGGATTGTTTAGTCTGGAGGAGGCTGAGGGGAGACCTTATCACTCTCTACAGCTGCCTGAAAGGAGGCTGTGGCGAGGTGAGGGTTGGCCTCTTCTCCTGGGTAACAGAGACAGGACAAGAGGTAATGGCCTCAAGTTGTTACAGCAGTGGTTCAGATTGGGTATTAGGAAAAATTCCTTCACAGTGGGGGATTGTCAGGCGCTAGAACAGGCTGCTTAGGGAGGTGGTGGATTCACTGTTCATGGAGGTATTTAAGAACTGTGTAGATTTGGCACTGAGGGACACTGAAGTCAGCTTTATTAGCTCACTTGTCAAAAGCAAAATTAATTTAAGTATTAGCGCATCAGTGTCTTCTGGTCATCTTCCAGGTATTCTGAGATCTGTTTCAAATATAGATGAATTGCATTTCTCAGCTCTTTAACTTCTTGAGTTGAACATTTCTTGTCATAATTGAAAGGTTTTAAAACTTATCTCCCTCAGAAACCTTATCTCCCTAAAGAGCTGGAGCTGGAAGGAAAAATAACTACTTATGATAACTGTGAATATTATCTATGTTCTTGCTATAAACCAGCAGCAATAGTATTAATAGTTCCACTTTTTAATCCTGCTGGACAGGTATGTTGTCCACTCTTATTACCAAAACTATCGTTGCTACGGTTTTGTTCCAGTGTTTTGATTCTCCGTTTTAAAAATAATTCTCTATTTTAAGTATTTCAGTGTACTGAGGCAAGTTTCAGTAGACATTTAGTTTAAATCAGTGATCAACTTAGTACTTGAACTGAAATCTAATACAGAATTATCTTGAGCAAGATATGCTTATGTCCGAAAAGCCCACAAACATTTCTTGTTTAGAACCTCCAAAAAAACTGTCTATGATCTGCAGTACATGCTCATTCTTGACAGAAATCAGTAGTAACAGCACTTCTATACATGAAGGGCTGTTAACACCCTAGTTAATTTCATGGCCTAGAAAAAATTCCAACCTATTTTACCTTTTATTTGTAATGAAGGTTTCAAAATACTCTGCTTTCTAAATATTGTTAATCTCAAAGAATGTCGTATTATCTAGGTAGTATTTCCTAGGTAATATGATTTTTTTCTTCTGGGATCTATTGGGAAAAATAGGGAACTCTTTTTCCTGATTTTGTAAAGATTTTAGAATTCCCTTCACATAAACCTTCTCATATAACTCAGTATTTAGTATAGCAAAAGCTATTAAAAAAAAACCTGTGTAAGCTCTTGGGTTATTTCTTTATTTTCCATACCTCATGGAAAAAAATTTGTGCAACACTGCCATTTGCAGTTTCCAAAATGTTCAACCAGGTGTTGGTTCCAGCTTTTTCTTCTCAGCTAGCAACAATGTAAAATATTTATGAAGTATTTGAGAGCTCAGCTAGGCACAAACAGTTCTACGTGTATTACAAAAGCATAATACCTGTAGCAATATACTTAGAAACTATGAGCAAGGAAAATTCCATTAGCAGATGTTGGACTGTTTTATTTTTATTCTTTAAAACTTAGAGCCTTGTGCTGTAATATAGATGGTTCTGTCTACAGCTATGCTCAAGGAAAAGAGATACTACAAAAACTCCTACTTTACTTTCACTGGCCTCTGAAAATTACCTCCAGCAGGAATTAATATCTTTAGCATTACGTTATCTCTAGCACAGCTTTTATGTGCCAGATTTTAAGAAGGTCCTTCCCCTGGGAAATAACTTCTAACAGAAGTTTTCCATGGTTATTTGTTAATAATGCTACTTAATACTAATACTATGCAGTTTTATTGCACACAGTAATTTATATATAAATGTGTAGGAAATAAAAAGATAGACAAAAACAGGCAGGCAGACAGAGAAAGGATGTGTATGTCTTTCTTCTGGTTCAAGTTAAGTTTAACCTTAGCCTGTTCAGGACTTCGTGACTTTCTTATGACAGTTCTACAATTCATAGGTTTAACTTCTTCACAATATTCACAACAGCCATTTTCATACCCTACAAGATACCATTATAGAATGCACCCTTAGCAAAATGAGCCCCTTTGCCTCCAGCTAATTGCAAACTATACGTAGGAAAACAAGCTGCTAGAAAAGATTGGAAGAATAATTCATTATTAGGCTCTGGTGTGATGCTAAATGCTAATATTTCCTGAAAAGTACATGAACATTCTCTGTTCTCAAAAGGATATTGTCACAAGTTACAGTTTTGTTTGGTGATACTGATAAGCAATAAGATATGAATGGAAAGGAATGCTCAAATTAAGCAGCATATCCTCTTAGAAAGTACTGTACATTATTTAACAAGGAAAGATCACTACTAGACTATCACTTAGCAGTAGAATAAGGCCAGGAGTGTCCGTGTCATAAAGCTAACATTAGCACTAGATAATTATAGTATCAAATCATCACACAAGAATTGCCTGGACTCTAACTTGTCTTTTCCTTCACTTCTGGTGATCTGAATTTGACTGTAAAAATTTTCCCCACTCTCAAGACAATCCCAAGTACTAGATAAATGCTGTTTATTTGTGGAAAACTTCAGTATGTCAAACAACGGGAAGGTTTTCATATTAATGACACTTATGACATAGGACATAACCTCCACCTTTTATCTGAAGGTATACCTTCATTAAAAAATGAAGGTATCTGTGTCTGTGCTACCTGCCTGACCTCCTTCGCTGCCTCCATCCACAAGAGCAAAACCAGACCCTGTCCAGCTTCTCCCCTTTGCTACTGAACTCCCAACTGCCCCATTAGGACTTCAAGCCCTTCTGCACTCAGCCAGCACTGCTGCACTGGTGCCTGGGCCTGCTTTTTGCCAGATGCTTTATCTGGCTTCCTACACTGACCTCGACTTCCTACTTAAGGCTTGGGGAGGTTATCAGCAGCTTCCTCAGCTGCTGCAATGATCTCCCCCCCCATCACATTTCTTGTGAAAAGTCTAGAAGTACAATGCCTTGCCAGCTTTGTACCATGCATTTGAAACTAATTTAAACCATCTTCTCAAAATTAAAATTTCAACCTGGGGCTTCAGTTTTAATACAGGCACTTAGTTTGCCAAGCTGTGACTATCTTCAGCTAAACAGAATCAGCTAAGTGGATTTTTTTCTTTTTTGATTATTATTATTATTATTATTTTTTAAGAAAAGTGACTGTGTTGTTTCATCTCACTTTCAGCAGCTGTCATGCTCTGCAGTGTAATATAGAAAGAGGTAAATCTGAAAAACTTTGGAAGTTGCACTGTATTATACTCCTTTGTGGTAGCTCCAAGGAATACAGTTTGAGGTGTCTTGTAAATTATAGCTGTTATACTATGAAAAGAAAGAAGACAGAAGCTAGGCATGCTTATGAACTACAGTGAGTAATACATGAGTAATCAGAAATACTATATATCAAAAAGAAAAATTCAAAAATATATTTTTCAGGCTTGCCATGGTCACACCTGGATTTATACTCCTATTATACTCATCATCTCAGTCAGTTTCAGGGCCTACTCATTTCATGCTCTGTTGAAGCTAACAGTGTCACATTTTTGCAAATATGGTTTTCAAATTAGGAATTTCAAATTATAGATTTCACCAAAGAAAGACGATCAAATACCTGAAGTATATCCAGAGCCTTCATCCCATAAAGCTGTTTAAATGGAATAGTGGAGTAAAACAATAAAGCTAATGAAATCACTGGCTAAAATACTTCCACTTTAAGTCATTTGTACAGGAATATGCTACCATTCAGGAGCTGATTTAGGGTCAAGATTCTCCTGCTTCAAATTCTAAGGTTCAGCTCATTAGAAAGTATCAGTTCTCTATTGACTGCTTATTGTCTAACCGACATTTATCTCAAAATGCTTTCAGATGCTTTGAATACATTGCAATATTCTGCAATTTATTCTCAACAAGATGTCAGATGTCTTTCAAAACTGTGCCATGAGCTTTCAAATGGAGATCCCCATGGTAGCATAGCTCAGCAGGCAGTTGGAGATTTGCCTGTGAGTTGTGAAATGTGAAATCAGTTAGCTTTTACCTATATGTGCATCTCTGTAATATGACATAAAGCAGGCATAACACCTGACATTATTTCCTTATTCGGATTCTGTTTTTCCCTTTATTTAATAAAATAAGCAATGATGACATAAAAAATGCTCTTGGGCTTAAGTATTTTTACTTTATTTGTAGCCCATCAGCCAGGACATGCTGTTTTACCTTCCAAACAGTTAAGAAACCAGTAAGGCATATTCAGTGTGCTTTCAAATACTACAGATAACCAGTGAATGCACCACAGGAACATGGGTAAGCACACTTCTTGAACAATCACATCTTCACAAATCAAGAATAAACCTGATAATAATAATTTTAAACATATTTCCAGTAAAACAGGACTACAAGAATGTATCTAGTGGAAAAAAAATATATCAATAACGACCAGCAATTCTCTACAAGTGGATGATCCTAACAGTTCCTGAATAGTTTTCTTAATTACCCTTACTGCTGAATGTTTTCACAGTTTGCATTATTATTTATTTCTTTGACAAGTTCAAGGGATGTTTAAGCATCAACCCTTTGAGACTGTTAAGTTATATCTATAGCGTTTCCCCAAATGGATTGGGGTTTTGAAACTTTTAATGTTTTCATGTTCTCTGAACATTTTAATAATTCTACTTCAATATGAGAGATTGCTTTTGCAGGTCTTAGCCAGCCAAATAATCCAGAACTAATCACATTGCAGAGAGCTGATACACACTGCTCTATGGATTTTATTCCAAAGACTTATCTGGATAGGTAACATCCTACTTTCAAAAGCTAAGGGAGTAAATCTTTACTATTCCTTTTTAAATCAGAAGAAATCATATCACTTAAGCAACATGCTATATTACATTGTAAAATACAATGCGTATAGTTGAGGTTAACTGTCTACAATGCTGTCTTATAGCACTGTTCTCCCTCAGGAGTATATTGGTAATAACTCTGATGACTAGTTGGGGGTTAAACTCATTCTTTAGTTTTAAAGAACTTAGTATGAGTTGTTACAGACCACCCAGGATTTGTTCTCTTAAAGCTGCAACTTGTTAGTGATATTCAGGGTCACGCTGCTCCTTATCTAAAAATGTATTCTTTGACAAATACCTAGAAAAAAGCACTTATTAAAAAACAGTTACTTAATTTGCAGTCAGGTTCCCTTGAAAGTAGGCTGCAATTGACAAGATTTATTGGAAGCATTTTAATAACAGTGCTTAATTTATCACTGTTTGCCTTTCATTGTTTTTAAAACACTGGCACAATATCTTTCATAATATTCTTACAGAACATCAGTCAATAATGTTATAGATAAGGAGAGATAACTCTAAAATATCATTTGAAATTCTCAAGTAACATATTCTTCCTCACGACAGTTAAACTTCTTATAAATAGTTAAACTAATAAGGACTTATGAAAAGAAGTACTATCTGGCAGTTAAATTTAGTTGAGAAAAAAATACTCATCTAAAACATTACTGTGATAAGAGCCTTTTTTTTTAAGAATGTGAAGGCCATGAGAATATTAAGTGGATTGGTGCACCTATTTGAAGTTCTGCACTACTGAAATGTAATAGCATTGTTCCTAAATAAGATTTGTGATATTTCTTTCTGAGCACTTTTTGAAACCCCTAGCTTTGAATAAGTCCAATTTCCCTTCTTTGTGTATAGAATCCTTTTCTACCATTTCTTCTTTTCAGCCTGCACCGACTTAAAAGAAATAAAGGGCAGAATTTCACCTAAAGGGAAACACCAGACAGAACTTTGAAATAACTCTAATGGAATTTTCAAATAGATGACATATGGGTGCAGTGGTCTCAGGTAATACAGAAGTGCTACACTACAAGTCTGATCTGAATACTTCTCCCTCTTGCTCAGAACGTGTAAAGGAATGTGAGAGGCTCTGATCAGTCGTACTGAGTGATACTGTACTAAAAATGCATTTGCTGAACATTTACCCCAGTGATTTCCATTTTCATATAAACAAGACAGATAATATTATGGTTTGTTGTTGTTGTTGTTGTTGTCTTTGTTGTTTGTTTGTTTTGAGAGAGTGGGGAAATAATTTTTTTTTTTTAAGGGAGATGTTTCATTGCTTACTCATGACTCTCTGTTGTGGCTTGCTTGTACCAGATCAAAGGAAGATGCAAAAAGAGTTCACTAAGTTTGGTAAGCTGATAGACCAGCTCTCAAAGCAAAAGCTCAAGCAAAAACATCCTGGAGCTGTTCAATGTCATGCTGACTTTCTCTAAGGAGCTGTTGAATCAGACAGCCAGAACTAAGCTCAAATGTAGCAGTTGACTTCCCTAGAAAGTGGCATGGAAATCTCTGTAGTTTGACTGTCTCTCAGAAGTCTCTGAGTTGTCTGTAGTTTGATTGTTTCTTCATTCTATCTTCAGTTGTACTTCCCACTACAAACCCACTATATTTCATTCATGCTTTTGCTTTCTCCAGTTTACTGCCCCACTGTCTTCCCTTCTTTAATTTGTATATCTGAAAAACTGTGAGCTGCATGTCTTTAGAGCAATAAAATATATTTTAAAATTACTTTTACACCAGGAATTTAATGTTGTGTTTTATAGTATGCTTAAAGATACCTTCTCTTCCACATAATTACACTAGAATGCTACTCAAGCTCTTTAATGAACAGGTGTGATGATGTATGTTGTTCACACAATATCTTCTGAAGCAAGCATTTATTCTGACATTTGCAAAAAATACAAAGATGTTTCATTTGCATCTGCTTTATTTAGGTAAGATGCAGAGGAGTTTAATAGCTGAAACATCAAGATTGACAATAAAGCCACTGACATCAGTATGATAAGATAGTGCAGATGCAGTGAGATGCTATACCTTTAGTTCAAAATATCAACTAAATCAGACAATTTGCCTACGACTTTATAAAAATATGTGTAAAATATTTGCTTAAAAGTAATGGATAATTAGGGCTAAAAGAATATTAGGCTGCTATAGACATAAAAAGAATTGCTTGTCTCTCATGTTTGTCACCTGCTGCTTCTTTGGTGCTCAATGGGTCTTCTCACAGCAAAATTGGCAAAGTATTTATAGCTCTTATGTAGGACAGTGCTCAGCTAAAAGGGGATGCCTTATGCACCAGTGATATGATATTTGCCTGCCAATTAGAGATGAACCAAGACTGTGATGGAGGTTTCGATGTACTACAATTTGAGTTGCTACCTCCTGATGGGAGACATCTTGTTCTTCACAGATGCTGAACTTGGAAGGGCTTTTTCCTTTTATAAATCCTATTTTTACCCAGTTCTGTGTGGAAACAAAGATTCTTCAATCGCAATAGAAGCAGGATTTACTACATACTGTACAGATTAATGGTGACATAATAGAATTCTAGTACAATTGCTAAGCACATATACTTTCAGATGTCACGGTTCTATAATGGCATCCTGCTGCCTGTGAGTCAGACTATAGATCTGTAAGGCTGATAGAAGATGGTGTGAAAAATCGTTCCCAGCATTCATGTCTGTGCAGTTAATGCACAGACAAGTTATCCACAAAAAAACAAGGGTATATTTTAGTACTACAGCATTTTCAGCCTCACTTTGAATACAAAGATTATCTACTAATTTAATAGAAGAAAGCATAATGGGAGCTGTGTGAGGTCAAAATCTTTCAACATACAACTGTCAAGTAAATTTCAGCGTGTTAAAAGGAGATAACAGTACAGATGTTGGTGAAATAATACTCAATTTCCTTCCCACTTATAATTCTATACACAACTTGAGGAGATTCATTAATAATAATTCAGATACTATAAATTACGCAGAATAAATTAATATAAGCTTCCATAACTCACTCATGAGCTTGCCTTGAAACATCATCCTCTGAATCACTAGCTGATGAAGTTAAATAACCTAGGACATCATTCAAATATTTTTTCTAAATTGTTAACAAGAAACATGACATTAAGCGTTCTCTATGTTTTAAAAAATTAGTAAAATAATAATTAAATAACTTAAATATCTCTATACCTGGCTTACACCTAATGGAAATTTCGATTCAGAAAGTGAGTGCTTGTCAGAGGTGTCATCTTCTGTTCATTAGAGAGTTGTGCCATACATAAGAAATCCACCACAGAATCCTAGAATACATTTAGGATGGAAGGCACCTATGGATCTCAGCACATCCAGCTTCATGATCAGATCATGGTCAAATCTGCATAAAGATTTAGCTTCAAAGTTGAAGCTGATTGATCAGGGCAATGTCCACTTGAGTTCTGGCTATATCCAAGGGCGGAGATTTCTTAGCCTTGTTCAGACACCTTTTCCAATATTTACTTACTAATATACTTTTTTTTTTTCCTGATAGTAGGAATTTTCTTGCTGCATCTTTTTTTTTCATCACCCCTCATCCTTTCTCCACACCCTTCCAACCTTCCAAGAAGAATCATTATGATATATTTCTTTCCACAAACACAAATACTTTGATAGTATTTGAATCTTGTTTGCTCAGAATTCTTAAGGGTACTGAAATTCAGAGATTTATATACTGCACAAAATACAAGCGCTTCAAAAATATTTCAAAAATATTTACATTATTTCAAAATGAACCAAACAGGCTGAAGAATTACTGCAAGTAAAAGCTTCCAATAAAGAATAGTTTTACCCTCTTGAATCTTGAAAATTCTTCACCAGCCATAAACACAAGTAGTCTCTGTCCTATTTATATGTATGTATAGAATGTTTTAATGATATCAGTTGTGTTACAGAAAAAAAAGAAGAACATTCTAAACTAAGCCTAGGAAATGCCATTAATCAGTGACTGTTGCTTCTTCCACAGATATCGGATAAAAAGGAATTTCTCCAGCTATAGAAAACTGTTTATTCTCTCCTTCCACCAAAAATGACACAGCAGTCTGAGGAAATGTAATATTCAAGCATTACTGCTTTAGGGAATGAAAACTAAGAAAACTTCAAGAACCATGACAATCTTTATTTTTAAAAAACACACTAATTAAGGTTAGCCTGATAATCACAATTTCTTAATTGTCTTATAAAATAGAGACAGTTAAATTTCCATCCAAAGAGGGATGTTGGAAACAAATTAAGGTTCTGAATGATTTTAGATATGTTTCTTAAAAACATATTGAATTTATCTTCTTTAGATACACTCCATGAAAAGTAGAGAAGAAAAAATCTCCAATTGCAATGCTATTGCTGATGCAGAGATGAAAATTGTCATCTTTACACATTATATGTGAAACAGATCCGTTATGTTCTTCCAAAAAAATTATTCTACCATATGTTTAATTCCTACATAAGTGCAAAAATCAGCTGTGCTCAAAAAAAAGTGCACTGAAGGTAAGAATAACTGGCAGTGCAAGAGGACGTAATCCTATCACTAGAAAAAGAGATCATTCCCAAGTTTACATAGGTGAATCTACTACTCTGTAGGAGTAAGATATTTCATTTTTGCACATCCAAAGTCTAAGTTGTAAACTACTTGTTGGAAAACTGTGGACTTCTTTGTTGCTAGCACATCTCAGACTTTCCATTATTTTTTGGAAAAAAAAAAAAAAAAAGAAGAGCAGTATAAGATCCAGAAAACACTGTGATTGAATTTGTACCTGTTGTCATTCATTCTAAACAAGCTGAAGACCATCACTTTTGAAGGTTCCAGGGAGATCAAAACAAGGTATATGAAATCTTCATACAGGTTTGTGCTATTTTTAGGAATCTCTGAATATATCTTGCAAACTAGCATAATTATAGGATTCTGCACATTTCAAGTACTCTTCAGTGAGTGAGGTAATGGCTTTTAGACTGACTGTAGTTAAAGTTTAGAAAAAGTTACAATTAATTTTGAAACTGAATTCTTCTAATTCATACTTTGTAAGAGGTTTTGGGTTGTTAGCACCTGGGATGTTCCACAACCTGGTAATTTCTTTCAAATCTGCAATACACTGCTACTATTTTGCTGGTGTTATTTAAAACATGGATGAAAAAAAGTATGATGAAAATCAAGTTCTGTTCTTTCACATGAGACGTGACTTCAGAAGAATGGGTACAAAACAGAATACATCGAGGGGTAGATTTTAACAAGCTAGTCTTGACTGTTTTTAATTCATATGAAACACAGTTTGGGTCTGCTGGGGAAAGAGGAGAAAAGGGAGAACAGAGGAGTTGGGAATAGAAACTACATAGAATATAAGCAATTAAAAGGCTTTATCTTTATGAAAAAGTATTCAAAGTAATGTCCCTAAGAGACAAATTAAAAATAACAACTCCTCATTTACTCTGGAACCACACTACCTACCCAAAGTACTGACAGTTAGGCAAAATGAGAAAGATAGAAACATTTCTGTATGAATGTCCTGATGTAAAAAACATTGCTGCAATACTTACTTCTCACTGTAAATTTTAAAATGTAAATAAAAAACATTAATGAACTAAATGTGGTGTTTTTTTTCCTATTACTATTATTGCTTTTCATGTATTATTCTTAGCTGTATCAAATCAGAAGAGAATATCAGAAATCAGAAGATAAATGTTTTGAAAACACAAATGCCAGAGAAGTTAGATGAACAGAGCATTTGCCTGTGCTAGGAAACAGAAGCAATTTTGTGTGCACAGTATCTAGCATTCCCACATTGAGATATTGACCAGAATAGACAAGTTCGAACATCATTCCAGCAGTAATCTGAGTTCCACCTAGTATTGTTTAGACTTGCTGAAATATGTGAAACTAGGTTACCAAAATCAGTACTTGCAAAAATAAGACTAATGGTTTCTACAGATATTGACAGGAATGACCTGAGCTTAGCTGACCTTTCCCATGCCTGGAGAATAAATTAGATCAGTTTCCAGGATGCCCTCCAGCCTAAGGCTCTCATGTTCGTTATTCGAGCTCAATGAATCACTTATCTTGCTACATTCTTTGTTTCCCAAACTGACAAAAGGAGCTGATAATATGCACTGTTTATAGTATTACTGCCTTCTTTTGACACTGCATACAGACCTCAACAGTTTTATAGAAGGCTTTGAAGCAACAAACACAGTTTATCCTGAGAAAGTTACATCAGACTAGAATTAACATATTCTTGAGCTGTGCATACTGTGAGCTGCACTAAATTGAGGAAAATTAAATCAAATTCTTAGATCTCTACAAGAGAATCTTGAAAACAATGAAAGCTCATAACATCATGCATCTGCACATTTTGTAAATGCTGAGGAAACGAATGGTCAACTTGACCTGCGTCTGCAATAGAGGGTAAAGATACAAAACAAGTTTTTTGGCCTACCTCAATATATAGGTACAGTAAATGAACATTCTTTGAGGCAGCCTGAAGATAAAACATGAATGCAGAATTAAAACAGCTCACTGTTTTTTTGGAGACTGAAAAATATTTTACAGAACTTACAACAAAACACAAAATACTCTGGTATGGAGAAACGTTCAGAACAACAGCTATCCCCATTCTGGGAAAATCAATAGATCAATTAATAATTTATTATATGACCAAGTGGAATCCGTTCAGCCCTTTCAGGCTTTGAAACCACACATTTGCCTTCATCTGTTTGTTCCTATTTATTCCGGTGAGATGCTGTGGGAGCCACTGACAACAGTTTCTTTCCCAGTCCCTTTCTCTATTCCTGCTGACACCTCATATTCTCAGTGTGTAAGACCATTTTGAGCCTCCTGAAGACAACTTTGCAAGTAAACAAAATTGTACTGAGATCAGTGTCTTTATCACGTATGCACTATGACAGCACAGATGATGAAGCCCCAGATGGAAAACCAGTCTGCAGCACTTTGCAATGCCTTCAAATGAACAGAAACAATGCATTTAGGTTGAAAACAGTTTAAAACATTGCCCAACGCACTACGTGGAAAACTTCACAAATCTTAGGACATTTGGAAATAGCTTTGGATAGCTAAATTATAACAGACAAACTCTTGCATTTGAGGAAAAAAACAAATCACAGCTCAACTGTAATTTGCACTAACCTGATTAAAAGACTAATTGGAGATGTAATTCCTCATACAGAGAACTCTAGTTACCCATCTAGATAAGGTTGTCTCCTCTAGGAAATCCTATCTTGGTAAAAACTTAGAATTGGTTACTTATGACTAATTTAAGAAAGGTAAAACTGTGATTAAAAAAGCACCACAATTAGCAGTTTAAATGGAAGTTTTGTTTTTCTTTGAACAAGTTAAGAATAGTGTACCTACTGCATACTCACAGAATTAGTTGCACACATCTCTTAATTTCCAGAATTAGAATTAATGTTAGATTTCAAACAACATTTAACAGTAAAAAATGCTTACTCCCACATTTCTTTGTACTTTGTCTTTTGTTTCTCAGTTCTTTCAAGCTGCACAGCAAGCAGCTTTTCGGTCATACAGAAAAAAAAAGCAAAAAGCTTTTCTAGGAGTTTTTTCAGGTGAAAAACCATAATTGAGTAAAAAATATATTTTGTTGACACTTATCCTGGTTGTGTAAAAAGAATCATTTTCCAGTCAGCAAATTGAAGCATGAAGGGGTCATTGTCTCAAGTGATGGAAGAAATGTAGGATTAAAATGACAATTCATGAAACTTGCATGTTTCATTACAATGGCATGATAAAGAAGTGATAAATTCACATTGTGGTATTCCAAGAGAGAGGTGAAACATTAGGTGCCCTATTACAGTTCAAATTAGGAGTGGGTCAAAACAGCATCCATGAAATACAAAGAGCCACTGACAAAAGTATCCTGATAACAAGGAGAACAAAGTGGAGAAAGTAATCCATTTATTTTAGAAGGAAATTGTACAAGTATCTGCCCAGCTTGATCAGAAAGAGTTGTGGTTTTACATACAAATTATACTCTGCAAATATTACCACAGGCAGTGTTAATTTATAACACATGAACAGAAAATAGACCTCAGGAATTTGATCTCAATTTTGAAGGAAAATAGAATACTAAATAAGTTTTCCCAGGGGCTTTGTCACTCCCTAAATACTCAGGTTCACAAAACTTTTGAGGACTCTTTGGCGTTTGAAGAAAGCTGCAGCATTTTAGCTCCAAAGATGAAAACCTAAAGTCTTCCCAATAGCACAATAAAATCAGATCTCACGATTATTAATTAGTGAAACACGAGTGGGAGCACTCTACCTGCAAAAAGCAATCCTCAGTGTGGGATAGCATTGTTCCAGCTGGGACTGCCCATTATCTCGGGTAACAGCAGCCAACTTGCAAGTGCGGTGACATATCCAGTGCTATGGCAAACAAGCCAACAAAACACTGGTGGAAAATTTGCATTCAGCATGTATGATTACTAAGACAACACATAATTAAAAGCATTTCTATACCACTTCTGAAATTGCATGTGTTCACAGTACCACAAACCTTAAACTGGCTTAGACTTCTGTTTTAGCAATTTTTTCAGGAGAGCTGACAGGCGTATAAGATACTACATAAGAATTATTTTCACTGCAAAGAAATTCCAGTGGAATAAAAATGAAAACACTGAATACATCATATGCAGCTTAATCTTTACTTTGTCCATGTCTTGTAAATGAGAAGTGCCTAGCATCACTCCTTTTCCTGCATCCCTGCATCCAGGAAATGGCTTGTTTTAGATATTGTGCAGTTCCAGTGGTGCTGTTGACCCAATGGGAAACACGCAGAGTATCTGCTAAACATTGACTTAAAAAGAAACAACAACCCAGCCTCCACGTTTGAAGAAATTTTAAACACAATTGATATTTCAGAACAGTAATACTATAAAATATTATGCTCCTTAGAAACTAAGATGAGGTTGTGTATCAAATAGTAAGGTAATTTCACCAAGATTAGTTACACTGACTGTATTTAGGTTAGTAAAACAACTATGCCTGAGACCATTCTCCAGTGCTGAGGCCAGCCATTACTGAACAATCAGCATTCAAAATGTTAAACACTTTTCCTTCAAAACAGGGTCATGTACAAACTGCCGGTTGGGAATGATTCCTGGAAATGATGACTTCAATTCGTAGACTGAACTCAAGTAGCCAGAGAGAGTGTTACTTAGAACAGGCCAAAAGCAAAACAAGATATGTTCTAGCTAGTTGGCAATACAGATGGCTGAATGCCAGTGCACAGAGGCATTCCTGCCCACTACTTGATTTACCAGCATAGATACAGAATAAAAATGCTCCCTTTGCAGTCTCTAAAGTACAAACAGTGCTACTGATGATAATAAAAGACTGAACTAAATGAACATTTTGAAAATTTGTGAGATACTTTTGATTGTTTTGCATAATTATGAGATTTTTGGCCACAGAAGGCAACTGTTCTACCTTCAGGCCTGCAACTGCAAAATGGGTCTGGTGACCTCAAAGCCAATGAGAGCCTGAGAGCTGTGTCAAATGAAGCATTCATGCTGACTAAGTTTGAACCATGAAGCTGCATTATAAGGAAGCAGTGTTACCAGTAGGTAATTCCCTGATGAAGCAGAGATTCCCATCTGCCAAATTTTTCACACTGTCTAGGGAGGCTTGCAGCTTTTTGAGGGTTCAGTACCTTCTCTAGAAAATTTGCTGAGGCTTATCGAAGCCTTCAGACCACAACCTCATGCTACTCTTGCTCCAACACATGCACCTGACAAGTGCCATGGAGAGCCTGGACTCTAACAAGGCTAACAAGATTGACTACTCAGCCCTGGGCATAGAAGCTCATGTGGTGCTCTCCTTGAACCTGCTGAAAGGAGGTAAGGAGAAATGCATAGATCCTGCAGGCCGACAACATTTGTTTGCCTCCACTGCAAAGAACTACCAACTACCAACACTCACTGCATGCTCTTGATATTTTCTTAGCTGATTTCAGCAGTAGAGACTTTGACCATGGAACCCCCTCTGAGCATTGCTGAAAGCTTGAAAAGACATTATCCACTTGATGAAGTGGGGCTGAAGTGCCTTTGTCAAAATTCTGGCAAACCTGGTGAGTAGAACATTACACTAGGAATAGGAGACAATTATCCACAAATAAGTGAGGAAGTGATAGACTGCATTGTGATGTGGACAAGATAGATAGATTTTACAATCATCAAAACAGAGCTGAAGACCACCTCAGATACATCCACAGAAATAAAGAAGTGCCTCTTGGAGAGCACCATGCAGAAAGCTTTCACACCTTTCTGAGAAAATCAGTGCAGCTGAGAGCCTCTCTGAAGAGTATGTGCAATAATGCATGAAGCATAAGAAAAAAACAGGTTTCTGAGAGGACTGTGTGCAATTTCAGAGTTACCAGCACAATGGGAAATGCAGGGAAATAGTTCACAATGCAGTGCTGCAATGGATGGATACAGGCTCTCTAGGTAGGACAGGCTGGGAATGTCATTCAAAGAATGAGGCTAAAGAAGTCTAGAACTTGTACTAGAACTTACAAGCATTTACCAGCTGTTTTACTAAAAAGAAAAAATGCCTCAATAATTTTAAAAGATCCTGCAAATTTAAGAAATGATTTTGACATTCTTTTTTTTTTTTCTCTTAGGCTAAATAATTCATACTCTCAGTTTGGAATATTTTTTTAATGCAGTTAAAGATTTATTTTCATAACACTCCTATCCAAATCTTCTTTAAGAAAAATAGCCATTGATCTAATTAGGGCTAGATATAACATGGTGGAGGAAAAAAATAGAGCAGTAAGGGCCAAGGTTACCTTCCAAGTTCAATTAAGAATAATTTGTGTCATGTGAACTTTAATTTCTAGCCTTAGCACATTGTTAGACATTTATATGCTTAACACTACATAATTCCTACACAGAGAATTAATGAAGTTAAGGATCTGAAGTTAAGGTGCAATAACAAAGTTAAAGATCCACAACTTTTCTTGATCATCAGCTCAGTCCGTCCAATATTGTGTAACGCTAGTGTTAGCAATGTTTAATTCTCTCCTTTTCTTCTTCCCCTCCCACCTTAATTTGACTCTTTTGTTCACTTTCGTTTTTACTGGGAAAAAAAAAATTAAGCAATTCTCCCTTCAGTGTAATCTTTTATAGATTGGCATGTTTATATGCTGTAAGAAATTATTAATGGTTAGTTCAGCAGCTTTAAATGAATGATGAAATTGATTCCTTTTACAGAGGTTATTTCTTAAATGGGAAATAAAATCATGAGAATTAAGTACTTTGTACAGACCTCTCCCAGGGCAGTCCCAAGAAAGACCATAAGCCCCAGTATCCAGGTGTGAAGCCCATCCCATGAGTCATTAGGAGCAACTCTCCCAATCAGCTTTCAAATTGCACTTTCAGCTTTTTCAAAAAAGAAAAGAAGATCCAAGGAACTACAGGACAGTCTCATCTCTGGTCCTGGCAAGATCACGGAGCAGATCAAGGGAGGTGATTCTGCCTCTCTACACTGATCTCAAAAGACTCCAGTTGAAGTACTGTGTCCAGTTCTGGGGCTCCCAACCCAAGAAGTGTATCAAACTGTTAGAGCAGGTCCAGAGGAGGGCCACTAAGATGATCAGAGGGCTGGAGCATTGCCACTGCTGGGACAGGCTGAGAGAGTTGGAGCTCTTTAGCCTGGAGAAGAAAAGACTCTGGGGAGAACTCATAGTTGTTTTCCAGTACCCAAAGGGGGCCTACAGGAAAGCTGGGGAAGGACTTTTTATAAGGGCATTTAGTGACAGGATGAGAGAAAATGGCTTTGAATTGGAAGAAGGTAGATTTAAACCAGATATTAGGAAGAAATTCTTTGCTGTGAGGGTGGTGAGACACTGGAACAAGATGTCCAGAGAGGCTGTGGATGCCCCACCCCTGGAAGAGCTCAAGGCCAGGCTGGATGGGACTTTGAGGGAGGTAGCCCTGCCTATAGCAGGGGGTTGGAACTAGATGATTTTAAAGGTACCTTCCAACCCAAACCATTCTATGACTTTATGATATTCTGAAGCACCCCTGGGAAAATGCACTTCATTGATTAAACTCTTAATTCTCTCTAACAAACCAGGCTTCCATAGTAGCAGCATTTGAAACTCTATTTTAAAACATAAAATAGATACTAAAATTTTCAGTTCTCAACTGCTGTCCAGGAGAATAAGCAAACAAATACAGCCTACACCCTCACCATGTAATATAAATCAACTAAATAATGTAAAACTTCCTTGCCAGCTTTAACTTAATCCAGGTGGCATGAGCAGTTTGTACCTGCTCATACCTATGCATCAGACAGATTTGTCTGCATTCTCATCTGTAGCTTAAGCCTAAGTGTCTTTCTTCCAAATCGGACAGTACTGAGAAAGACTGAAGTATAACAGTGATGCTATTTTTTTTTTATTTTATTTTTTATTTTTTTTAGCCTTTTCAGACTTTTCTGCCTCACTTTGGTAAATCTTATTTCCATTCCTGAGACTGCATTTCAATCCAGCTTGTTCACACCCATGTTGTGATTATTCAGCAAGAATATTCAACTGCAAAGAGAAATTAATTTCTACATTTGTGCCTGTAAGCTGGATGTAAGAGCAGGAACTCCAAAAATTATAAGCTTTCATAGCATAAGAAATGTTACTTACTGGAAAAAAAGCTTAATACTGAAATGCACAGGGCAGTCAGTGAAATTAGTCATTTGCATCACAATGAATGCCAACTAGCTGGACAACCTCTTTCATTTTCATGCATTTCTGTCTCACATTTTTAGCCTGGCAATTTAAAAGACTTTAAGAGGATGATTGGCCAATGGACTAAAGAAGTTAAGGAGTACAGAAAATAACTTGTCTAAATCCTACATAACATTTTCTTTCATGGGAACATTCCACCTCTCCAGGCAGCAAAGATCAAATACACATTCAAATGATTATAGCTCATCTCTCTGAATCTCCTGTGACCCTTCACTATTGAATTACCATAATTATTTAGGAAGTCAGAACATAACAGTTCTCGTAAATCTAGGAAATTAATGTCACTGTTACCTCACTTTCCCTCTCATGAACTTAGCACTTTTTGCCCCATAGCAAGGAAAAAATTGACATAAGAAAGTATAACTTGAAGTAAACTATCAGAAACTCACATGTTAACCCATGCCAAACAATAAGGCATGAGGGACAAATTAGTCTATGTCACAGATGGAAATCTAAACATCTAAAGAAAAAAAAAAAGAGCATATCCAAATAGGTCTACTGGAATTCAGCTAAAGCAAAATGAACAGTTGGAGTGTTTTGAATTGGAAACCTGAAAAGTTTGGTTTCCCTGTTAATTCAGTAGCACAGAAATCCACTAGGCTGAACTTTTCTCCCACTAACATTATCTTCTATTTCTAGAAAGAGGCAAATAAATCAGATTTAAATTCTACAGTAGCATCAGAAAAGCATTGATGGGATGCATTTTTTTTTTTTTTTCCCCCATTTTAAAATCTGTGCCAATCCAAAACAGTTTTGGGATGTGTTTTTTTCCTCCTTATTATGTTGTCTGGAACCACCATCTTTGTGAGTCCCATTTCAAGTAATTGTAGGCTGCTCCAAGGTCATCTCATAACATATTTGTCAGTCTAAGCAATCCCCGCCCCCACACCAGATCAGACCCTTCCGAAACAGACTCTCCGATCATCTCCGTACTCCTAATCATCATAAAGCTCTGTATGGAAGCTTTTTTAAAATCAGGACAGATTATATCTTTCCAAAAATTGCTTAATAAATTCACCATAAGTGGTTTTGACTCTTTTGCAATCAAATTTGCTACCGCTTAACTAACTTTTATAATAGAGTCTGTTTGAGCTGTAACTTTTAAAAAAGATTTTGTTGAGATGGCAGACATTTTCAGTTCCACTAATTTGTCTTTCAAAAGCATTCCTTGATATTCATCAATTTGGCAGTGTGTTTCTACATATAATGTCTTTTCAGATTGTAATCTTTGGAAACTGTCATGATTTCCTTGCAAATTAAGCAGAGTGCCAAGTTATTTGTCTTGACAAAGAAGGCACTCGTCAATTTTTTATTGAACACTCTTCCTTTATCCATGATTTTTCTTTTTTGAGGTTCTTATTTTCTTTTGAGATCCCATTACATAGTTTGAAATATCAGTATTGGCAATCACTGTTTTACTCAAAAACTGGCATAGGCACATGTAATGAGTAATAGATACGGATTTCAATATTACTGAGTGTGTGTGGTGGAAGAGAAAGGAAAAGTCAGCCTTGCATTGTGTCCTCCTTACACCTTAGCTTCTGCTCAGATAGCGCTAATCATCGCACACCAGTGTTTGGTCGTTGCTGAGCATGGAGTGCACACCTAGGACTGGGCCAGACTGCACAGTGGGGCAGAGCCACTGCCACAGTGGGATAGGGGACAGGGCAGCCACAGGATGGGCTGCAGTTTGGACATGCCTGAACAGTTTAAGATATGAATAATACACCATCACGAAGGTAATTCTATTGTTTTTGTACTTTGAAATGCAAGATATTAGTAACATTAAAAGTCTAACCTGTATACATTTGAAGACTACATGCTTCAGGACACGGAAGCTCAGAACAGTTTACACAAATATGAAAGAAGAGTGGGATGTAATGTTAGCTTTCAGGCTTTTCTTCTTTAAGCAAAAAGATTTTGAAGCACTAACTGTTTCAACTAATTTTATTGAGGGTTCTATTACAGGATGCATTAATTCAAAAGTTTGCAATACTAGATTTTTGTGGAAACATGGGAACTCATGTTCTTTAGGTGGAAGACTGCGTAATCTTCCAATACAGTATTTCCTGTATTTCAACAGTCTGTTCAGTGAAACTGCTAAGAATGCCTGAACATAAGAAATAATGGGCCGGAAGCTCTGTTACTGTCCCATGAAATTAATGAGTGAATTACCACAATATTGTCTGAGAGTCTTAGCTCCTAAACTCCCTGGCAGCAAGGTAAATGAGCAAATGAAATTATTATTCACAATTGTCATTTGAACTAAACATATTCTTTTAGAACATTCCTCACAAGATTTGACTGGTTTAAGTTTTATTTCAGATAAAGTATCCTTCCTGCCTTTAAGCCTTTGTCTTGAATTGCTAATTTCAGCATTTTTAAGTATTACTATGTATTCATCACCACTATTATTTATCTAATCACCATTAACTGTTGGTCTGTTATCTGCCTATGACAGAAGTGCCCCAATTCTTAAATAAAGCAGAAGCTCTATGTCCTTTTCTTCAAAAGACATTGTTTTGAGTCTTCCATTCATATATTTCAAGAACTTACTTACGTGGGCTACTATGCCCTCTTATGTAATTCTCAAAGCTCATAGTCTCAACAGTTTTTGCAAATACTGAGAAAGACGTTGAAGTTTTCTGCTTTTCTTATGAGAACATCTGGTTTGAATCTTTTGATCCAGTTGTAGAACAGCTAGGTTGTCTGTAACTCCAGCTAAAGAAAATGGAATTTTCACTGTCTTTTTGAAATCTATTTGATGAAATAATAAATATATCCATGATAAACAAAAACGGAACTATTTTCCAAGGACAGAAAAATATTACACTACTAAAATCCACACCATTTCAGCTGTCCTGTCTTTCTACTCTTACCTTGAATTGACCCCATCGTGTAAGTTCAAATCACATCTTTTCCCCAAAGAAATACATATCCTTTTAAGCCTACAGTTTGGACAGATTCTGTAAACTTCAAAAACTAACTATTCTTTACAGCATAACAAATTTTTAAGTTGGATACAAGAAAATCACATAGGAACTTTTATTGTTCTGTATGTGTTTATATTTTTGAAGCTTGGAGTTTTCTGAACTAAGAATCAAGTGCCAAAGCCAGTATTTTCTTTTTGTCAAGTATGTGTGCACAATGTACCTGAAAACACAGATTATGCTCTGGTTTTAGGTCATTAGAATAGCTTTATACCCTCTGGGAACTTCTGTCTTAAGTTACTGAATTGCAAGCTGTATTTCTCTGGATATTCAGCTCTTTTTTTATGGAGAATACAAGGCAATTCTGGAATGTAATTCCCAGCTGAATGATGACCAGTGAATTCTACTTATTTTAATGCTTTCATCTCAGATGACACTACTTGAAGAACTATTCTTTTTATCATTATTTTCCAGAATTTCAAACACTGTTTTTATTCTATCCTCTAACTCACGTTAATGAGGTGTGTGCTTGTTGAAATAACAGTAAATCAAATTCTGCAGTCATTAAGTACCTTCATTTCTGTGGCTAGAAATGACTAATTATTTCTTTCTTTCTTGTATCACTTTACAGTTAACATTTTAAATTCCAAAAGGTCCTCCTGGATCTAGATAAAGAATACTGTATTTTTCTGCATATCTTTTTATCAAGAACTAATTCTTAATTAATTTAATATCTACTTCAGCTACTCAGGTGACAAAAATAAGATTTACTCCTTACAGATCAATTTTCTATACTAGTGTAGTGTAGGGTGATATTGTTTAACATAAACCATTAAAAGCAAAGATTTTGCACTATCTTCCGTAGCCAGACATCCAATGGTAGAGGACAGTCTGGGAAACTGTAATGCATCTTCTCATGTGTCATCTCTGTAAAGTCAGGAATTGACCATTTGTTTAGCAACAGGTCTTAAAATTATGGCAACTATAAAAGTTTTCAACCTGGATTTCTAAACGGGCAGATGGATAGTACCACCTGCAGTGTCATTTACACGAACAAGAATGAGTTTCAGTATTGGGATCCAACACAGCACCAGATCTGACAGATACAGCTATGAAAACTCTGAAACGATCTCATAATCAGTCAACACTAGGCCTCTTCTAAAAAGTATTCAGATTTATTTTGTTGTTGCTTTTTTTTTTTTTTTTTTTTTCCCAGAAAAGCAAGACTACTTCACAACCCAATAAAGAATGAACATCTACATAGTGACCTGTGGAAAAGAGCCTGCCTGGAATATCTCACAGCTTTTGTGTAGGCCACCCTTTAAGCTATAATATAACTTTTACACTGCCTTTCTAGATGGAAAGAGAAGAGAATCTCCTGCATATGTCTCAGGTGAGAAACAGAAGATATTAGTTTCCAAGCCCAAAGTACTTGCACAAAAGAGTTTAACCATGCATCAATTTTTTTAGATTTTAGCCTGCTGTAAGTAGTTTAGGTAATAGACTTCTGTCCTCTTCTCATCACTTCTGCAATCACAAATGAGTAGACCGACCAGATTTTTTTGCCCCAGAATAATTGTGCAACAGATGAATCTACATTTGCCTTCATGTGCTTTCTGTAATAGGAAAAGACAGTTCAGCATGAGAAGAGATGTCAGAGGACATCAAGTATTGAAAATTATGTATTTACTTAAATGAACTACAACTGGTAATGAATATATATTTTTTTAAAGCATGGTAAAAAAGTTAACATGCCCCTCTTGTTTTTTATTAAAATTTTTGAGACCAGTTAAATAAGCAAAATTAATATAATAGGAACTGAACAAGTTCTACGAGAAATTCTCATTCACCTTTGGAAATGGAGAAAAGAGTACTGTAATGAAAAAGACTGAAAAACAATTCTTTAAGGTTAGTAATTCAAAAAGGAAAAATCAGCCTCTAACCCCACACACAGAACTATAAAATCTTCAGCTACAGCATAAGCAAAAATACCAGGAAAATAATGAATAACATTAAAAGTGAATAGTATGTCCTGACTTTAGCCTGTTGACTTAAAAGATATATCATTAGAAATTTTACAAAGAGGGACAAATCATTCTCTTGGATATAATAATGTCACGTTAAAATTCTAGACCCTTGCTTTTTAAATAAGTTTTAAATAACTTTATTTTACTTACAGATGCTAACCATACAGGCTGCCCAAGTATTCCTCTTCTCTATATATATTAGCCGAGTACAATATCACAGAATCATAGGATCAAGTTGGAAAGGATCTCTAGGATCTGGGCAGCCTGGTCTAGTGGTTGGCAACCTTTTCAACCCAGGTCATTCTGTGATTCTATGATCATCTAGTTCCAAGCCCCCTGCCATAGGGCAGGATTGCTATTCGGTAGATCAAGCACTAGGACAGGTTGCCCAGAGCCCAATCCAACCTGGACTTGAACACATCCAGGGATGGGGCACTCAAAACCTCTCCGGACAGACTGTGCCAGCACCTCACCACCCTCTTAGTGAAAACCTTCCCCTTGACACCTTATCTAAATCTTCTCTCCTTTAGTTTAAAATTATTCTTTCTTGTTCTATCACTATCTACCCATGTAAAAAGTTGATTTCCTTCTCATTTGTGATCTCTTTTTAAATACTGGAAGGCCGTGAGATCTATTTAGAGCCTTTTCTTCTCCAGGCTGAAAAAGCTCCCTAAGCTTGTCTTCTGCCCTCCCCACTGATGCCATCACTGCATCTTAGAAGGCCACCACATTGGTCATGCAGGATCTGCCCTTGGTGAAGCCATACTGGCTGTCTTAAATTACGTGCTCATCCCTCTTGTATCCTAAAATACCTTATAGAATGTTCTGTTACATTAGCTTCCCAGGCACAGAGGTGAGGATCACAGCTTGTGGTTCCCTGGGTCTTTCTTTCCACCTTACAAGTGGGAAGTTTCCACTTTTCCAGTCACTGAAGACTGCCTAACAGTCATAACCTTGTGTTTACTAGGAAAGTATAAGGAAAACATTACTAGGCAGCTTCTGCCCAAAATAAACTTTTAAGAACTTTTGTTTTGTGTCTGCCAATCAATCAGTTCAGATATTTCATTGGACTTCTAAACAATAGATGATGTCTGGTGATATTTTGGTCAAGAGTTACTGTTTTTAATCAAAGTAGTACCATTTTAGAATCTATCTCCTTTTCAAACAAGTCTGAGAATGTCAGCATTTTCCACCTGAATACAGTCAAGAAAGAAGCCTAATAATGATGGTTGGAATTCAAAATACTTAAATATTAGAAGTGTTAATTCTTTCAGGAATAAATAATACCTATTCATCTGCATTGTTCTAGGAAGGATTATCTCAAGTTCTTCTTACAAATACCTCATGTTTAAACCTTTTAGAAGAAATAGGTTGAAATGATCAAATACATTTTGAACCAACAGAAAATAAAACATTTCCTTTCAGAGATTTCCTGAGATGAAAATTATTCTAACAAGGAAGTAACACTTTCTTCACTGTGCATGAATTTTCCTTCAAGGATTCTTATAATAATGATCCTTATTCATATTAACAAGTGAGGTCAAATTACACATTTTAAAATAATTTAAAATATATATTAAAATATATCACTTTTTTTCCTGGGGACCTTAATTCACACAGATATTACTTAATTAGCCATTACTACAAAAGATTACATGAAACTATTTGTTTTCCTGAATTATATTTGGTTTATGAATATCTATTATCCTCAAATTTATATAGGGAACCTACAGTAACTGCATGTAAACTAAAACATGACAAGGAGACCAAATTCCAATAATTCAAGCGAGTTTTTTTTAGGCAAAGCCTATGCCCTACAGATAAACAAACCACACTGTTTTTCAAATCTGGAGCTACAGTATTATCTATGATCACCTCACAATAGAGATCTGGTATATACTTGAGTTATCATCACAGAAAGAGATACACTGAAACCCAGAAAGATATAAGACACTTTAGAAAGATATGAGACAATTGGCTCATGGGTATCTTCACACATACTTTAGAAGTCTGTGGCAAAAATAAATGCTTTAAGATCACTGGTTGCTTGGACAAAAACAAAGAACAATGTCAGAGGGATAACAGATTTCCCGAAAAAGGATATTTCTTCTGTGTGCAGACATACGTACATGCAACTGTTAAGTGAACAAGTGAAAACAGAAAGCCTAAACTAAGGAAAAAAATCATTGAAAGACGTTTTTACTTTTTTATCACTTATCTTTCAGCTAATACATGATGTGTTTTGTTATAAAAAATACTGATTTCCAAGACCAGCTATGCCTTCTGTAGTCCAGGAAAATGTGTACCCTTGCACATACCACTGATTCCTGAAGGTCCTTTCTAAAGCAAAACAAAAATCCTCCCCCTCAAAATGAACCAGCATCTTTTTTTTTTTTTCAGATGACCTTGACAGTAACTTAATGGTGTTAACTGACCTCCAGTGTTTTCTTTTTATGTACCAGCTAACTCTGCACCTCTTTTGACCTCAGGCTTGCCAAAATTAATTAAAGAAGAGATCAGACAACTTTAAAACCCAAAAGAGACACGACAAATAAGACTTTTTTTCTACTTTCTTTCCTACTTCCTGAAGAAAGGAGTTCTACATTCTTAGCAAAATCCACAGACTGTCCTACTAATAAGATCATCTGGGATCAATTATAGTCAGACATGTTGGTTCTTTGATTCAGATTTGAGAATGAAATATTTATCTCTGTAGACAAAGGATACTGGTATTCACCTTAACATTTCAAGCTTTTATCAGTTTCATGCATACTTATCTGGAGGACATTCTGTCCACTAAATTTCTCCTGAAACTTTATTTATGTTTTTCTACACATCATTATTATTCCTGGAGCGAGTAATCTCACAACAGGGCACTACAATATACAATATTGTCTGCTAAGGGGTAAAAAGTAAAGTAAATCCATACTCCAGCTCCAAGAAGATTTGTCTTCAAAGTAAAAAAAATAAAAAAACCCAACCACACACCTCCAACAAAAACAACAACAAACAACACAAAGCTACCACAGAAAGGCTGTATAGCAGATATTCATGGCCTCATGTCCTGCTGGCAGCTTACTAGAATCACTATCAGAATACATCTGTGGTCTACTACTGTAGACTTTGCAAGTTTCAGAACATATCTGAAAGCATCTCGTTATGATCCTATCAGAGGGTATGCAGAAATATTGTCAGTAGGACGTTACATTGAACTGATTATTCATACAGGTAGATAACTGAGCCACTGATAACTGAGGTCTAGGAATTGGTCCTAAATCATTTGCTTGCAACTCAACAGCACAACCTGCTTTCATAATGTTGACTCACTTGTGATAGGTGGAGAAATACGATCTGTTGGAATATATCCAATTCCCTAGACAGCAGGAAGTAAAAATAGGCTATTCTACTCTCAACTACTTACTAAAAATGCAGCCATTTTCAAGTGTCAGAATGGAACGTTGTCATGTCCCAAACAGGCTTTTCTTACACAAGTAATCCATTATGTAATACACAGTGTGTGTGCAGCTCCCTGCTTAGATGGCTGCAGTATCCTCCTTAGAACCAGCAGGTGGAGAAATGCTTCCATTTTAAAAAATGCAAGTGGGAAAAGACAGTTCAGCAGCTACAGAGGAAAAGCAGCTGGGCTTGCCAAATCTATTCCTTAGAATAACAGAATCTATACCAGTCTTTTAGTTTCCAAGGAAACACTGTGAGAGTGAGGCTACTAGTAGAGAGATTGGAGGGAGCATAAAAAAGTAGACAGGATTTCAAGTTCACCTTACAGAAACTAAGTTAAGAAATGTCAGCTTTGGTAGGAAACAAATTAAGATTTTTTTTTCTTCCCCCACACAGTGGGTTCCAATGACTTTGTAAGAAATGGTGTACTACACAGGTTTTTTTTGCAAGAGCATGTACATTAGCTTCTCCCTGTTGTTATAGTTGGCATGTAGTATTTGATAACTTGTACTGAATGTAAGCATGTACACTGAAACCAGGGAGTATTAGTATCACACAGTCACTGTCATGCACTTCACGTGGAAGCCTGTTCATGAAGCAGCCAGCAGCTGATACATTAGCATTGCTGGAACCAATAACATCAAGCTGACTAAAGATGCTGAGATAGCAAGTAGAAATTCCTTTCTGACATTTCTTTATCTACTGTCCTTCCAGTGGTGAAAAAAATCCACACTGTGCTGGAATAGAATTCTGTTTAATATGCTCAGAGGATGCATGTAAAGCAACAATTGTCACATTCCCTTCATCAAAAATGAAATTTCTTATTCCCTACTACCACACTGTCTGCTCAATTATCAGCTATATTAAAAGCATAGGAACACAGATTCTGAAGATACACAGAGACTATAAACTAAGGAAAATGTGTATTTGAAGGAGGAAACTTCACTGACATCTTTTTTCAGGCTTATTATTTAAGCTAAAATCACAGATTCAAGTAGCTAGATAATTATAAGAGTATTTTGAAGAAAAGACATCTCTAAACTTCAAATTGCACGAAGATGCATTAGCATGGAATTGCCTCTCTTCTCTTAGAAACCAATCTATGTTATTTCATTTATTTCAAACTAAAAATTTCTACATTTACAAACATTTTAGTATCATGTGGTCATCACTAACAGCATTTGAAAACTGAAACTTCAAAGCTGATTATATGATTTAACTGCAGTAACATTATCAACATTTGAAGGATGAATTAAAACCACTCTCCTAAACTACTCTGAACTCACTGTTCACGTAATTAGTATTCTGTAGTCAAGCTGCAAGAAGGAAAAGCCCTTAGACACACTGTCATCATCTGGAGTGATTATCAACAGTCAACTCTAGCAATCAATATGAAGGCACTGTGAGGATGTATATATTGAGTAAACTCTTCAAAAGGGCTGAGAGTAAACTCTTCAAAAGGGCTGACAACAGCAGGACTAGGGGAAATGGATCGAAGTTGAAGGAGGGAAGATTTAGGTTGGATGTTAGGGGGAAGTTCTATACAAGGAGAGTGGTTAGGCTCTGGAACGGGCTGCCCAGGGAGGTTGTGGATGCCCCGTCCTTGGATGTGTTCAAGGCCAGGTTGGACAGGGTCCTGGGCAACCTGATCTGAATGTGTGTGTTTGGTGGCCCTGCTAGGCAGGGGGGTTGGAACTACATGATCCTTGAGGTCCCTTCCAACCCGGGTGATTCTGTGATTCTGTGATTCTGTGATTATGCTCTGGATCCAAAATGAAAATGTCCTGATGTTGAAAATCTTTCAGTTTGTTTCAATAATGAAACAATATAATGAAATGTCTTGCAGCTACTGAAAGTAAGAAATGTCAAAATATCAACAGCATCATTGAGCAAACTTGCAAGAGAACTTTGTGCAAAATTTACTTGTAAATTCATGAACATTCCACATGCTTTCATTCTATTTTCCTACCTTGAACAGAGAATGCATGAAATTGAAACGTAGGAAGAAACTACTCATATCTTTCAGTGAATGAGTTTTGGATATTTCAACATAGCACTGCACCCAAAACTGGAGGAGGCCAAAGTGGACTGATAGCTTGACAGTTTGGAACTGTGTTTTAGCTCACTAGATCAACCTTAAGGTCCCTAGTGTTAATTGCATTTACAATTTAAGCAGCCATTCTATCAAGTTTTGTTTCTATCCAGACCTGACCCATATGTGGAAAAATATAAAAAGAAAAATAATGATTCAGTATTAACACGCTTGAAGTTTATCACAAAGTTCAGTAAATGAAATATGGATGAGACAATGATATTTTTATAGAGGTAAGAGAAGATTAATAAAAATAATTCATTAAAGAACTTTTAACTAAAGAATATAAATATATAATTTTTTTTTTTTTTTTTTTCCCTAGAAATTCCTTAGGGAGAGTCACAAGTACCAATACACAGCTATAGCTGGGCCATCCGCTGCACAGGTATTCAGCTGGATACCTGCAGTAAAATTTAGGGAGCAGATTGATTTTTATGACTTGAGATTTGTGCACTTAGATATTTAATCAAACGCACTGATTAAGCACCTGACTTGACTACTCAGTGGTAAGATTTCTGAAGACAGTTTGTAAAAGATATGTAATTTTGGCTGTTTGTGTACAGATGCTGCACAATCAGTGAAATACATACTGTGACTGAGCAAAGAAAGCTATGAATTATGCAAAAAAACCCCAACAAAACAACAACAAAAAAAGCACAAACCAAACCTAAAAATCCATTCAATGACATCACCTTTGAAAAAAATAACTAAGCAGATTTCTAGAGTACAGGAAGGCTTTTCAACTGCTGCAGCCTTTCAATCTCACACAAACTGATTACTATCTTACATGACTTAAAGACAGAACTCTCAATAAGATAATTTTGCATTTTGTCTATGTGGTGTAAAATGTGCCTAGCATGCAGCCTTGCCCTACAGAGCTATAGGTCAGCTAGGATTAATCAGATATCAAACTTCTGTAGCATTTTACCATCCATGTTTTTCACCATTCTGAGGTTTTTCTGACTACCTGCAAACCCTTTCTCTGTGCTCTGCAGCAGCATCTGCAGCAATAGTGCTGAATAAAGGCTGCAAGATAGTCATCTGCACAGCCTGGATAATCTAGAGGACCAACCACTTTACAGTTTAGAAGTCCAGATGAAAATCTGAGACATTTTGTATGGACAGATGCCATAATAAGCATAATTAGCCTGAGCCCTGCACAAACCTGCCAAGCTGGCCTTAATCCAGAGGCCCAAATTAGCCTGGAGCTACATCAGAATTCATGCATCTTGTCAGCCGTGGGCTATACAGCTTCTACAGGTTGTCAGTCAGGTCTGCAGGTTTGCATTTGTCCCATGAAGACATACCTCAGAATGGTAAATTAGAGGCTTTTACAATATAATTGATAGCTCCTTTCTGGGTGAAATATTCTCAACAGCATTGAGAATAAATTGGTTTAGTATATTAGATTTTTTTTCTTTCTAAATATAGAGAAAACAAACCTCAGCTGCTCTCTAGTTGCCATAGCAACTGTAAGGTATTATGGCACATACTGAGACCAAATGTATGCATATGCTTTTTCTACATATAAAAAACTAACATCTGAATCAACTTCACTTTATGCAAAGAAGATTTTCCCCTATTCTGCCTGTTTTGAGGTGAACCTTTGATGGAAATAATGGAGCAAAGATTTCTTAGGATACTGTTGATACGAAGATGGTAAAAGTAGATGAAGCATTCAGGGGTTTGTGATCCATTTGTGTAACAGAAGCAAAACACGTAGCTGCTGAAATGTTGAGCCAGCATCAGGATGGGAATCAATTCCATATAAGGTTGAAAAAAAGGTAGTTAGTTCTATGTCAACAGACTAATGGGGCACAAATTAACAGTAGAAAGTTAAGGAGCATGCTAAGCCAACACCATCAACATCTTCTGCAAGCCTATTTCCCAGTAACTTTTTTACAGACACAACTTGCATACTCATTCTTTCTCCACATACAGTTCATGGCAACACTTGAAATGATATTTTGGGAAAGAGAAACAGAATGTTTAAATTAAATGAATCCTGCTACTAACTGAACCAGCATAAAGGCTTAGAAGTTTCTTTCAGTACCGTAAGTCTGTTACAGTAATGAATATCAGTGGGTATGAAGACAGTACGCCTCTGCAGAATAGAGGTACCTCAAAATGAGTGTTGAGAAGATTGCTGCATTCTCAGAGCTAAGGATTCCCATACTAGCAGCAATAGCTGGGACATTTCTGTCTGGGCTAGACATTATGCAGGTGGGCTTCTATGGCTCAAGAAATATGCACTAGCTGCTTGGAAGTTACCTTTTTGAGCTAATGCCTTCTTGAGATAATGGTTCACACACTAATTTGAGAACCACCTCACAGAGGCTGAAAAATGCTTGTCACAGGATACATCAACTTCTGGAGAAAGGTGCAGACTCCCCTTGCCAGTACCTAGCCAAATGTGAAAATCAGCTCTGAACTGAACCAAAAGCCATGTAGGCAGCATGTATTAACTTGGGCTTTCAGCTATTCTGCTACACACAGTAAGGGTCCAATAAGATCACATCTGCCTCTATTGTAGACATACAAATTGCAGGAAGAAATAAAAGGAATCAGGAATCTAAAAGTGTTAGTTAATCTGGGTTTTAACCTCTAAATATAATACTTCTATAAATGTAATTTTAGGATAAGGAAATCTGTCACGTGCTTACATTGCAAATTTATGTGTAAAGCCAGAGCAATACTTAGTCAGACTGATCCCAATAAAAAGCCAACTCTATATTGCTTCTACTTTTTATATTTTCTACTTCCATTATTTTTCCTTTAATTTATTACAGAAAGATGGACAGCTTCAAATATTAAAGACAGGATGAAAAATTCTATTTTTTCCAAGTCTTAAAATTTCTGTGGAACTGTAAAAGTACAATACTTGCCCTATTTGATAAGATTCAGAGGGTTCCAACTGAATGATAGTTACTGTTCACTAGTAGATCTAAGGAAAATCTAAAGTAAGAGCTCAGTATCAGATTGGTTCTTTTTGCTCTCAAAGACCAGAACTTGTATAGTGAGTAACTTGACTCTTCTACAGAAAAAAAAGTAAAAATTTGAATGCTTATATTTTTCCAAGGCAAATTTTAAATATCAGACCACGCTTGACAAAAGCAGTGGCTGTGTAAATAACATCAGCATTTCACTTACTGTGCTAAAATACTGTTTTTGTTACTCAGCAAGAGGAAATCAAGCTAACACAGTGCACAAAATGGGGAGCTGAAATTTGGGATAAGACACCCAGCACCACAGAGAACACAGTTTCAGGAACATTAGTAAACAGAATGAACCACTATCAATCTTGTCACTTTTAAGAGCAATATTAAGTAAGATGAGTAACCCTAAACGAATATTCATTATTCATTTTTCAACCATGTAGCTTAGAACTTCCTCACTTGATACAGAGGGTAGAAATGACAGAGATGGGAAAAAAGGAAAAAAGTAAAGAACTTTAAATAACCTGTTCTAATTCTGTCAAAATAGCTAAGAAATGTAATGCTCATTAGTTTCTCTTCTGTGCTCATAGTCAAATTTTTACTGTAATTCAACATGAAGCTTAATCTCACTTGTGGATTTCTTTAAAATCTTTTTTATTTTGTCTATTTCAAACTAAGTAGGCTAAATTCAGCTATATATTGAATGCCAGCTTTGAATTCAATGATGTGTTTATTCAGAACTATGGAAATGATTAAAAAATTATTCTGTAGTATATTCCAATTTTTTTGCAAAACAGAACAGTTGCTAACCAGAGCAACAGCTTAGAAACTTTAGGATGGTATCTTAAGAGAATATGACCATACAGACAAAATAAAAACTAGGGCACTGCAAAACAGTACATACAGGAAAATATACAGTAACATGAAGTAAGATGCTGCATATTAGCTAAGGGCCTTTTTCCCCAAGGCTCCAGTCTTGGGAAACTATTTAGAAGAGCGCTTCAGATAAGTGGTTGGATAATCAGGCTGTGATACGCGATGCGGCCTGAACTCAAAAAGCTGCTTTAAAGAAGTTGTAAGAAGCCAGGATGCACATTAAGATGGAAATAAGATTGCTCAGCAATGGCTGAAGATGGCCAGGGATTCCTTCTGGAGGAGGTGCACAGTGTAACTACCTTAACTCTGAGAAACCTGGTGAATGGGAACTAAAGATGTGACCTTATGACTCCAGGCAAGGGTGGGCAAAATTAACGTGCTTCTGTTTTTTCTCTGACTTTGATCAAAGTGTTAGCTTTTGTGCTGGGCCTGGAACAAACAACCAGAAAGACATGTTTAACTAGATTTTAAAATGCCTGTTGTGTGTTCCTTGCAAGCATTTTTAACGTTGAGTGAGACATTAAAAAGGAGATGGGTTTTGCACCAGCTACTCTGCTTATACTTTTACTCAATTCTCCAGTGTGCATAGGAAATTTTAATCTAAGACTGCAGGAGACTCACTGAACTGTTGAAGAAACACTGAAGTACGCTGATTTCTTTTATCAGAAGTAATTCAGACAGAAAAATCTGCTCCTTTAGCCAAAGCGGACGCTCCAAACTGACACTAAATTTAGCAAGCGTGAGCAGCTTATGTTTTCCAATGCAAAGAAAATATTCTAAAATGAATCACAGATCATAAAATGGCCTGGATTGGAAAGGACCTTAAACATCCTATAGTTTCAACCCCCTGCTATGGGCAGGGTCACCAACCACTACACCAGGCTGCCCAGGGCCACATCCAGCCACATCCATACAAATGAAGAGGAGAAACACTACAAAATGTATAAGAAGAAACTGCTACTTGGTGGTATTCTAGTAATCTTTAATACACAAATGTCCACAAAATATGAAATCTGGCCTTTTGAGTCTCAAAACCTGCATTATAGTATAACCAAAAATTCTACAACATCCTGATGAAATGTACATTAATTTCCCTAGCTATACTTATATACTGATTGGTTTTCAGACTAACTCCTTGATTCACTGTTTTCACTCATGAAAATTATTTCTATGCCACAGTTGACATCTTTAAGAAATATTTTTTTTCAACCTCTACATAGCAGATGTTCCATTTAATTTCCTCCAGAAATGTCTAAAGGCCTTTCCAGGTGCCTTTATGTACCTCTTCCATAAACACTTAAGAGTAGTTACTTTAAACTCCGTTTCTACCTAGACAACTCTCTATCAACAAGTATTTATTTATGCATAATCTTCCACACTTACATAAAGCCTCGATAAAAGCAAATGTGACAAATGACATGCTTAAATCCAGGCATGGTGAGAATACTATTAAACTGTCTGTCTCCAAAAAGAGAGAAACAAAAATTGAAAAAGAAACAAAAACTTTAAGCAAATAAAACAAAGCCTTTGGCATTTTCCCCATGGGAGCCCTGAAAGATATAGAAAGTGAGAAAAAGACAATGCTTTCTGAAATGAAAAATGCCAACTGTTCACATTCAGATAAAATGTTCAATCTGATAGTAAGCCACTGTAAAACAACATGATGAAATAAATTCATGTTTGTAGCTAGATATTTTTATGAGACTACCTATGTTAAGATGCAAAGGTGAAGTACTGTCCTATTTTTTTTTCCCCCTGGAAGTATTCTTACAACATAAAAAATCCTTTAAGTTCAAAAAAGTAACAAATGCCCTCTGAAAACTGCAGGAACATAGCCATGCCTTCATCACCTAAGGGGCTGCATACAGTTGCCAGTTCTGGCCTGAGAGAAATTTTCTCCCCAGGGTAATTCACCGGCCTCATGCACACCTCATTCTGACACCTCCACAAAGCCACAGCATCCACCCCCTGGGCCCTGCCCTCAACCTTATTGCAGCACAGAGCTTCAAGTATCACACAGACACACACCATCAATGGCAAAGAACACAAACGTGGCCAAGCATGGAGGGATGTCCCATAAAAGTGTGCCTACGACCAAGATGACTGAAACGTTTTCCCACTCATAGTACTTGAAATACAAAGAAAGAAATAAATGCTCAGCTGAGCAGGGGGGGGAAATAATGAAAGAGTTTAAAAACCCGGTGTGAAACATTTAAAAACATTTCATTTTTTGTGAATTCTCCTCCTTGGGTCACTCTTCTGTTACGTTTCATTCATGAATGATAATACTGCTGCACCATAGCTTGGCTGCTGTCTTCCGGTAAACAATAAAATAACTCACGTACATTAACCAGCCTTTGTCCACCAATCTATCCTAAAAATGAGTTTAAAAAATAAGAAATGTGCTAGTGACAATATGACTACTGTCAATGGACTGCTTGTACTTGAGAGCAGTCCTTTGAGAGCCCTACTCGCAAGCACACATACTTGACATAACATAATACGAAAAGCTTTTTAACTGGTTAGTAATTTGGAATAGCTGTACTTCAGAAGGTCTAGATGTGAAAAGAGACAGATATCTTTGCAGGGATTTTAGAGGGACAGAATGAAAATTCCTCTTCAGATGTTAAACTCTTAAAATAAAAGCTACAGGAAAATAAAATACAAGTCCCTAAACATTCTCATGTTCCTGTGTTTCCCCCCAAGCCCTCCTCCAAAACTCAGAAATTCAAAGGAGCTCTGACCTTCCCTAGCAAGACTTTTCGTTGCTCCAGAACTTTTGTTTAAATAATATAAGTACAGTTTCTTAGAATATATCTATTCTACAGAATATTCACTAATATATGTAAGTATATTTACTAGTGAAAACAAAGTCCCTCAATCTTTCAAAATATCAGTTCCAGTTTCTAGAAGAAACAAATGCATGCTCGTCATCCTCATGCCCTTTTACTACATCTTGGTGTGTTCTCTGATAATGTGTTGCTTAGCACTGTAGAAAGCCTGAAGTTTCCTTATTGAAATACACCTTAGCTTTCAATATTTCTGTTTTCCAAGTGTCACAGCCCTCACACACACAGTTCCTTTTAAGTATTAAGAAAACAGCTCAGCAGTTCTCTTGAACACATTTATTTTAGAATGTGTTGCTTAGAAGAATTCCTTTGAAAGGGCTACATTTGGTTTTTGAAAAGTGAGCCGGCTTTGGCTGTCTGCACCTCTACACATGCTCTCTTTCATAGAGATGACTGTTGCAAATAAGCCCCAGATCACACATACAGGAAAAATGAACTATTGTTAACTACAGCCTTCAATGGAATCTGGAAACAACTGTTTCATATAAAGTAGATGTCTCAGCATCTATATTTAAGTTAGACAGAGTAGCTGGCGAGCTTTAAAGCAGCTACACACAAATGGATTCAAGATCTTTCCAAAGTACATTTAAAACATAGGATAAAAGTTGGATTGATAGCCCGTGGAAACAACTACTTGTTTGCCATGCAAAACAGCTGCATGCAGAATTCACACGGGTGCGAGAGGGATTGCTGCTATTGCAAAATCATATTTTCACACTGCCTCCAATTCAAACCTCTAACCAAACACTAAGCCCCTGGCAGGAAGGCTAGTTGCTGGGATGCAGACAAGATAGGCAGGCATAAATTCCAGAAAGAACAATCTACTTGATAAGATTAGCAGTTGAGGTTTTAATCTGAGTTTTAGCCCTGAGGTCAAACCCAAGGAAGACTCCAAATTAAAGTCTTTTTCTTAGAAGGCCCAGATAAGATTACAGATATATAAGCGTTTTCACAGCAGAAAAATATGAAAAGTTTAGAGGACTTAGTACAAAAACTTTTAGTTTGACATGTAACAAAAATAATTATTTTTATTATTAAAGCCATCCATTCTGTTAAATCAGGATGTGATTTACAAAAAGCCTTGTATAACTGATCTCCCATGTAGGCTTGCTCAAATGGAAACTGTTACTTTGTCTTCAGCATATAAATGAAACAGTTTTCAGTGTTGATACAAATAGAAGACAGAGATGTCTTAATAGAAATCATTAGGTTTTAAAATTTGTTACTCTGGGGGCTATCAGCTTAAAGAGATTCCTTCATTTTTCCCTTCTCCTTAATTACATATTGGGCAAATCACTCTCTCCTACTTTTTTCTTCTATTTTTATTTTGCTTTAGCGCCCTGGTTGGAGGTATACACAAGAGAACCATATACCTCACGAAGTCTTTAATGGATCTCATTTGTAGAACATTCAGTTATTTAGTGATATTAAACTAGTTTTACAACATATATGCGAAATAGAGGATCATGAAAATCTTCATGCCCTATTTCCAATACTGGATAAAGATTAAAAAGTACTTAAAAAATCAGCTTACCCAGTATGACTATGCAAAACAGATTCGTTTCTCCTCAGAATATTTAGATAACCACAGTACTTCATGTTCAAAGCATAGTCTTCACTAATCTCAACTGCAGCAACTGTGACCTCATATCTCCCTTGAGCAGACAAAACCAAGCATCTCACCAAATGACTACTGACAAACTCTTCCTCTTTAGAGCTTAAATCACTGGCAAAGACAAGAATGCAACTGTAAATTCCCAGGAAAACATCTGACTGGCTTAACCACTGCACTATGTTTTTCTTGCATGTTTTCCAATTGATGTAAAAGTTAAGTCAGTGGCTTTATAATCAAGCATTCCCTAGAGTGTATACAGAATCAATAGGGGTCTTACAGGATACTCAGTGTAAAAACCATACAATAGTAGAGAAGTCCAAGCACTACAACTAAGGAAGACCTTATACACAACTAGCACTTCCATTTTTAGCAACTTTGGAATGCTTGCCCTACAGCTTCAGGAATAAGTTTTTGCCCACTGTTCATAATTTTTTCTAAAGGGGAATTTAAACGGAATTAAAACAGGTAGTGATCTATTACAATCCACAAAGACACAACCAGGGCTGAAAACTCTGTGGCCAAACATCACTTGAACGAGCAGGAGAGTTAGGAGCAGTATTTCTTTATCTTCAGCTTGCATAAGTACTTCAGAGAAATAAGAGACCTTGCCAATGTGTTCTTCATTTGCTGATAGGAGTCAATAGTGAAATGCAGAAACCTCAACCTGCCGTATTTGAGGCAGCATTCATGTGTTTGCATATTGGAACAAATTACTGCGTTTTTCTCCTGTGAGGACGATGTTCAAGGTTTCCTTCCCTGTTCTAGCTTCAGTCTGTTGAAGCTGCACTTTCTTGCTCCAAGCTCTAGTTGCACCCACTCCTGTTCCTCATCAGGTTTCCACAATGACTCCTCACTAAACCTTCCTTCAAACTTCAGCTAGTTTTCCCTTCAACACATCAAAAACTCTCAGTAAAGGCCAATACGTTGTCCAGTTTTCACCCAATCTTTATACTTTAATATTACACTGGAATTTATTCTCCTTTTCGTTTCATCTTAGATGATTCTAATTGAAAAAAATAATAAAAAAAATGCAGTCCAGAAACTTCATGAAGCTGTCTCAAGGTTAGAAACCAACGGTTGAAATCAAGTGCCTCAAAACAAGATCTGTCAGTGAGAGAAAATATTAGCTCCTTCATTACAAGTGGTATGGCCAAAGCCACCTCAACTAGATTTTATTTCAAACTAAACTTATTTAATATAAAGAGAATATTTTAAATCAGTGCAGTTTTTCATACTTCAGTTTTGTACCAAGAATGTATTAACCCGAGGTCAGGACTCACTCAGGAAAAGAGAAGAAAGCAGCAACTGAGTTTTCATCGTTTTTTGGAATGTTTACAGATTTATATTTTACTTTGATTATTGTTTAAACTGTATTAATAATAGCTGTGTACTAATAACTGTAGTCTTTTATCTTTTAAGTACCTAGGAACTGTCACGTATTTAGAATGATTTTTTGATATTCAGTATGCTAGAATATTCTATGACATCATCTGTCCTATGCTGAGGAGAGCATACATTCAGAAATGCATATAACATGCAAAACACTTGTACCAATTAACACACCTTGAATGATTAATGATTGTTCAACCACACCAGTATATTTAAGCTATTGTGCATCTCTTTCTTCTAAAAAAGAAAATCAATTTCCCATCCTAAAGAAAAAACATTTCTAAGTATTCATGTTTAATCATTATTTCTTGAAGATGACCTTAACACATCAGCTACATTGTGATTATGAGATAAAACACTTTTTTTTTTATCACCAAGTTTCTCAAACCCTCACAGTAAGAAAAACAAAGGTTCATTGCAAAGTTTCAGCATTTATTAGCAAATCTTCTGAGCAAACAAATGGAAAGAAACAACACAGAGAAACTACTGTGTTATTAAGATGTCCTTGGAGCTGCACAAAGAAATGAAAAACTATTCTGCTCTTTATGCAGTTTAACTTAAATGCATCTCCTGAGTAAAAATCTACTAGTGCTTGCACATGGCCAGAAGATCACACCTTCCTCAAATACCTCATCTTACTCAGAAACAAGGCTGGTATGCAAGAGGATCCATTCAGTACAAACTATTAGCGACAGCAAGGAAATTTGAACTACTAGAACTGCGAGCACTGAAGTAAATCAGCAAACTGTACAAGAAATTACTGTTGCAGTGAGTCAGAAGATTAACTGTAGACAACTAATAATTTTGATTTAATATTTTTTACGTGAGTTTTTGTGTCAATATTAAAATTGACAACCTCACATTTAACACGTTTTTTCTAATGTTCAAAGTAAATAGTGTATCTTACAAGTTAATTCAGTATATGAGAAAAATCAATAACTTCAATGAGCCTGTTTTGTGGCTTCCATTTTTCTATGTTTTTCCTATAAGTAGCAACGCTCTTTCAATAATTAAACTACATCAATATTGAATATTGCAACCACATACATTGTCAGAGATGAAATTATTTCCAGTTTTCTCTCTTTTTCGTAAGTAACTTTTACATAAGTAACACTTGTGCATTGTGAGGCATGCTATCTTGCTCATACTAATTAAAACTCCAGTATTGCTTGGTCATGCTTAGGAAGATATAATGCATTGTTCTCAAGACATATCCATCTTGAAATTCAGCCATATAAAAGTAGGGTTAAAAGGAAACTAAAAAGTTAGAATATCAAATACAAGAGGCTCATTCTGCCAAGTGTGTATGTGAAGTTGGAAAGAAACATTTTTAATTTTATTGTATAGCCTTTACATTCAATTTCTTTTAAGAAATCAAACCTGATTCCTTAGATTTTCGTGATATACTCAGAAAGTGATGTTGACAGCTGTTCACAAATTCAGCATTTGTAAACAAATAGCTGTATTTTTGACTTACATATCAGAGTGAAACACTACCTTCATCAAAGTAGTGGAATCAACTGTTTGATACAGATAAACTAAGTTCCCAAGAAAACAGCAAGAAAAGAAGCTATATTTAGAAATCTGTGTCTTCATATGGAATGTCATGGAAGCAAAGAAAAAACCAGTAGACAAACTTTTGCCACTGTTTCAATAGGCAATGCTGACAAAGCATGAAGGCTAAAATCTTCAGTGTGTGCAGAAGTCCAAATCCTGCTGAACCCGCTGAACACTAAATTCTTCACATGGCTGATCTGCACCTTCATTGCAGGAAGAATTGACTCATCTTGTGGAGCTCACTCCCTATGCATATTTGATTTTTATAAAATAGCATTCATTAGTCTCTAGACAGGAGCTGGGCTACAGTATGAAAAAATTAACAGAAAAATAGCACAGGTAGATTTGTCTTATGCCAGCCTGGGATACCATCTCCAAAATCAGACTAGATTTTTGCATTCCAGTGTTCACTTTCATCAGACACTTAGATTAACATTAATACTTTCCTAAATGAAGTGATTCTACCAGAAAAAAAAAAAAAGCAAGAATATTTCTAACTATCTATAACAAACTGCATGTAATTCAAGTCAAATTTCTGTAGATTATCCTGGAAGCCAACAATTGATCAAAGAACAGGACTAAGCACACTGTGAGCAAACCACAAGATGATCAACTTGGTAACCTGTTTCCTAACAGTGAGAGGAGCATTACCTTGTAAATGAATTCTGTCTTAGTTTCTTGCATGCAGCACAGGACCTTGTACCACACTCAAGTCCTGCCCATTTGGGGTTTTTAAGAGCATCTCTGAACACTTCCCACAGAAGTATTTTTTTTCATTTTTCTACTGTTGGAAAAGGGGTGGGATTATTTTTGCTCAGCCTACACAATGAGATACTCATCAGCAAGACTTATCAAGGGGTTGCACCATTGAGGCACCAGGTGACCCTGCCTCATACTCACTTGAGTGTACCCTTGCTCTGCATAAAGTGCTAACACCAGCCTAGGCCAGGAAGTGCCAGAAAAATTATCATTCCTTTGGTATATATAGAAAATCAAGTTAAAACATATGCACGTGTATAAAAAAGTTATAGATGTTTTAGATAGCAAGGACCAGCAGCATGTATTGATGACTATATGCCACTGGATCTGTTGTGTGAGAAGGCAGCATTCTTCTGATATTTTGAGGTAAAGTACTGAAGAAGAGAATGAAGATATTCAGTACCAGACTTACTTACAATAATATAATTCAAGAAAATTCGTTGTTCCTTCAGACACGTATCTCCATACATCTCTAACCGGAGCTTTGCAGCTTGGCAAGCATTTGGAACTGCATACACAGAGCTGTCATCTCCCTGTACTATGTATTTCCTTTTGTTTTATGAAGATCCAGAGTTTCTCAAAACCAGGTGTCAACTAGAATAAATTAAATTTTAATAACCCAGGTTGATTCCACAAACACCTTTTAGAGTTCCAAATAAAATTCTCTGAGGGCAGATAATCAATAAAACTATTTCCAAATAGAAAACTGAATATCCAGCTGAATATAGATGCCAAGAGCTATGCTTATCTTCACTAATGATCTTGAATGCCCAACTGATATGAGACATATATGCATGCAAAATTTAAAATAAGTACAAAAAAAAAAAAAAGAAAAAAAAAAAACCAAAGTGGGAGAAATTGAGAAGAAGGAAAGAAAAAAATTATATAGTAAGGCTGTAAATGAGCATTGTTTGTTTTTTTAATGAATTAAGCTCAATCTGTTTTGATTTGTTTTTAATTATTAAAATAAACATAAATCTTCTAAATTGAGAATGAAAAACAAAACACTTGAGACGCAAGACAAAATAAGTATTTCCAGGACAAAATAAAGCAAATAAATGCTGAAATTTCTCAAAGTATGCATTTAGAATGATGTTATATGAGCAGTCGTTAAGTAGCACTCATTTACATATTTAACTGTTATTACACGTATACATATCCACCCACATACTCCCATTCATATTCTCCCTCCATTGTATAAACTCTGAATTGGAACAACTAGAAAAAATAGAAAATAAGAAAAGTGCAATAGAAAAGTGTCTTTAGTAGGACTTCTCTTTCCAGAGTATCAAAGATGATTTGGGACCCGGAGCACCACTCTTATGAGGAAAGGCTGAGAGACCTGGGTCTGTTTGGAACCATAGAACGGCTTGAAGGTTGATAGGGACTGTAAAGACCCATCCAGTTCCAACCTTCCCACCATGGGCATGGTTGCCACACACCAGATCAGGCTGCCAGGGCTCCATCCAATTTGGCCTTGAACTCCTCCAAGAACTCCTCTAAGAACTCCTCTGGGCAGCCTGTACCAGTGCCTGATCATCCTCTGAGTAAAGAACTACTTCCTAACATCTGTTCTAAATCTCCCCTCTTATAATTTAGCCTAGGAGAAGACTGAGAACGGTTCTTCATCAACACTTGCAAATATCTAAAAGGCAGGAGCTAAGAGAATGAAGCCAGGCTCTTTTCAATGGTGCCCAGCAACAGGAAAACAGATAATGGGCGCAACCTGGAACACAAGAAGTTCCATCTGAACGTGAAAGAACTTCTTTACTTTGAGGGTGATTGAAGACTGGAACAAGCTGCCCAAAGAGATTGTGGAGTCTCCTCCTCCAGGGATAATGAAAACCCACATGGACCCTTTCCTGTGCAATCTATTGTAAGGAACCTGCTTTATAAGTAGGGAGGCTGGGCTAGATGATCTACAGAGGTCCCTTCCAACCCCTACGATTCTGTGATTCTGTGAAATGATCATTAGCCAATGCAGAGCCTTTGATTATTAACTGTAAATTAGTAAATGTACTACTAAGTATAGTTACACTGAAGTCATTGAGATTCTTCAACTATATTAAAGCTAGGCATATGGAAAGTGAATAAAATAGTAGAGACTAAAGATGCTTGTATGTAGAGCTTACTTTCAGCTGTAACATGATAAAATTTTATATTTTCCATTTTCCAATTTTTTCCTAAAGACATGAGATTGAGATGAAAATACAGTTATATATAATTTATCTACAGAGAGGGAATGAAATACCAGTTTCATGCCAGAGAGGAAGTGTAGAAAAGGATAATAATCCTTACTATATTTAAAAAATATTCTGTATTCAAAGAAAGCCTTAAAAAAAAAAGAATTATACTGACCTATATTTCAGAGGCCCAGACATTTAAACAAAGGAGCTTTAAACTAGGTCTCCCTAGACCTTATCATAGTTAGCACTCTCTTAGAGGCTCCTCTTTTAGGCAGGAAGAAGACAAAAGGGTTTCAATCTCAAAAGTCTCGTTTTACTGAAACAAATTAGAGTAGTTTCCTCTTAAATAGCAAGCTTGGTAGCTAGAGAAGGTAGATAGAGACAGAAAGTATTTTTTACAGAAACTCTCCTCTTCCCACTGTATACTATGTCTTACTTCTAGTCATGGAATAGGTCAACTCTGGCTTTTTGGATTGCAGCAAATTCTCTGCACTCCCCTCTGATCTCCATCTACCAGCACCGAGTCATAACCAACCTGTCTGTCTAATCCCTGCTTTCTCACAATTCTGTTGTACCAGAAATTGTAATTGTGAATCAGTGCAGTACTAGCTGCTGCTGCTTCACTCCAATTCATGTTAACTATGTGTTTGAACTCACAGCTGTTGAAAGAACAAGACAAAAACTGCATTCTGTTGTGTTCAAAATTTCAACTTTTAACTAGCTTGTGAAGCTACCCAAAAACAAATTTCAACATGGAAAACAATGACAAAAATGGAATAAGGGCTGAAGTTACATGACAAATTAATTGCATATATAAGAGTATGCAGCTAAAGGCAAAATAACCAGACAGCTGGTGTCCACTGAATCTTCAGTATGATTGTCTGGTTTCAATGTCAACAAAAATATCTTTCTAGGCTATTTCATCAGATATACTGATATTGTCTGAAGTGTTTCAGACAGAATTTAGCTCAGGAATGCTTATCCACTTACTAGCAACTAATTACTAATGTGGAAAAAATCACCATGTTCTCATCTAGACTAATGATAAGTGCTTGGGGTCAGTTTTCAATATCATGCTCAAAGCCACACAGGCAACGCTTTGCTTTAAAAAGGTCTATATGATTAAGCTTTGAACTCATGACCTAAATTCTTCAGTTTCCCATTACAAGGGTGCATGTCACATAATAGAACAGATTTCTGCTTTATCTGAGTCCTTCAGTGTTTGTTAACTAACAAATACAATTTCTGCTACTTACTATAACTCCACTGAACTAGCTAACAACATAGAGAATGATGAAAGACTAAAGCATACTATACTATTTATTTTGGACTGAGTATAGGAGTACCTATTCTTATCTAACTTACAGTTTTCCCAGTTATCAGGTTCTTTTTCTTCATAGTTAAGCATAGAATTACAGTATTTGCATTGTTTGTACTGAGTTGGATGAAAGCACTACCACTGCCTGAATTGGGAATCATTTGAAATGTAGCACTCATTCAAGGCAGGCTAAGTACCTTGCAATTATATTATTTTCCAACTATGTCACTACCAAATAGGTATATTGATCAAATAATTTTTATAGTTGATTATTTTATCAAGCTGTATTATATTTGTCTAAGGAAACAAAATTCCTTGGAGTCATATTTTCTGAACTGATAACATTACTTGCACCACAGGGCCCCATTCCCATCATTACCTATTTAAGCGTATCCCAGCCATAGAATGTTTCTTTCTCACACACGACTGCTAACAAAACCTCACATGGTTAATTTGTCCTGGCTTTACAGCTATGCAATTCCATGGCTCTCATGTAATGAAAATTTCACACAGTTTTATTTTGTCATAAGCACTTCTATAACATTTTACTGTTACCAACCTTTCACAGTATTTTTTTTCCTCCTTGTATTCCTCCAATTTATTGGTATTAGAAATAAAACATCCTGAGCAGAACAGATATGTTCTTCATATGCATGATACAAAAATCTGGTAAGGACCCTCAAGAAACATCTGTAATTTTCTTTCTCAGTTATGGCCCTGTCTAAAACTGGGAGAGGAAGGAGACGTACATAGATAACATTTGCTGTTAATAAAATCATTCTGACTTGTAAAGAGGAGTTAAAATCTCTCGTATGAAACAATGCATATATCACACATCCTAAACACACTACTATTAAGTAGCCAACATAACCTAGTCATTTTCCCTATTCTTTATAATAAAGCCAGTACAGCCAAAGAGGCTGACTTCACAGCCTAATATTTGTTTCAACTCCCAGCATGCTTGCTCAGCAAACCGGCAATACCCATTCTCCAAGTCATTTCCTTAATAAAATGACAGTATCAGAAATTGCTGTCACCTGAGGCCAGATGATGTTATAGCATGGCAGTTAACACAACTACCTGCAGGGAGGTTATGGTGAGGTGGAGGTCAGCCTTTTCTCTCATGTAACTAGCCATAGGACTAGACGGAATGGCCTCGATTTGCTCCAGGGGAGATTCAGGTTGGACATTAGGAAATACTTCTCTGAGGGAGTGGTCAGGCACTGGGATGGGCTGCCCAGGGAGGTGGTGGAGTCACTGACCTTGGAGGTGTTCAAGAAACATTTAGATGTTGAACTGATGGACATGGTTTAGTATGAGATAGTTGTGATGTGGACAGTTGGACTGGGTGATCTTAGAGGTCTTTTCCTTGGTGAGTCTATGATTTTATAACTGACCTCTGATACGGTAGTAGGTCATTCCCAACCCTATGTAGGTTAATCTTTGGATAAAATGGATACACTGTCATCAATTAATCTAAGTTGAAGGTACATCAACAGGTCTCCAAACTCTACTTAATCAGCTATTGAAATGAGACTTGGTTTTTCGGTGCCTCAGGCAGTAAGAACTTCAACAGCATGAAGACTGCTCAGGCTGAGTGGGAAATCCATCCCACTGTTCTTCTTTTTCAGTGACAAAGATTGTATATATAACCATAACAAAATTTTCTTCTTTCAATTAATATCCATTACCATTGTTTCCTGTAAACTTTCCCTCCAATCACACCTTTACTTACAAGCAAACAGATTGGTCAACATCCTGTTGAAATTTAATTAACGGAACAAATTTACCACATGGTTTTCAGGCCTTGGAAAAAAGTTAAAAATAAAAACAAAAGAAAATCCACAACCCTTCTCGTATTTATGACCTGTTTTCATCAGCTGCGCCTCAGTGTCAGGTGTACCAGCAAATGATGTTTGGATTGCCTCTCATGGAGTCTGCTAGATTTTATGTTAAGTTAGGATGGCAGAGACTGAAGACCTGTCCACCTACTCAGAGCATAAACAAGGTGCAACACAAGGTGAACAGGCTGTGTAACCCTGTGCCTCATGGGAAATGCTAAGACTGCCAGCATGTTAGCAGCATGGAGCATCCTTTGCTCTTTCCTACCTGAAGTGGCAGAGAACTGCTTCACCGGTGTCGTGGAGAAGGGAATGGGCTGTGTTTGGGCTGGGGCCCTCACACTAGAGGAAACCCTGACAAGTGGACAGAACCATTGCATCCAGAGTTTACTTCCAACCCAGCTTACTCTGCAATTTTGTAATAAACCAATAAACATTACTATTCCTTAAACCAAGTGATAATACATAAGATCAGACAAATCTAATAATTAAAAGATAATTCAGTTTGATTACCTGTAACATGATTATCTTAATGTGGCTAGAGTCTGCTTTTTATTCACTTGTTAACTGTGTGTCTATTTAAAATACTTGCTACAAGGGTTGCTTCTTTAAATTTCACATTAATTATGATAAGGAATAGCAGTCTCTCATGCTTTAAAAATAAATGAATGTTGTGAAGTAAAAATGTTTTCTTTCTGAATAGGAATCTAGAAGAACAATAACTGCAACACTTAAAATACTTGATCAAACAATCTCAAAGCACTGTAGAAGAGTGCTGTGCTGCCAACATTGTTGATGGCTGACAGCTGAAACAGAGATCTTTATTAGCATACTGTGGCAGCTCTAGGCATTTAAGTTCAGAGTTATAGCTCCTTACATTGAGCAGAAAGAAAGCTATCTGAGCACTTCTGTGTGGACTGTTCTAAAACATCAGATAATCTCTGAAGTCCAACCTAAAACTGCTTTAACAGACAGAACTTTAATCCAAACACACAAAGAAAACAAAACAGTAAACTTCCTGAAGCAAACCAAATTTTCATGATCCTATCATAATTATGTTTCCATAATGACAAATTGTCATTATATCTCTACGTATATTTATTTTTTAACATCCTTGTAGACATAACTAGAAGTTAAACCAGAAGAACAAATTCTTTTGTTATTTAACTACGAATTCATGATTGGCTGTAGGACATAGAGTCTTCCATCTAATATACAGACTGCATTATAATGCAAAGAAATATACTTTTTTTTTTTTTGGTTTGGTTTAATTGGCTGACAGTTGTATGAAGTTGGTTCCATAATCTGAACTGTACCAGACCAGTGAGCTTTTCCCTACCTTATGTGTACTTCAACCCTTCGTGCTCATGAGTCACGTATTTAACATTCCTGAAACAAAAAAGACTCACTAGAGGTAAAAGTGTTAGAGGTAATAGTGTTATGCAGATGAACCTTACAAGACAGCACATCTGCTAGAAGACCTGTAAAACTGGATGGAGCTTGTGGCAGTATTTCATTTTAAGACCACAAGTTGTATGAATTTGGAGCTCTGGAGGAGGCAGAGAACAAAACCCGCATAGTTGTATGCTCACAGGCAACAACCTACAGTCACTATTACAGAGCCAGCCACTTCATACAGTCCTCTGGAGATCCATCCTGTATGGCGCAGCGAGCGTCCAAACTGGTCTCCTATACTTCTGGCTTCAGTGTGTTGAACCTAATACTACACTGTTACATTCAGATCTCTTAGCACCCATAGAAGGATCCAGGATAATTCTGTTGATGTGTCCAAAAGTAATGTCTCTCCTTTTATATTATGTTGACCCACAAAGTCAGAGGTGAATGTTAGAGAGGTGGCAGCAGAGGTTGAATTTTCCCACCAATATTTCATTACATGCTGTTGCCATGATGGCAGCGGAGGAGCAGTCTGACAAAAAGGCATCTTATGTACGGATGTAAAAAAAGTATGGATGAATCAAGGGTGAGAAATGAATTCCTTCATGTGGAAAAAAAATTATGCCTATTGACATCCATTCATTGATGAATGTTTACAGAGACCAAACAGTGGATCTGAACACAGTGAGGTGGCTGATGGTGCATTTTAGTACCATGGATGCAATTAGTACTTTATACTTAAGAGCTACTCCAAGATTTTCCGCAAGATTTTAAGCCATGTTGTCCAGCTGCAGTTTTCCCATGAAACTTCCCATACTCCCAATCCCCGCTAATATTTCTAAATTCAATGCCATTTTAATTTGTAATAACATGCAGTGAATTTGTCACTTGACCAAAGGTTCTAGGAAGATTTTATTCTTTATTTGTTCTCATTTTGAATTTGTTATCAAATGCAAATATTTTCCACTGAGGTAGCTCATGCAATCTAGTTGCTAGGCAACCAAAATCATTCTTCCTAACATAGTAAAGCAAACATATACATTTACCAGCCTGAACCTCGCGGAAGTCTTAGTGTTTAATTAGGTTTCTAATGTTTATAATCCAATGTTACTCATAGCTCAGCATACTCAAAATATAGCTCTCATGCTTTTCATTTGAGTTTCCTGCAGATAGACAGACTGCTTGCTACAAGCAAACGCTAATAGCAAATTACCTGGTTCTTTAACTATAAATTAGAAGTTGTATAAATTCTTAGAGCTTTCTGTCTGGTGAAATACTGCATTTTAAGTCGCTAGAGTTAACTTCCAAGTCAACCACAGAACATTTGCTGCTTTTAGTGCTCAAAGTGCATAGATATTTCTAGATTGATGGATAGAATGGCTATATAAAAAATATAGAGAAAACCCTCTAGTTTTCTGTGAACAGTATCTTCAGAACAGTAAACTTTCTCCTGTAGCTTCTTATCTTATATTTAAAACTGGTCATTTCGACATTTAGAAGCCTGTTAAGTGACCTCAAATTGTTATACTCACTAGATTGCTTATCAGTCAGCACCAATATCTTTGTATCTGGACATGTGTCCAAAGCAATAACTACAAATACAGTTTTAAAAGCGCAAGATTTAACATATTCAGTGAGTCACAAGTTATATATAGCATTTTCAAAATAAGAGAGTAAGAATGGGTCAGTAAAGCAGATTACTGTATTCAATTTAAAATTAGGGTAGTTGGGGAGCAAAATAAAAAATAGCAAATTATATAAAAAAAAATATTCTTTTGTAAATGAGAAGAAAATTACAGAAAAAGGCAAGACAGTAATGACAATCCAAAACCAAAATCTATGCTTTGCAAATAATATTGCTGTTTCAAAAGGTTTGTAAGCTTTTATATCCCCACTTTTTATTTTTTTTTCCAGCAGAATTATAGATTTCCTTGCCTTTCTCGATTCTGTGCACACAGTTTTTAATAACTGCTGCGACAGTCTGAACTTCAAGTAGTCTCCAGAAAGTTTTGGTTAACATTTCTTTCCCTAACTGTTGAGCACATGCAATTCATAAAATACTGGTTTAAAAAATAAAAATAATAATAATAAAAAAACAAGCTTAATGGTTATGTTACACATAAAGGAGTGGATTTCAGAGACAAGAGGAAGCTGAGGGTCACTGCAGTGAGAAGAGGGACAGTGGTGGTAAAGTTGATTCAGAGGCCAAATGATTCATTACCAAAGCTCTATTATGCAGAATAAAATAATTAGAACTTGCTGGGCAATTACCTGGGCAATAGGTAGAAGAATGGCCAGCAGGAAGAGGGAAAGGATTGCTTCCCTTTACTATGCCCTTGTGAGGTCCCACTGGAGTACTGTGTCCAAATCTGGAGCTCTCAGTACAAGAGAGAAGCAGAGCTGTTCCAGTGGGTTCAGAGGAGAGCCACAGAGATGGCAGGAGCACTTCTCCTATGAAGAAAGGTTGAGGGATTTGAACTTGTTTAGCTTGGAGAAGAGAAGGCTCCAGGGAGACCTTGTTGTGGCCTTTCAGTACTTGATGGAAGCTTACAAGCAGGAGTTGGGCTGACTTTTTACTTGGTCTTACAGCGATAGGTCACCGGGGACTAGCTTTAAACTAAAGGAGAGGAGATTTAAGTTACAAGTTACAAATAAATCTTTTCCTCAGAGGCTAGTGAAGCACTAGCACAAGCTGTCCAGACAGGTTGTGGATTCCCCAACAGTGGTTGCATTCAAGACCAGGTTTGATGAGATCCTGGGCAGCCTGATCTAGTGGCAAGGGGATTGGAACTAAGCCTCTAGATCACAGCACTGCTCCCACAGCTCCTTAGCTGAAAGGAAGGATACACACGCATCCAGTAAGGGTAGTTTGAGAGGAACAAGTTGAGCAGTGGCAGAAGCATCCTCTCTGGAGCAGCAGCAACCTGGAAGAGTCCTTGAATAGAAAGGCAAGGCCAGGACAGATGTACCTTGCTGCCTGCTAAAGCCATCAGTGTCATTCCTTGTTCATTTAGCGTCTGCAGGCAATTAAAATGCCACATGTAATTTGCTGAAATGAGTAGTTTCCAGCCCTTGTTTCCACTCATTTAGTCTATGCTGGAACAGCTGGAATGTAGCTGCAACAGTCTGAATTCAGGATTTGTGAAAAATCAGAATCTTTAAAAAAATGCAGTAAGAAAAGAGTATCCATCACATTTCATAAAGAAGACTTACCAAAAAAAGGCTGTCTAAATTTTCTTCTTGGACACACTTCTCCACACTTTTTCCAGATATTTTACAGTGGTAGCTCAAATAGTTCAAAAGCCTTAAATGCAAGCTTTTCTAAATGTATATATTTTTTAAAGATGTCTCTCTGAACCAGTTTTGTTTTTATTTACAATAAAAAGGACAAATAGAAATTGGAGCAAGAACTTCATCACAGAATGTGCTACGCAAAATTAACAGAACAGTTTTGCATGATGGTCCCTGGAGAGAACTGAGCCATCTACAACTGCAGGAAAACTTGATTGCAATCAACAAAAGTAAAAGAAATGTCCAGAGGGTCATAATTCTCTGCTTTAAGGCAGTGTATAAATCATGATTAAGTGGTATCATTGAAATGTGTGAAATTTTTTTGCTATATATAATACCTCTGACAAATAACCTTTTATCTCTTCACAGATTGTCCAATCAAATTAGTGGTAATTTTTCATTGGAATCATTTGTAATAATGAGAATAGTGGCTTTAATATTTAAAATAAACTTTCTTCTACACAAAATTTTTCTTTGAATGCATCTCCCAGGTTTCATTAAGACTGCAAAATAAAAATTGCAGTATTTAGCTAAATATACCTACTATCTTGGCTAAGAAAGGTTTTTTATAGCATGCTTGTAACATGTTACGTTGTAAACAAGATACTGAGCTAAGAGAAGCAAAATTATGTGGTATATAAGCTAGGATTATAAATAGTCAGTACATTTTGTTAACTTGGCTGTAAGGAAATTATTCAGAAATTTGAAACCAGCCAAAAGTTAAACAAGTTGTTAAGACTAGGCTGTGCCTTGAAGATACTGTTCTGAGCTGTTTCTGATACTGTTCAGAAATGTACCTTTATCTTAGTTTTATTAAACAAAATAGAAAACATCAGAATTAAATGCCTTGATAAAGAACAGAAATCAAGACACACATGTTCCTGAAATAACTAGCATAGGACAGATTTTGGCAGCAAGGGCATTTCTTGCATTTTAAAACTTATCTGAAGCTGTTTTAAAAATAACTGGTCTGTCAACTTGAGTCAATCATTACTTTTTTTAATCCTCTAATACTCTGTAGCATTTCTCTCCAAGGAATGTTTCCGGTGTGCTGTCATGTCGAATTAGGGAGGCTGATACACAGATTGCATGTATTGGTGAAACTCACTAAACTCAGTCTTTATCCCAAGAGAAAATCCAACAAACATAAAACTGGACTCAACATCTAACAAACTTTGGTCTCAAAGCAAAATCTTAACATAAGTGTAACTTTTTAGTGAACAAAATTACGTGGGTTTTTCTTTTCTTTTGCTTTTAATCTCAATGAAATATAACAGTGTTGTAATACTTAATTGAAGTGCCCCTTTGAATGCCTCTGAACGTTAGCTGGATTTAACTGTCTGGATTGATTACTTTTTCAAAACCAGGCTAGAAGCATGGACTTCTCAAAATGCTTTATGTCTACTCCTCAGCTTACCTAGCATAAATTGAACACAAATTACGATTAAATTGATAAATTGTTGAATGTTTGTATTTATTTCTTTTCAGAGTGCTCACCAGAGGACCAAAACACCTTTGGAATTTAGGATTTATTTTTTTCCCTGATCAGAGTTTGTCTTCTAATCCACATTAAATTGGAAGAAAGAAAGATCACCCTTTCTGCCACATTACCAACTAACTCTTTTGACTGATTAACCTCTAAGTTAAGACTCTACCCTGAATAAAAGCATTATCAACCGTAGCTGACATTCTCCATACAATGATTTTTCCAAATAAGAACTGGATATATATGCATTTAGGATAAGCATTCTAGCTCTGGAAGATATATTAGAAAAATAGCAGATACAAAATAAGAGAAAAGAACTAGCAAAGTATTTGAGCTTGGTAGTTTGTTGTTCAATTATAAAGAAATTTTGCTGTGGATTTTTTGAGTATCCCATCATAAATGCTTGAAGTTTGCCTTTAAAAACTAAAATAAACAAGTACTTAGCCAAGTATTACAAAAAGACACAAAAAGAAAAGTCTTACCTTAGAAAAGAATTAATCAATTGACAAATGTACTTCATTCTGGTTAGTATAGCATATGCCATGCTGTTATATTGAAAGCCAGGAGGCTATTACAGCAGACAGGGCAGAAGCTATAGCAGCGCGTAATGTAGAAATACTAAGCTTTCAGCATCAGCATCAACCTTTAGCAAAAGCCAGAACTTTACTTTCATTCAAGATTTCAGATGTTCTGATTCAGAAACTTCTTTCTTAAAATAAGATATGGTGTGTAGTGTAAGAACAGGAAGAGGTGCTTTCATTTTGAAAGATCTCTGGATAGAAAGCACAACTTTGCAGCCTGTTGAAATGCACTAATTACACTCAACACTTTTTGGAGATATCTTCCTTTCTCAGGTAGGGAGGAAGGTGACATTTTTCTTTACTGTTTACTACAACTCCTCTGTGAACAGAAAAGGAGAGAAAGGAGACGAAAGTTGAAGCTAGGGCAGAGGATACACAAAAGATAATTTTTCATATTTCAGTTGCGACTGAATCAAGACTGGTGATTCAATACGTAGAAAGGCATGTAAATCATTTTTATAACAACATTTCCTAAGTGCTCGATATTACCTACTGAATGCTATATTTAAAGTGCATCTTACACAGAAGATGGAAACAGAAGAATATGGATTTATAATTAAGTGAGAACATTGAAGGTTTTCATATTAAAAAAAAAAGACATCAAAGATGATTTTGGAGTTGTTCTTTCCTTTTATCAGTAGTCCTTTTATACGAGATAATAATACAAAGTTTATAATCCTTTTTGTCAAGACAGCAATTTTATCTGTAAAATAATTATCAGACACCTGTCTAGTAATTAGCAGCAAGAGACTGGACTATACAAACATTTTTTTAAAGACCTTAGTTTTCTGAAGTGGAACAGCACAGGAAGGTACCACTCTCCATTTCCACGTTCTATTCCGGAATCTCTACTCAACAACTCATTACTTAAAAAGAAGAAATTAAATGTTGCTAGAATCAAGGCATTAAAATACTGGAGAAGACCAAATAACTTACTCTGACCAAGCTAAATTTGGCACCAAAACTTTCCACTTTTAGAAGTGATTTTCCAGTAAGATACTAGTGTTTAGAATAACTCTACTCACTTAACTGAACATTTTTTGAAACGTTAGTGTATTTGTGTGAATATATCCTTGTAATTCTTTCTAAGCAAACTGAACCAGAAATAATAACCATTTCATCTTCACAAGTCATTTAAAGTCACATATGCCATTGTAAAACATTCATTCATTCTAACAATGCCCACTGTAAACATACTCCTACACTGCAAAATAATGCATGCAAATAAGCCAGAATGCAGAACAAGGATGGCCCTTACAGTAGAAAGATACTGGTGCTACCATACATTTCACACTAGAGCAATTAAATCTTCTGAGTTGAATCCTCAGACCAACACATAGAATAGCTTTGTTTGATACGTGTTCTGTAGCTGCTAATACCGTGGCACTGGATAACAGCTTCTATCTGGCAATTTGAACTAGTTTATGTGCCTCTATCCATCCATTCTTAGACTACTGCTCTCTTGTGAGACAAAATGTATTCAATGCACATACTGCTCCCGTCACTGAAGATGTGTACTTGGTTTTGTCTTCTGTGATTGGTTTCTTGAAAATGACTGGTTAAAGTTATCCAGACTCTGCTTGCTTCAACAAACCATTATTTCACATTTGTTTCAAAACGTTTTGTATGCTACTAAGCATCAGCAAAATAATTGCTGCATGCCCTTTCCTGCAGGTCAAAGTTACCTTTGACTTTTCTTTGAAAGGTCTCAAAGTTATCATGCAGAATAAAATGGGAAAGCTCTATTTTGCAAGTATAAAGGACCTCTACAGTGCAGTATTTACATACCTATGTGAAATTTTATGTTTTTTTCTTTTTAACACTCTAATTGCTCTGTAATACTGTGTATCTCAACAAAAATAGAAATTCTGCATTTGTATTTGAGATGCTGCCCATAAACATTAAAAAATTCCCAGAAAAAAATACACATTACAACCTGGTGAAGTACAAAGTGCAAAACAATTTCTAAAATAGAAAATCCTTCAAAAATTACTGATAAGGCCTCAAAAGGAGATTTTCTCCACTCTAAAGAAGTAAACAAGAAAAGTTAATACTTAGACCTAAAAAAAAAAAAAAAAAAAAAAAAAATCAATTCTGATTTAATACAGTATTTGAAATTGGATTCTGATTTCCTTTAAAAATATCATGTTATACTAAAATATCTGACTACTGTAGTGAACATACCGAAAATATTTTAGGATAGCTGCTAAACAGACCGTATTCTACAGTTCGTAGTTCTTTCAAACTGCACGTAATTTTTTCCCCAAGCTGTTTGGTCATTTCACGAGATCCAAGTAATTAACGATGAACTGATGAACATACAGAACTGCTAATATCTCCTTGACACTGTCAAAGCAATAATTTTACTTTTTAATTCTAAGAAAAACTCTCATCTCTAAAGTAAGCCTTCATAAACAAATCAAGGAAGGAAATATACTAGCATGGAATCCAGACCTAAGTAACCTCTATCTTCCAGACTAAATAATTGTTGTAAAACTACGTCTCATGGAGAAAACTGTTGAAAATGTGTTTACGTTAAAACTATTTTTCTATAAATGAAATCTCAGAGGCTGATAGAATTTTTTAGCTTTTTGTTATATCATTAGTGAATGCTTAGGATTCACAAAAGTAAAATAAAAATTAAAAGGTTTTATTGGTTTCCAATCCTGAATACAAACCACAGGCCATCTCTAAAAATATGATCACATTATCTCAGCATATTGCAAATGTTTCCAAGGAGAAAATATCTGAAAGTAGCTCAAGAACTAAATGCGCTTTTGCAGAGCTATTACATTTTTTCCTATTACTATTACTACATCAAAGTAATAGATTCTCCTGATTTTTTTTTAAATATTCAGTTCATCTACCTCTTCTTTCTGACGTACTGCTGAATTCATAATGCCACAGCAGTAACTGTTATTTCAACACTCAAGTACAATAAAAAGAATAGATGAAGTTTTAAAGTAACAGTATTAGTTCTGAAGCCTCTTATAACATGAAAGTAAACTTACTTTCTGTAATGATCCTCTCCATAAACCTTCTATAAATAAGTTTCATTTGCTGGAACATTATTCAGTATTAGAACTTTAGTCAGTTATTTTTTATAAAATACTTCAAGCAAATGTGATTTTTTTCCAATTAAATTATAGCAGTATTAAAGTTCATGCTAAAAGTATTGAGAGAATAATTTGTTTCTCAGTAGTTTAGCAATGTAGGAACATTCAGTGGTTATCTTGAAAAACAATAACTATCTGTCATTCAATTAATTGAAACAAACAAAGAAAAACACATTAAGTAAAAGCTCTCAAAAGTGGTTAACAAGTCTGGAATTATTTTCAATGAGAAAATGTGAGAATCTTGCCATTTCTGCAGCTTTCTTGCATTAACAAATGCCTGAATCAATTTGCATCTGTAAGAGGACTTACAAACTTTTAAAAGCTGAATGAAAATTAGTTTTTCCATAGTTTCTCAAGCAGTTTTTGTAATTTGCTTTGATGGTATTCTTACTGTAAACATATATAACATCAATTGGACAAGAGAAGCTTGAACGCAAAACTGCAATGTAATCTGCAGCTAGTTCCCTAGTAAAATACTCATTATTCTATGAAATCAACTGATTTTTATAAGCAAATAGTAAAGCCAGCACATATTGGCAATATTAATTCCACCTTAGTCTGCTGCCTCCTTAACACAATAAGACATGACAGAATTGAAAACCAACTACTGTGTTTCAACTCATCTAAAAAGAGTTGGTAATACAGAATATTATGGAGTGTAGCCTTGCCAGTAGAGGAAGATACTTTACAACCAAGTCCTTAACTTGGAAATCTGTCCTGCTGTTATCATCCTTAGGTTCCCATTGCCATTTGCTTAGGCTGCCAGCAGTCCCCAGGATGTAGCTCAGGCAAGGACAGGCATGACTAGCAAGCTTTCTACTCTTTGGCACGCATTTTGTGAGAACAATTCCAGATTACTTTGACATCATCAGTGCAGAACTGGGCTGCATCATTTCACGTCAGATGATTCAGTCCTCCACTAGGTACTGAAGAACTTTCATTGCCCTTGTAGGTCTCTATCCAGCTGAAGTTCATTGGTACTATGTGCCTTTGCTACTAATGTGCGTACCAACGGGAACTGTAACTTCTTTCTCTTCCCATAAAACTTCAGACTTGTAAGTCTTTCACATTCACCTTGTTCTGATGTGAGGAATGGCTTTGGTTCCAAACCAGCAATTCTCTGGATCTTTTAGTGCCTATTAATTTAAATCTTCCAAGTATATCAGGCCTCAACAGGCACCAAAGTCACATCAAGAGACTAGAGAGTACACAGCAAGTGTGTAAAAAGACTTTGCTTATTTACCATTGCAATAAGAAGGGCAGAAGGCTTTCTATAAACAGGCTTGCTGTAGTAGCAGCATTAGCAAGTGAGAAATAATTTAGACAGAATTTAGTCTGGCAAAAAAATAAAATTAAAATATATGGCCTGCTATAGATCTTTTGTAAACATCTGGAAAGGAAAGCAGCAAAGATCTTAGTCACAATTACAAAACTGTGGAGGAGAGAAAAATGGACTGATAAGCTGAACTGTTAGTTACAAGTGTTTATTTTTAAATTCTTTGCTTGCTAAGATGGGTCCATGCCTGCGATTTCCTCAGACTGGAGTTATTCAGTCTGTTTTATTTAGTATTGTTTTGATACTAAAAGACAGTAAGCTTAATTGTTCCACATTTCATTTTAAAATGACAGTCAAAACTTAGACTCAAATAAAAAAAACACTGAAAGAGTAGGTACTATGGTAGAGGGAATAGCAGGTGGCCGTGAAATGAGTGATTTTTTATTTGCATATATCATATGAGAAATCTAGCAGATTTAAATTATTTATCCTAACCAGAGCTAGAAATAGCAAATAAGTTTGGAAAAAAAAATACTGAACATGACAAGAAAAACACGGTTTTTTTTTTTTTTTTGGTCAACAGAAACACTTCTGTATTTCATGGGATGAAGCTCTTGAGAGCTACAAGAGCACTGTGAGGTAGAGGATTGTGTATAAGGAAACAGGTCACCAGAGATTAGAGGCAAGAAACAGAGATTAGAGGCAGGATAACATACAGAATAGGTCTGGAAAATGAGATAAGTAATGTGTAAAGCCTCAAGAGAGCCCAAATTTGCTCACTCTCTTATAATTAAAGGAAAGTATATAAAGGAAAGATTGTATATTTGAACTCTTAGCAATGCAGAGGAATATATTTTTTCCTTCTACCCAAAACATCCCATGCTTAAACAGAAAAGGCGACAGAAAAAAAAAAAAAAAGCCCAGAGATCCCCAGTTTCTCTTTGTGCGGTAACAATGATAAGCCTTTGAAAATAGTTTACTTTGAGCTTTCCTGTTGCAGTAGAAAAGATCTAAAAAGTAGAAAAGTAGAAGAGGATCTTCTCTGTGGACCACTAGAGTAAAAAGCATGCTTACCCTTCAGCTCTTTGTGCCTAAACTTGACTTAAGCAAGCACACTGCTCATGAAAAACATTTTTCATTTTCTGTTTAGATATTAGACAAAGGATGACACATCTGCTTGCTGAGAGGTGTGGTAATGGAGGATAAAAAGAAAGAATTTGATTACGTAAGAGTAATGATTGAACACCAGGTTTTCATTGTGTAAATACTGAATAGCAGCAGCAGTCCACCTACATTTCATGTCTAGAAGAAAAAGCCCATCTAAATCATTCCAAACACCATAGTTTCATCCAAGATTACGGACCATGAAACAAAATTACCGGCAGGTAGCAGATACTCTTCTACTAGCAGTTCTTCACCACATAGTTGTAATTTTTTAAGAGCTGAGCACATAATGAAGAAAAACGAGAAACCTGAAATGAGAGAACTCCCCGTTTCCAAAACCTCATTCCCCAAAAGCAAGAAGTTAATTTCAAATACCCTGAAAGTTTAAAATGCTTAGACCAACAGTATTTGTAACCATTCCCAGATTTGCCACTGTTTTATATCTGTCATAAAAGTTTACCCTGCTCAATATCTTCACAGCAAAAAAAACAGACCATGTAGTCTGCTTCCAGATCGTACCTAATGCTTACCATGGGGAGAGAGGAAAAAAAGCGTATAAGAACATCTGTAGCACTTTTGTAGGTTCTGTTGAATATCTCCAGGAAAAGTTTATACATGCGTTATAAACTCCTTCACAGTAGAAAACACCACTGAGGATGAAGAGATTAGTGCTTTGAGATCTGCTCTCAGAGCCTGAGTTTTCAAGTTAGCGTCTTCTCCTTATTCCCCAAGCCAGAGTCTCAACTGGCATTGTCCTTTCTTGTCTACAGAGATTATTTATAATCTAATATTAATAAACTAATTACAGAAGCAACTGAACAGGATGATATAGTAAAAATTACTTGGTAACATTACTAACCAAAGCTGCTGGCAGCTCCACCCATCATAACAACTTAGAGTCCTGAACATTCTAAGCACAGCACCAACCACAGTATTTTGCCCTTTAACAACTTACACTCTGTTTCAAGAGGCTTCATGAAGAATGCGTTAATCCACCCATGCTGCAGGATGGCAATGCTACATATAATGTGCAATTAAGGGAATTCAATCACTTCGATTAATTCTCCCTGAGTCATGTTACAAGTTTAATAAGGTCAGGATGAGAGGAAGACCTATCCCAATTCCTGAACATGTTTTAATTCTCCAAATGAACTGAAACACTTCTGCACCAATCATTTACTACTCATTTCAGCATAGACAATTCTAAAATGGAATACTACTACAATAAAGTTATGGTGTCTAACTGCATAGAGTAACTTGCGTTTAGAATGTGATACAAGTAAAACAGAAATAAAGTAAGAATGAAAACTGGGCAAGAGCCTTCTTGTCCATGCTGTCTAGAAGTGTCACATTGTCTTTAGTAACAGTGTCTACTAATAATCACAATATTATTGTATCCAAGTGCCCTAGTATCTCTAGAAATACTTTGATCCCAACAGCTGGTGAGACAGACTGGGCTCTGAGGGCTCCTTACTGTACCCTGGACACTGGCATCCACAGCATTCTCACTAAGAAGGCCATAGCTGCATCATCACCAAATTTACCTTTCCAGACTTCCATTTTCCACTCCTACAGGAGGAAAAAGTTCCTCAGCATCTCACCATCAAAGCTGACAGAGAAGCCCCACTGCAATTGTGCTATACAGATTTAGTTGCTAGCCTCGACTGCAGCCTTTCTTTCTGATAGACAACATATCACATATTCTCAGAGCAGGAATGCAGTAGCACAATAAGTGCAGTCTTTTCCTCCTGCTGCATACCTGGAATGTTGGCCTATGGCATAAAGGATTTGCTAGCTGGTTATTCACTACTTCCCTCTGTAGTGGTTTACAAACTGATAAACCAGTTGCTTTTCTAATATTCACCTGCCATTGGTTTACTGAACAGAAGGAGTTTCAATAACTGTCAGTTTCACAAATTACCTCAAGAAATTCTAGTATGTTTTCTAGTAGTTAGATGCTACGTGTATTATTTATAATATTTCTTGTGTGCAACGTATTTCAGTTCACAGATTTACAACCTGTTCTTAGCAACTGCAATAAGTATCCACATGTTCAGAAAGTACAAAACTGGTATTTAATGCAATGAACAGCATTAATTTATACTAAAAAAACAATTATTCTAAGTTTTGAGAATTAGTCACAGATTCCTACTTTGAGAACCATTGGCTTATGCTGTACAGCATTTTCAATTGTCTGTTTAGATGAACCAGTAAGAGAAATATTGGAAACAACTTCAATGAAGAGCATGATCTGTAGATAGCCTTTTATTTAGAAAATTAATCTATATTTTGCAGCTGACCTGCAGGTTCTGTGTTCAGATTTCTTATGTCCCTGTGCAGATCTATGTGGAAAGTACAATTAGGTTAGAATTATTGTTTGTAAGGACCGTAGGGGAAGGTTTTTAGGGTTCCTAAGGAAATAATCAAGTTTTTATTTTCTCACCTAAACTGTTCTTTCTATGTTTTAGACCGGAATATCAGAAACTAAGACAAAGCCATTTGTACAAAGAATGAAAATGATGCAAACAAAAGTACAGAATATGTTACTGACCACAACACAGACACCAAAATGTCATCCATAAGCTGAAGTTTTGGTAAGAGCAGGGATTTTTATATTTTTTTAAAGCAATTCAATTCTTTTAATGGAAACATTAAAAATGAAACTAGGGAGCTGGGTTCTTCCCACTATGCTATGATAATTCTTCGTAATATATAGAAAATTTAATTTGGTCCATACTCACATTAAACTCAGGAATCTGTTAATTAGTTCCTGTTGTGGTTTTCCTAATATGTATCGGATGAAGTTTAAAGACAGGAATTGACTTTTCAGGCACAGTGCCAATATCCCTGCTAGTTTAGGAGTTTACTTTGCAACTGCAGCCTATTTCCAAAGTGGAGGATTTGGACGGAGTTTAGCTTTAGAAATATCATACAGAATACTTGTCAGCAACTGTCCATAAGCTTATGATTTTCTGCTAAGAAGTGTGTAATTTAAAGAACTTCATGTTATCTTTGAAAGGTTACCCTGTGGTGGTCAGCGAGTGTAATTTTAATCTTATCTTTTTCTTTGTCTTCACAGTGTAATAAAGCAGACTGAAAATAGAACAATTGCACTGAAATTCAGAAGCAAACATTAGTTTTATGTCCTCTCGTTTCTGACAAGCAATAACAAAAGCCAGAGAACAGAAGTCTCATAATGTAAACTGCAACATGAAGAAAAATAAAAGTTAAAAAAAAAAAAACAACAAAACAACCATTTAATAGATTGCACAGACAGAATTTCAGGAAGAAAATAAAAATTACTAAGTTTGATAATAGCTTTGCAGCTGCAGTGTGCACACCTTTCTTGTCTGTATGTATTTGTTCATATTTGAAAAATGGGATTTAAATACTCCAAATAGACTTCATCCTCTCCATTTGAAGGGCAGGAAAGGAAGAAAAGCCTGACAATGTTCATTTTAGTTGACTCCCACACTTCATCAAAGATCTCAGGTATCATCTCTGGACTACTCTGTGCCTGCTCTAGACACTGATAACCTAATCTGTAGTTGCATCCCGCATCTACAACAATCACACACTTAGCTGGAAATTACATTTTCTTCTCTAACCCCATTATAAAGCATGCAAATAGAATGCAGTTCCTACTCATGCTGCATCCTTACAGATTGCACTACTATAAACTATATTGAATTTAGCAGCGTTAGCCTCACGTATGCAACACAGCTAGGACTGTATAAAATATAAATGAGACTCTGGAGTGTCAGACCTACGTCTTGCTGAAAACTTCATTCTTATAATATTGTGATGAAATTCATACTTTTCTGTTTTCGTTTAGCCCCCAGTTTGCTGAGGACATTTCCTTTAAATAAGATCCTCTACCACCTTCTCTGTTACCTTTTTTTTTAAATGATGAACTACAATTGCCAGGCCTGCCAGGGTCATAAAGGCTGCAGACTGTTACGTTCTCTATTGTAAATCCCCACTCCTTGCTTGGCACCAAAAATCTGATAGCGTCAGGCTTTTCACTAGCTACTCATTACTTCAAATCTTTGTTCACTTCCTCTGTAATTAATTTGGTCAATAATTAATATCTGAATTTTTCAATTAATATTATAAAATAAGAGAGATATAGCTAGTTCTCTGCATATCTGATTTCATAATTGTCAGCATTTTTAATTCCTTATAATTAATTTACTTTCTCCATTATCGGTTTATGAGCTTCACACTTCATTAATATTTTTTTTATTTTTTTATTTTTTTTTTTTTTTTACATTTTTTTCTATTGCTCCTCTGCATCAGTTCCATTGTTCAATCAGTTTTAGATAATACTAAGTCCAATATTATCATTTCCTAGAGGACTTACTGTAGCCAGCTACTAACTTTTTTCATCCCTGCCATTAACCTAATTTAACTACATTCTCATCCTTGGAGCTCTTTAGCTCTTCACAAATGTAGGCCTTTCAGATCCTTCCAGTATTCCTTAATATTTTCTACTGAAGCAATCGCATCACACCCAAAACTTTGCTTCTACCAGTTTCTCTCCAGATGTGGAAACATGGTAGTCTTCTGCTCACTGCAACTAAAAAAAGATTCCTGCATTTATGAATAGGACTCATTTTTCCCTTCCTCAATGACCAACTCTTCATATAAGCACTAGTGTGAAGTTCTTGCTAGTTTTAAAACCAGCATCTACCTACCCAGGATTATGACTTTTTTTCTTGTTAAATGCAAAATCAAAATGCTATCTTTAATGACAATAACACAAAAAAAATGCAACTAAAACAGAGAAATCAAGCCTTTAGTAGATTATCATGCTAAAAATATTGCTCATCTATTAGTCCATAGTGGTTTCAGATTCTAAAATTGCTGGATCTGGAAGTACTTTAGACATAGCCCATTAACCTCCAACCTTTTGGCTTGCCTGGGCTGCTTTGACCCAAGAATTGTTTTGGATCACGTATAAAATATATGTATAGTTAACTTACATAAGCAACCAAACTTCTTCTTTATAATTTGTATCGAAATACTTTAAAAAAAGAGAATAAGAGAAAAAAGAGAGCACCCAGTTCCTGCAGAGCCCTGGTGGGGCTGAACGCAAGTAGAGCCCTCCTCTCACCCAGCAGCACCAGGACCCACTCACTGCACGTGTTTCTGTTCTGCAGGGACAGCCCTGAACAGTGGCATCTCTGCTTCCAGTGGCCCCTCTGCAGAAACAAGAAGCAATTTTGTTGAGAAACCTCACTGTGAGGATGAAAACACCACTGAGGTTGGTATTGTACTGAATATATTCTCGAGATGTTGAGCCTGCAAGAGCTGTGCCTGCCCAGGGACTGCCCTGGCAAGCCTGGCCCTTCACTACCTGTAAGACTTTGCCTCGCCTTCATGGAGAAGCAAGAAACAGGATTGGGGTGAAAAAGCAGAGATGCCTGAAGGTGGCTCCAGGGCTGTAGCCCTGACCAAGGGGCAGCTCTCCTGCCAGCAGGTGGAGGGAGGCCATCCTTCAGCAGCATGACCAGCCCCAAGCACCTCACTCTGCACTGGCTTCAAGAACTGTCATCCTCCTGCTTGAGTGCCAAAGGCCCTCACCATGGTGAGGTGGTGACTATGTCAGAGTGGTGGCAGTGGCTGGCAGCCTTGCCAGAGCCTCTCCCACAACAGAACTGAAGGTCTGTCCTTCTGACCTTCCTGCCTCCCATTGCAGCTTCCAGTGCCAACTTGGATCTTACTGACACCAGCATTGACAGTAAGCAGGGACTGGGGCCACTGTAAGGCTCTATGACAGTTTCAATAGGGCCACTATTGTCATCTGTGATTTACTGCATTTCAAATGGAATGGGTTATCCCAATGCTTCTCAAGAAGTAATGAACTGCTTGAAAATGTATCAGAATAAAACTAGACAAGTAACTGAATCTCACTTTAGAGCTAGCACATTTTATGAAATGGAAACTACATTTTAATTAAGATAAATTTTTATAGCTGAGGTTAATTTATTTATTTAAAATAGAGAAACAGTCAGTAGAATCATGCTCTTGCAAAGAATGGGAAGAATATGTTATATCTTTTCTTAAAGGTGAAGAAAGACACATTTTTACGCTGATAATATTGCTAAGACAGATGCCTCCTGATTTCATTTCAAGCTTTTCCCCAAGGAGTAGCAGCACCGCCAGGCATGATGATTTTCTGTTTGGCTGGCTAATCAGTTCCTCATGTTAAGAGGAGCTTTATTTGTAAATTCCTTTACAAATAAAAAGTATTTAAAATCCTTCACTTAAGATCATATTTCTTTTAATCCAAGTCTGCTGATCAAAATTTGGAGGACTCACAATCCAAAAACAAATCAGTCCAAAGAATGGCATTCAGTATTTTAATCAGTTTTATGTGAGGTACGTTATAGGAAAGAAAGATGCTTCATCAGCTATTTTCTCTCATTCCTTCTCACCCCCCTCCTCAAAGTTAGTGAGTTCAATTATACAAAACTATGCTTACTTTCCATTACATCTGCCATGCTAAGTCATATTCCAGAAACAGCTACAGTTGCTTTCATAGATAATTCAGTGTGTATTCCAAACTCAGATCTTATTTCCCAGAGTGATTTTGAGACTCTGACTGTATCATTATATGAACTTGAACATGAACTTCAGAAATGACAAGTATGCCTTTCTCAAACTTCAGACACCTCTCCAGTATGTCTCTGCTGTGTCAAAAAATGCCACAGCTCATATACCCAAAAATCTCTCAAGCCTACTTTAACATTTCATTTGTTAACTAGAAATTATATTACTAAGAAGCTGACTAGTTACTGAGCTCTCTGGGAGATAAGCAGGAGACAAATTCATCTTGTCATTGTTGTGGCTTAAGTAAATAACAAGATGAAAAAAATATTATTATTATTATTTTTTAATACCTGTTCGTTCATTTCTGGATGGTTCTCATGTTCAAGCTGTTCTTCTTCCATAACCTACTAAACCTTTCAACATCCTTTTACCTTGAGAGATGGAGGAAAATGTAAAATATTTCACTTCCTAATGCAAAGTTCTTTACATGTATATTTAAAGAATATATTTTGCTTAAACAGATTTCTGTACTATCAAGCAGTATTTCAAGGCTGTCTCTAGCCAATAAGCTCCTTAAATTTCCCTTAATAAGTGTGGTATGCTCGCTAACAGTCTCGTGCCTTAAAAGAACAGTTTACAGAGACTGATACTTCATGACTGAAGTCATAAAGATTTCTTGCCACAAAACATGGGAGTGAGATTTTTTTCATAGTTTCTTGAATTTAAAATGCCTGGCATTAAACTGACAAAATGTGAGAGGTTCTGAAGCCATCTGAAATAAAGTTAGACGAAATAACTCAGACAATTCAAAAAGGAAAACAGATTGGATGGGAAAGTACAAAAACAGAAATTCACACAGGAAGTCAGAAAGGAAAAAATGATCACAAGTGAACTGATGCTTGAAAGTGTATTTTGACATGACAGTGAATTACTATAGGAAACTATATAACAAGATCATTTTACATAACTTTTCATACACAGAAGAGCTTTATGCTTAGTTTCCACTTCTGCAGATTTCTACATATTATCTAAAATACTCAGGAAATGTTTCATTAAATGTCAAAGAAACCCCAGGTGTTTATTTGAAGCACGTGGAAACAAGATCAAACATGTTGGACAAGGTGTCAGTAAAGAGTTAAACACAGAGTCTTTAGTCACAGAGTCTTTAGTCACAGTCTTCAATATGGATGGCAAACTAAGAGAAGAGTGTTTCATGGTTGCATTATATAGTGTCAACAATAGTGCCTCTATTTCCTCTTAACTCAAGTTCCTTTCGCTCTTTTCAGGGCTTCAACTAGTTTGGACTCACCTCTCACTCCAGTATTTTTCAGTTCAGGACATTATTGCCAAATGAACAGCAGAAATGCTAGGATTGATTTTTAAGTTCACATGATTGCCTTTTATTGTGTTAAACACAACTGAACAGTCCTGTAGTTCACCTGAAATGAATTACACAGTAAAATACTATTAGTACACATCTGCTTTCCTCTGAAAAGAAAATAAAGATCCTTTGCATTCTGCCAGCAATTTCATACCTACTATTTCTTTTGAGTGGGGGGAAAAACAACACTGACGTCCTCAGAATGAATTCACTCCATACAAGTATTTGTACTGACTTTTTTCCTATGCCATATGAAAGTTCATGAACTGTTATTCAGTTACTCAGATCAGTCGATCACTATTTTCTTAGATCTCCTTCCACAGAGTGGCAGCTAAACAACTTACATTAAACTTGGAACTGTTTTCTTACTTATCCTTGAAATTTAACTAAGCAATAGAATTGAGATCATTCCAGTCCCTACAAAAATAATTAGTTGCAGTAAGCTGTTGTTATGCTCACCAAAACTAAGTTTCATTGCAGAGAAAAACAACAAGTCACTAACAAGATTTTCTAGATACTAAAACAAAACAAAACAAAAAAATCACAAGGTGGGTGCAGGTTCTACAGCTTTATACAAACATCTGAAATTTCAAGTCTTGAATCACAATAACTAATTTATTTTTGTAGGAAATGTTGCCACCTTGCACTCAAATAGACAGTCCCCTGGCATTTCTTCCACTCTTCTTTTGAAAACAACCTTAATCCAAGATTAGTCTCTCAAGAGTCGCATAAATCTAGAGTGCATAACAAAAGAAGTCATGCAGTAAATGTTTATTCGATATTTAAAAAAAAATAATCAAATAACTACAAATTACTTGAGGTAGTTCTTTACAGAGATGAAGAAGTTTGCAATTAGCTATAGCTAACACTGCAAAGAGTTGTAAGGCTGTATATCACTGCTTAACGTTATATATATTTCTTTAATATTTTCTCCTCACTACTTCTAATTTGTGTAAATAAGTTTCATTTGGCTTACATGAGTACCAGAAAGGCACCAGAATAGGGAGTGCTGCCTCAAACTTAAGCTTTTTAAGTACTGCTAGACGTTTTCCACCCATAAAGAAAAGACCCTTCTAGTATTTAAATTATTTTCCTGAAACCTTTGGGACTAACTTTTTTTTTTTTTTTTTAGTAACAAGCCACATTATGGTATTTCTTTGCTGAAAAATACTACCTAAAATATGGAGATAAAGCACTAAGATATTAGAACTTCCCTTTCCCTTCTGCATCAAGAAATGATTGCACACATGCCAAGACTGTCTCACACTCCAGGTAGCAGAAGACATGCTGCCCAAAACTACTAACAAAATAGAGTAACTTAAATTCAACATTATCCTCAACAGAAACTAAACTGTAGCTCTCCCACAAAAGCAGCTTTCACAGAAGCATAGGAGTTGGAATGAAACTCTGAAGATCATTCAGCCCAACTCTGCTAAAGCAAGTTCCTTAGAGAAGGCTGGCTGGGGAAGTATGAAGAGAAGTATGAAGAGTGAGTTTTGAATCCATTTAGAGAAAGACTCTAGAACCCCTCTTATTCAGTCTGTTAGCTGTTTCGTGGCTGAGGATTATGCATTCAAAAACTGGTATAATTAAGCTTCACATTAACAACAGGGGAGAACTAATTAAATTAAAAGGGAAAGTAACAAGTAACCGCTCATACGACTACCTTGTGTTAAGACGTATAAGCTACTAAAGATGACTGCTTAATATTAAGCTATAAAACAGACTTTTAGCTCTTTTGAGTAAGGAAACATAAGAACAAAACAGATGGTCCTTACCCTTAGGACCTTGAAGGATTTTTTTTTTTTCTTCCTTTGAGGAAGAGTCCTGTTTAGCAATACCTGCTGGGAAAATGTCTTTCAGAAAATCCAAGTTCTCATAACTGGGAAGGTAACCATACTGAAACCCTTCTTCCCATTCACAGAGTGATGGAAATTAAAGCATAAGCAAAGAAAATGAAATGATCCTCATTTTTTATTGACTTTTCTGGAGTTTTCCGTACAAGCAAAAGACAAATCTCAAGTATGTATTTGTTCAAGTTTGTTGTGGTCTTTTTTTTGTTTGTTTGTTTTATAAGCACCCACTCATAGTGGCTATTCTAGACCTGAGGGAATGTCTCTTGACAAGTTTCCTACAGATGAAAATGCAAAAATTTAAATGATGTTTCCTGACATACCAAATAGATGTTGCCATCTTAATTATAATGCAGCTTGAGATCCTTGCGGCTCAGCCACTGGGCACCTAAGGAAATCAGAGTTCATATGAAGTTCATGCTCACTAAACCCTCCAAAGTCTCACAATACAGAAGTAGAACAAAAGTAACTTGGTTATGGGCACAGCCTTACCAGGTGACCACATTATCAACCTACTTCTCCCATTTTCATGAGCTTTTAATTTCTTTTTCACCTCATTAATGCCATGGCTATTTCAGCTTGAAATAGCCAGGGGTTAAATACTCTTTGGCTTTCACGTGCCACTGTCCATCTTCCTCAGTAAACAGTCATTGGTTTTGGGTTGCGATTTGGATGTAAGCTTCTACAATTCATTAGACTAAGTGTGTAGAAGCTTCTCAGTTCTTTTAACAAAGGGAAAGTACTTGTTGGTTTATACATACTAGCTAGCAATGGCCAACGTTCCAAAGAAAGCAGATGATAAATTGTCCTTAGCAACTTATAGAACAAGGCACTTCCATTCTGTGTAATCTTTACCACAACATACATTACTATGTGAAGAATTTTATCTTCTTCTGTATTTCAGCTAAAAAAAAATAAATCTTCTAAATGTTTCATCAAAAAATTGTTGCAATCACCAACATAACTAACCTAGTTCACAAGAAGTAGATATATCCATACTGTTTGTAACATGAAATGTTACTATTTCAGAAAGAGTTAAGGGTAGAACAGGACAGATACGAAAAATTTAGTTCTACCAGGAACTTTGATATTTTGGAAGTCCTAGTTAGGAATAAAAATCCAAATATTTATCATGTCATATACTAGCTCACAAGTATCTTGGAGAAGGCCTTAAGAATCCAGGACTGTCTGTAAGACTAGTTGCAAAGAAAGACAGCCAAATTATCAGGAAATCCATTTGGTTAGTGGCTTTCCTACTAGACCTTTTTCTGGATGAGTTGTGTCAAACTGCTAAGTTCCAATGAAAAAAAATGTGGGTTGTTTCCAAACTTCTCTTCACTCAGATAACTACAGCCTCCACAAAGGACAATCAATTCTAAGAAAGAAATACATAACCACTCTAAATGTTGCCCATAAATCTGCATGAGTGAAGTTTCCTACGTTCTTACACACTGAGGAAAAGATGAAGTTTAAGATCATGTCACCTTTCTGCTAGAAAGTTGACCTCTGTTTCTAAATTAGTAGGAGCCCCATGTTTTCCATGAGCTTGAGTTTTGAACAACGAATGGTGCTTAATGGTAGTTTCATAAGTTTCAGAAACATTGGCTGAACGTGAAATTGAAGTCAACAAACCATCTTGGCATAACATCATAAAGCAACAACAGTAACAAAGCAATAATATTTATTTCTGAAGGCTGGTTCATAGAGCCTTACCACAGAATGGTTTAGAAGGGATCTTTAAGATCACCGAGTTCCAACTATAGGCAGGGACACCTCCTTCTAGATCAGGTTGCTCAAAGCCCCATCCAGCTTGGCCTTGAATGCTTCCAAGGATGGGGCATCCACAAACTCTCTGGGCAACCTGTTCCAGTGTCTCACCACCCTCCCAGTAAAGAATCTTGGTAATATCTAAGGCAGTGTGGACATACTGAAATAGATGATTAACTTTTGCCAGTTTCATTACCTCCCCCAGAAACACATAATGGATCCTAAAGTCATTTATTGTCATCCCATCCCACAATAGATTCCAAAGAATAGGAGGAAAAGAAATATGACTATAGATTAAAAGCACTTCTCACACCAGAAAGCACTCCAAAAAAAATTAGATTCTCACATTTTTTACAGAGTTGGAATGGATTTGCATGTGAATCACATGCCATCATCAACTTCCTTTAGTTTCATCTAAATATTAATTCCAGACAATTTATCACTTAAATGCAGTCTTCCAAAAAACATTTTGTTTCAGCAGAAGAGTCTGAATTTTAAGAAGGGTGTATGTAGGGCAGGTTGATGTAATCATCTGCCTGATTAACTGTAGAATATGCTTTTCTGACTATGACTACCTGATTTGGCAAGTACTTCCTTGCTATTTAGGCTGCTTGGATACTTCACATGCCAGTAAGGGATTCCTACCAAAAAAGCTTATCCTAAGGAATAGACATTTATGTTCTTCGAATTCCTTGTTTTTTTTTTTTTTTTTTTTTTTTTTTTTTTTTGTTTTGTGGGTTTTTTTTTTTTTTTGGTTTTGTTTTGTTTTTGTTTTCCTATAAATGTTGGACTATTCTACTTTCATATGATAGTTGTTTCTAGTATATGATAGTTCACACAACATAATTGCTTATTTCCAGAGATGCATTCAGTCATAAGTATGGTTACTTCATGTAGCTGAAGTTTTGTTTTTAAGAAAGCAGATGTACATATCCAAGATTATGGCTGAGATCGCTGGGGTAGAGAAGAAAAAACGTCTGCTAAAATACAAAGTAGGTTCTTTGCAGGAATAATATTTACTATTTTATTCCAGAGATTATCTAAAACTAAGAGCTTGAAGTTATCAACAGAACTTCTAAATTATGCACCACTATTGCTGTAGAACACAACACTTTTTGCTGTTAAGCTGGAATAAAACTATGTTTTAAACTTAGCTCTAGCATACTTTTGCCATCCTGTCTTCTCATGCCATACTGACAAACTTCATTTTTTCAGCTGCAGTCAGCCCCCTATGCAAGAGAACTGCTGCAAATCTATTGATCTAAAAGACTGAAGGGTACTCTGAGGAAACAATATTTAATAAATACTGTTCAAATATGATTAAAATTCATTGATTCTTGCAAGAAAATTTATGACCAATCATATCCTAGTATGCAAGGCTTATATAAAGGTAATTATTTTAATATTTAGAAAAATGCGATTTTCCTGAGATCTTTCCAAGTGAATCAGTTTGTGTAATTAGTTAATAACTACCTGGAGAGAAGATTTCAAGCTATAATTACCTCTAACTGAACACATTCCATGATAATTGCCTTGAATATCAATTTCATAACTTCCAATTTCAAAATTGAAATGGAATATATTTGACTGACCAAAAGCTACTAGCAATAATTGCTTAAGATGTTGAGTGAACCATAATTAATCAATTACCAAAATACTTATTTAGTCTCCTAATAATTAGTTTCATAACTAGCTGAACACCAAATTTATTGAGCAAAAGAAAACTGATTTATAGACTTCCCTTTGGAAAATTGAAAATTTAGGCTAGATATATTAGAAGGACCCATTAGAAATCTATGTCACAAAATGTCTCTCTTGATACAATTTTTGAAGTCAAAGTAGGGGGAAAAAAGTACACCAAAGTGTTTGGCTACAACTAAGAAAAAAAAAGCTTGCAACAGCCTTATTTGGCCAAGTTACATTGTTGAACACTTACTCTGAAGTGCTTTCAAATTATTATATTTGTAAGAAAAAATCTTTAAGATCTGGACTGTAAACTGCCTCATGCATCACTGAAGTAGCCACATCCAGAGCACCAGCTCCACGGATTGTTGCTGCAGAAGGAAAGAATCCTCTAGTATGTGAAAATGCCATTCAGACATTTTCAGTTAGCAAGAAGATGACCAAAGGTCATAATACTTAAGTTTTTCTTTAAATGGCAACATCATGTCAGGGCATTCCAGAGGAAGTTTGAATTCCTCACCTCAAAGATATCTCCAGAAAGCTGAGAAATCTACACCATTTGTCATCTTCAGTATTATGCCTGGAATACTTCTACTGAGCTCATGTAATGAGATACTAGCAAACTCGTATAGTGGTCTTCCTTCGATAGGGAAGAATGATCAGCTTTTTGCTGTGCATTTTTTAATTCTAGAAGCTTCTCTCATTTTCACTGGGAGACAACAGCATTCAGATAAACAGCATCAGATGTGCTGCTAGCAGAAACTTGCTTTACTCAACCAAATTAATCATCCCAAATAAGAATATTAGAATTGCACTTTGAGACAGTCACTCTCCTCCACAGGACATGCTGTCCACTCCTCAGCAGTCACCACATTATACTGAGAGGAAAGATTATTTCTGCTGGTTCCCAGGACACTAGGTTACATGACTGATGAAAGATTAGTTCAAAATCCACAGGTTCACGCATCTTTGAATGAATGAGCATCTACTCAGGAAACAAAAATAGTTTTTACTCCAGACTTGCAATATCTACCCACCCAACTCCTAAAATAATCTATTTTACAATTGCTGAACTGTTTTCAATGGTCAAAATAAAAAATAGCAAATTCCATCAACAAATTTGGTTGGTAGAAGCATTTGTCTTAGAAGTCTATATTTAATATGTTTAAGAACACTTTAAAAAGTCATTGTTTGATACAACAGCTGTTTGGCCCTAACACAAACTTGCAAAATTAAAATGGTTACACCATTTTCACATTAGGAAAACCTATGTTAAATTCCACAACTAGGATGGTACATAGAGACACTCAGAATATACAGGCCTTTAATTACTGCTCTTCACAATTGAAAAAAAAAAAAAAAGAAAAGAAAGAGTGCTATAAATTCTTAATGACTGATAACTAACATAAACTATCTCCTAATTTGTAAGAAATAAGTTACAGTTTGGGGTTGGTTTCGGCTTTTTTTTTTTTTTTTTTTTTCTCTTTTCTTTTCTTTTCTTTCTTTTGCTTGTCTTCCTCTTTTTTGAAATATTTACTTTTCCCCTTGGACAGAACAACACTATAACTTTCCAGAACAAGGTTAAAGTTTGATTTCATTGTGTTTTTGGTACCCAGGCTGCACATGTAATTGAAATTCCAGACACTGCAATGCAAATAAACCAGCAGGTCAGCCTATCTTTTGTTACAACGTTTTTACAGTGACGATTTACTAATTGCCAAGCGAATGAGCAGTAAGTGTTTGCATTAGCAATAACTCAGTAGTTGATTCAGAGTCAAGGTGAAAGAACTTCTTAAAAAAGGAATTTCCAGAAAAAAGACAAATGTTTCTTTTTTTCCTTCAGACTGATTACTCAGTTAAAAAAAAAAAAAAAAAAAAAAAAAAAAAAAAAAAAAAAAAAACCCTCTTCTTCTAGGATGTTCACAAGCCATAGAAGCATCTGTACATGACACAAGCACATGAAGACATTATAAGCTTGGGTAGAAATCTAAGAGACTGTGTATGTTGCTCAATTATCTCTGCACTCTGAGCATGCAAGTCCATGAATCTAAAGCTTCCAGTACTGGCAACAGCCCTTGATCATGGTAAGTGAAATTATAATAAAATTATGAAAAAGCTCATTAAAAAGTCACAAGTGCTAGTCATAAAATTTACTGAAATAACCTAACAACATCCTGATTTTAAATACAGTGTGGGTGTTCTGAAATGTGTAATTCTGTCAAGCATGCTTCCTTTCTAGCCCATCCACACTGATTTATTGTAATAAATCAAATGTACAGCTCATACCTGTATAAATTATTCGTATGCTACAGTAAACAGCACTGAATTCCTTCATGATAAACAGAGTCTATTTTACTGATTCTTATTACCTCCAGAAGTAGATAATGAGGAGAACTACATGGCCCATATTGTTACTGCGAGGACATTTAAGTCCCAGACAGGATAACTGTACCTCATAATACCCCAGATCAGTATTCAACAACCCTTAGGATAACGTTAACAGATCGTCCTCACAAAAGAAATGAATTCTTTTCAGAACATATCTACAGCATTAAACACAAGTTGGACTTTTAAAACAGCTTAACCTTACAGTGTCAGCCTTCTCCACTCATGAAGTCATAACGCTGTGCTGGGAGCTGCTTTAAGGCAGGAAAAAAGGAACATCCTCTATTGCAGAAACACATTCACTGTTAAAAGAGAAAGCAGCTGGGACATTGACTTTTCAGGACCAGGTATTCAGACCTGTTCTCATAGTACATCACTGCAGCTCCATGCTGTGCTACATGTAAGTGAATTGTCAAATAAGGTAACCTCCTCTCACTGGGTCTGTTCAGAAACAGAAGTTTCTCAAGAGAAGGGAAGGAAAAACCTGCTATGGATGACCACACGGAGCCAGTCAGTTTGGCCAAAACTCCTAACACCATAAACTCATACTACCCCTGCTAAGTAGGTGCATGAACTGCTGCTTAAGTATTTCTATTAGAGAAAGCTCTACCTGCAAATTGCTGGAAATTATTACTGAAACTATAATTATTACAGAAACTGTTGCCTCAAATTTTTTTTGTCCACTTACACGGCTTCCTGCAGCATCGTATCATCCTTCCTTTGCTGGTATCTGCATCTATCATTTCAAGACAGAATTGAAACTTCACACCATGTTCAGTATATCAATACAGACGGATACAAGGTAGAAAAAAAAATAACAGAAGCAATTTTTTTAGTTGTTTAAACAAAGCATGCCTTCAATATATCAGACTTGATGATTTCAGTTATTTGAAACTCGACTGTATTACCACATGAAGGTGGAAAAGGTCAGGAAAATTACAGTACAGAGTGCAAGCCAAGTTCTCTGAATAATCCTTACATTGAAAAATCCACATTAAGAATAAACTGTACACAAAGCCTGTAGAATAATGACTAAAAAACCTTGACTCATGCAATGAAATATTTGCAGAAGAAAAATCTGCATATACATATGCTGACATTTAGAAGGATGGAAGACAGATCCACGTTTCTTCGAAGTCTACTTCAGTATTCAGGTTTGCCTGCTCCAAATTGGAAGATCTGATATTAAAACAAACTATCTGGAATGTTATCAGATCTATCCATCAATCCACTCTAATTCCTTGTAGCACTGAACCTCTCTCAGAGTTTTGAATACATTTCATTGAGAGCAACATATAATAAAGTTCCTTACCTCAGTTGTAACATTACATTAGTCACACTGCAAATAGTTTTATTAGATTCCTTGTTAGTTCTTGGGGCTAAATGTCTAGAATGGTGTTCAGGTAAGGGTTTCCCATAACCTCCCATCCTCTTCTCTCCCTATTAATTTTTTTACTTCACTTGTAGCTACAAGAAACACAAAAAAGGGAAAACAAAAAAAACCACCAACAACTAGATACTCCACAGGATCTCATCACAGATTCTACAAATAAGTTACCACTAAATTCCTATCAGTCATATACTTCCAAAAAAAAAAAAAAAAAAAAAAAAAAAAAAAAAAAGACAATGGATAAGCAGCTGAGAAAATAATCTTGATTTGCACAGAACAATAAGAAACAGCTGTGAAAATAAGATGCAAACAGTAGAATTTAAATTGGCTTTATAAGAAGTCATTCTCTGGGCCCATCTGAATGCAGAGATGTAAGCTAGCAGGTAAACTCACAGAAATAGCACATCTTGCAAACCTTACTCATCAACCAAGCTTATGCATTTTTTAAGCATAAAGAAAATTTTACACTTTGGAAGCTCCAACAAGTTCACCCAGTTAGTGATCATGTCTTTGTTAGGAGCAGAGAGGACTGAAGCTACAGGAGGTACTGGCTGTCACTGCATTTCTTCATTTTGCTACAGAGTGAGCTCAGCTCCAGACTGTTGTAGATTACACAAATTTCTCCAAGAAAACTGGCCAAGCTAAAGCTTCTGGGTTGCTCTCTGGGATAGCAATTGGTATACTTTCATATATGTGACTTCACTACTCAGATGGTTTGTCTTTTCCCACGGGGGCAGTACAAGTAAACAACTCACACTGGCTGCCACACTTCCCAGTCCTTAGACCATCTGGCCCTACATCTGCTGCTACCTACATGTCAGCCAGACAGCCCCTGCTTCGGCTTCTCCTTCCCCACCTGGCTCCTCTTACAGCCAACAAATCACCACTAATTACTTCTTAGACCAAAGACAAAAGCTAGCTTGAAGGACAAGATCACCTAATAAAAGTTACTGTGTTTTCCTACAAAATTTGCATTGCATGAGAAAACAAACCTGCTGAAAAGCCATCAAGGTTCCAAGTCTTTGCAGAAGCCTTTTCAATAATGTAACACCTTTCAAGCATGCGCTATCAATCTGTATTTACACAATGCAATGAAGGAAGAGATGAAACAGTACTGCCAGTCACAGTTCTGCCCAGTGAGCGACTCTCTTCTATACATACTACATTAAAATCACACATTGGAGCACAGTTCAAGTCAAATCCATGTGGAATTATACAGTAGTGAATACAGAGCTCTCTAAAAAAAGTATTTTCTTTGCTAAACATGCTGCAAACGTGAACAAGATAATAGAGAACATATGCAGAAGACTAAAACTCATGGCAAAGTGCTTTTAATGCTTCCTCAGAAGGTCAAAGAGTTTATAGTATGATTATAAGCCAAACCTTCTATAGTCTACCATCAAAGGGCATGTTACTAGTTGTCTGCCATTAGGATGTCAATCTTCATTTTGTTGAAATTCTAAATATTCACTCTCATATTGGAGGTCAGGGGGTTAAAAGCAAGAGAATAAGATAGAACACAAAGTGCTCCAGACATGGAGGAACTCATAGTCTGGATAATACTCTGAAAGCATGTGAAAATAACTGGTAAGACAACAGCTTACAATGTATCAGTAGTTTCTCCTAAAGTGTCTATGAACCTGGCTGCTCTCCACAGCATACACAAGCAGCTTATTTTCCAGTTAGGGTAAATTAGCTTAATATCTGTCTAATAAGAACATTTGATCAATTAAAATGTAGGAAAAAGTCACACAAGCTAAATCTTACATAATCAGTTCAGTGCCCACTTAGTACTACATCAATCAGCATAGAAAAATACAAGCAAAATTAGGCCCTGCAGATCTCCATGTGTAAGTACTATGACTGAAATGAGACCCAAGCTATATTTTGCAAACAGGAAAAAAATACACCTGCTCATTTACTGAATTATAAATTCCACCTGAAGAATGAAAAGTAGAAAAATTTAAGCCTAAACATTTTGGCCTCTCACTGACCTAAAAAATTAGAATTGTTAGTAATATAGAAAATATTACACAGCATCTCTTCTTCCCTACCCTGTCATTTTACAATAGCATTTCTTTAAAATATTTTTAATCAAACAATTATGCAAGAAAATCACCACAGCTATGGATAAAATATGACATAGTGGCAGCTGCAATTCAATAATGGCATATTAAAGATACCAGCCACTATTAAAATAAAAACAGCCCTTGTGTTAGCATTCTATTTTACTCTACTTTAATTGTATAACAGATTGAGTAGTAAATGTAAGTATTGCTTACTCCAAATAAAGAGTCAAGCACAAAATAATAGGTTTTTATGTCCTTGACTGTCTTCATTTTGAAATTGATTCTTCTTGATCTTTAATAAACTGCTGTATTTTTCAGATGTTTTTTCTCAGAATTTCGTCTTCAGTGACTTTTTTTTTCCATAAAATCCTTAGAGTTGGAGGGGATCTCTGAAGGCCATCTAGACCAGCTCCCCTGTAACAGGGGACAGGGAACAGGGACACCACAGCTAGATCAGGTTGCTCAGGGCCTGATCCAGCCTTGCCTTGAAAGCCTCCAGGGACAGGGCATCCACCACAACACTAGGCCACCTATTCCAGTTCCTCACCACCTTCCCTGTAAAAGGTTTTTTCCTTATCTCTAACCTAAACCTACTCTCACTGAGCTTGTAGCTATTTCTCCTTGTTCTGTCACCACAGACCTTAAAAAAGAGTCTGCCCCCTTCTTTCCTGTAGCTGTCCTTCAGATACAGAAAGGCTGCTTACAGGTCACCAGAGATCCTACGCATTAGTCTTACTGTTTTAATCTTCACAAATTTCCCCCAGGATATTATTCTGAAAGGTCCATATTGACAGCAACCACAGGAAGGAATTCTGACCGCGTTCACTAAAATACATTGAAACGTTCTCACAAAGTGATGCCAAAATAGCTTGGCTTTTCACATATGCTCATACCATAATTGATTAGACCAAGGAATATTGCATGCCAATATAACCACTCAGTTAACTGAACATTGCAAACTGTTGAATAATTCCAGCTATCAGTAAAATCAAGAGTGTACTCAGTGGATGTCTGACTCCCTTTAAAACTGGATCATCATTTCATATTTGAAGCCTTTCTCATAGAATTTAAAGACACTCAGAGTGGAAGAAGAGGTCAGAAGGTCAGCTGTCTGTGGTTTTCTTGTACATCATATATTTCAATATATATAAATATTGATGTCCAGTACATAAGTCCTCCAAATCTTATTTCCAATGCTATGAAACAGATAGCAAATATTAGAAGACTGTTAAGAGTCAGGTACAGTTACTCAAGATGTATTTCCTCAGCAACGAAGTTACTACCACTTTTGTTCAGAACACAATAAGTGAAAGATACCTGACAAAATCCTCACCCATAAACCATTAGGAGCAACTTTTAGGATAGGGTATTTTGATCAAACAAGCAAACTTTGATTCAGTAAAGATATGACAAGCATAATAAACTTGGCATCTTAATTGAAGAAAAACAGTACCTGCATCTACAACAGAGATAAGAAACTGTTGTAACACAATGGAAAATACAGCAACGATAGCATAGCCTCAGACTATGGCAAGGATTTGCTCAAACGTAGCAGCCGTGGACATAGAAACAAAACGAAGAAGCTGCTTACCCTTAGAAGACTTCAGGCAGGCAGGAATCTCCAGCAAGAAATTTACACCTCCACCGCCAACCCTTAAGTGAGGTCTGGGAAGGGTGGATCCCAGCTCCACCTGTTCTGGTCACTCAGATACATCACACGCAGCTGAGCTCCTCTGGGTTGGGCCTGCCTTTCCACCAGGTGCTCAATTATTGGGTCAGGCTGTGATTCAGCATTTCTGCTACACCTGCTGTCAGCAGCTTGGCTGTTACCACAGGGCCACTACCTGAATCATCTCATTCCAATAGTTGAATCTACAAATTTTCCTGAATATCTATGTAATTGTAACATCCCTCTCCAGAAATAAATTAATTAGATATGGAGTAAGCATTAGCATTTTCCCCTTCTACTTCTCGAGGAAGCTAGGATGACACATTTCTATGAGTCTGAAGTGTGACTCTTCCTAAATACAAGTAGTAAAACATCAGCAGGATCAGGATAACCCTTGCAGTAAAATAAATAAATAGAGTCTGAAAATATGATTAAATAAGTGAATTCAAATGTTGATCTGCTTCCCTTAGTTTACAACAAATTGAAAAATATGGCTGGATGAATCCATACGTACATTTAATTTCCTGCCTGGATTGAAATGTTATTTAAAATGAAAACCAGAAGAGAATTCACCAAAGTTAATGATTTGTTTCCAGTCTATAAATGCCTTGTTTTAGCATTGATTTGCTCAAAAGTTATGTCAAAACAGATGAATTTACCCATTTTTAATCAATTTGGTCTTAAAGTTTCTTAAGATCTGCTAATTTCAGTTCAATTTCTATTCGAGCCCTTATTGATGGTTTCATTAATAGTTCCTTGCAAGTGAGGGAATGGAATTCCTATATCAGGATGAAAAAATCATCACTGTTCTATAACGCAGTTCATATAAAGAGAAAAAAAATATATCTATCTAAAACAAGAACTGAGTTCTTCCTTGATGAAAATACCTGGTACTATTCAAGAGTTTCTGAAAATTGTGGGCTGAATTGCAAACAGTTAATCTAGTGAAAATTGCCAGTGCAGTTTTACACTTAATAGTAAGTTAGTAAACTAATAGAAGAGGGGGGGAAAAAAGGCTACAAAGTTACATTCTTTCCCTTATAGATTTTGTTAGACTAAATTGGAAGCATCTTCCATCTTGCCACTGGTTCAAGGTAAATATTGTCTTTTTAAATAAGTGGTTTGTGAAGCAGAACGCTCAAGCATTGCATTTCATTGTTAGAATATTTCCTACCGAAGAAATAATGAAATACCTCAGCAAATAATAACATGAGATAGATTCAGAGTGATAGAAAGCTCAGATAGGGATTTCCTGGCTAAACATAGATAGGTAGCTGAACCTAGCTAGAATTAAGTACTGATATTCACCACTATTAAGGCCAGAGTAATATTTGCTGCTGTGTCATTGAGAAAGTCCTTGCTTTCCAACAACTAAAATGGAAAATCAGGAAATGTAAGCATACCTTATTAAATAAAGTTGTAAAATGGCAAACAAAGAAACAAACAAAAATAAACCCTGCAGTAAGAGAGAAGAAAGATAATGATTAACCAGTAGTTTGCTGCTGTTCTGATTTTAGTACACATAAAGGAGAAGGAATTCAAGTTTCACCCCAGATGGGCACTAATCACTAAAATACACCTTGGTTACTAAAGTTTGCTGCAGATCAGAACCATCTGTGATTTAAATGAAAGTTAAATATTTCCCAAATTTTGTACACAGTATGTTTTAAAAGAAGACAAAACTTGAAACAAAGTTGTACTTTCACTACTTTGTTTAGTATTGCAGTAGCTTGAGACACCAGAAATTTGCTGCAGGGAGTAAATACAGTTTTTCAGTGCTTTCTCCTGCCATACAGTCCAGGAATGCAATCAGTTATAATTAAGCAATACAAAGAGGAATTTTCATCAGGGAAATTTGTACTAAATTAAGTGACAAATTACTTTTAAATAGGAAAATCCGCCATTGAAAGTGCCTACAAAACTTGACATATGCTGATCTTTTGATATAATTTCTTTAGCTCTTTTTATAAACCACTGTAAAATTATATTATTTCAGTAGAATTCTGCACAGATACCCCACCATCGAGGTAAGATTCTTCTCTGTATTCTAGTTAAAATTTCTAACCTTTTCTTACCTCAATGGTAGCCTATTTTATATTAATGAAATCGTAGAGAACTGTGCTGTCAGAGACAAAGATGACCCTGTACAAGCCTCAAAGGACCATGACTGTGAGGACTGACTCAGTCGCCACATCCCTCTGCACACATGCGTTTTCTGAGGGCACCTTCACTCCCTTTTGAGAAGTGCCATGCAATTACCCATACTGACGCTCTTTGCTGTCCTCACCTTCACTGCCCTCACCATGAAATCAGCTGTCACGTACCTTGTACCAACTTCTGCCAGCTGATGGAATTTCTGCATACCTCTCTTCCTGTAAAGGCAAATTGAATCTGACAACAGCATGCTAAGAATACCTTACTGGCCTCCCTGTTGCAAAAGAGCAATTCACTAGACTTGGTTTACCTAGAAGTTACACAAAATGCCCTATTACAGCTAAAATATCTGTTTTGTGGGAGGAAAATGAGGGAGGGGAAAGAATTCGAGCATGATTCTTCTTAGCTGGAATAACAAGTTCTAACTATAATGCATGACACAGAAATGTAATGTTTCCATATGGAGATAAGGCTTGAAACATCCAGTCACTTGCATTCGTGCTCACACAGAAAGGTTTCCTAAACACCCTCTGACCAATTCCCACAGTCTGTCTTAGCTCTAAAGTTAAATATGGCCTGCTGACATGAAGAAAATATGGCCTGCTCGAGACATGAAGAAAATGAACAAAAAGAGAAAAGTTAATCACGCAATGCTTTCTAATATCATTTTCTGTCTGCAGTTCGCTTACGATCTTAAATCACAAGTGCTGAGATCCGCTATACAGTGTGACTACAAATTCTGAGTAGTTAATGTGATGGTCAGTGTAACCACACAAGATGCTATGCAAGCAGCTATTGCACCTCTTTATCCAAATGCTTATCTGAAACTCTCTGTTGTCAGTGATAACAAAAAGTCCTCCATCTTGTTTCAGAAAGATATTGTAAGCACACAGAACTGCTGCAAAGAACTGCACGCAAGCACATGCCCATAGGTTTGTCTTTCAATGGCAGTGACAAAACATTTCTATACCAGTGTAGGGATGCAACGTTTCTTTTGCTAAAAATGGAATTGACAGAAAACAAAATTTATAAATGGTTCACAAAACCGTGCTGATCATGATTGTAATTATAATCTCTACTTAAAAGACTCAAAAATTTACTGGTGGGTTTTTTTTGTTTTTGTTGTTTTTGCATCTGATTATACTGAGGATATGTGAATAAATACAAAGCACCAGTGTCTCCGTGAGCTGTTCACTTGACTTAAACTTAGTTTAAGAAAACTTGATGTTATTTACATTTGAGGTATTACTGGCCCTTCATTTGTAATATGTTGTTAAAATTTTCACATGCTATAGGTGTCTTCCAGACTTTAGTGGGACATGATACATTTTAGGGACAGTTTCTCTTCAATGTTATTACAAACTATCTGGATGCATGACTGAAGAGCATACAAAGATTTCAGATGGTGTTAAATTAAGAGGAGCCGTGGACTCCCTAAAGGCTAGAGAGGACCTTGCAGAGAGATCTTGATAAAATGGAGGGCCATCACCAATTACACGGTGTTAAACAAGAGTAAGTGCTGGATTCTGCGCCTGGGAATGGGCAACCCTGGTTATATGTACTGACTGAGGGATGATGGACCAGAGGCTCATCCTGCAGAAAGGGAGCTGGGGATTCTTGTAGACAGCAAGCTGAACATGAGGCATCAGCCCTGGCAGCTCAAAGGGCCAACCATACCCTGGGGTTCACCAGGGTTCACCCAACACTGCCAGCCAGGTGGGGGAAGGGGTTGTCCTGCTGTGATCTGTGCTGTGTGGCCTCACCTCCAGCACTGGGCATCGTTTGGGTGCCAAAATATACAATGAACATAAAACTGTTGAAGAGCAATTAAAAGAGGGCTATGAAGATGGGGAAGGATCTTGAGAGCAAAATGCATGAGGAGCACCTGAAGCTGGGGGTTAGGAAAAGGCTCAGGCCCCAAGTGCTTGGGGAGCATTCAGACAGTGCTCTCAGAAACAAGGTTTGGATTTTGATGGTCCTGTGTTGAGCCAGGACTGCAACTCCATGATCCTTGTAGTCAACTCAGGATATTGTACAATTCCGTGATTCTGTACTTTTTTCTTTCCTTCTTCAGTATTGCCTAAATAACTAAACTGAGATTTCAGTTATAAGTTATGCAAACACCTGAAAGATTTACATGATTTACACTTCAAACCTCCTTGTTCCAAAATTCCTCAGTTGTGGCCCCTTGATGTGAATAAGTGATCTAGGGAAAAAAAAAAAACAAACACACCAAAAAAACAAACACATTCACCTTATGGATTACATTCACTTAATCTCAAACTTTTGAAAATTCTAGCCCTATGTTATATAAGCATTTCAGATATTTAGACAGGGATTTTCGGCTTAAAACTGGTTTAACTTTAGCCACTGTGAGATAAAAGATGCAGAGCATTAACTGAACAGTGTTGGGCTACAAGGAGGAGGAATCGTGAGAGACAAGAAATTAAACAGAAACTAAAACCTTAACTCAAGACTTGAATTTCTACTTTTCCTCTTACTACTAGGTAGGTAGTTGTGTGAAATCTTGAGATAACAAATTGGGATGCAATTCATGAAACCAGCTTTTGTTCCCCAACGTGTACGGTTTTAGAAATTTCAGAGGAATTGATCTTTATTACCGGCAGCAGAAACAGAAATTCTGAAGTGAAGCAAACTCTAAAGTGTTTAGGTCTTGCACTTCTCCTTGTTCATCCATTATGTATAATATGAAGCGACACTGTGAGCCAGAAAAGAATCTTCATTCACCTTCTGCCCCACCACTGTTATATCCCCAGGCACCCTGCTGAGTCACTCAGCTTCTAAACCTACGTAGGCAGAGCCTCAGACTGTGCCCCAGGGGGGATAGCGTCTACCTCCTTCAATTCAGTTTCCTCTTTTTTCCTCTCCTTTGCATTTGAACTTTCTTTTTATGGCCCAATCTTTAATATCACTGTTTGTAAGTCTTCTGATAGGCTTTCGTGAATGCCTATCAAAATAGGTTATGTGGCTCACACCTCTGGAGTGCCGGCTAGAATAATTTTTTTGTTGTTTCAATAGCTCCTGTGAAGCTGGAAAAGGGCACTTTTCTTAAACTTAATAACTTGCATGCCACACATCATGACAGTCAATGATTATAAAAGCAAAAGCTTATGAAATTTCCTATGTTCAAAGAAGACAGAGAAATTTTTATCATGCTATTATAAAACAAATACAAGCTGTTGTATTAAAGGAGGAGGAGTCCTCCCATTTTGAAGTGAATGCAAACTAAATAATATTAATTACCATTAATAATTGTCAAGGATTAGCAACCATCAGAGAAAAGCAATTGCGTTGAATTGTTTTATTGACCACATTGTTGATGATCTTTTAATAATTGATGCCTGAAAACACAATCTTGCAGTTAAGACCTAAGATTTTCTCACATTGCCTAGCAACCTGTACAAATATAGAACTGCGGATGCAAAACTAGTGACCTTTCCTTTAAGCCCACTCTACAGTGCTTGTTATTTCTATTTTACACAGCAAAAATCAATCAATATAAAAAATAAATAAAACCAGAAAGATTTCAAACACTGAGGTCTTCACTATATACTTAGTATTTCATATAACAAAACCAAGACAATACTATCACCTTGGGAGGAGGATGGTACATATGGAGAGGAGATAAGAAGCAATCAACTTCCTTGAATTAAGACAATTGAACATGGATAAACTGAGATATTTCCCTTTTCATTTCACAGATGGAAGTAGATAGTCATCAAAATATATCAAAATCAAAATACTAAAAAAAAAAAATATCAATGCAGTGTTTGTAAATAAGCAAGACCATAAATGCATACACATCAATATACTTCATCTGAAATTTGCTGAAATTAATGTAATAGTCTGCTATGAGATTTCACTTTTTACACTTGCTGCTAAACTCAGTTCTTGACAATGGCTAGAACTTGACACTGTTTATTCAGCTGTCTCCTGTTGTTACCTTTCCCTGCATAGTTTAATTTGTTCCTGAAAGCCTTAGTCAGGCAAAAATCTTCCAAAACTTTGCAATTATCTGGAGTAAAATAACGAAGCACTAGACTAAACATCCATATAATCTGAATTGTCTTAAAAAAAAAAAAAAAAAAAAAAAAAAAAAAAAAAAAAAAAAAAAGAGGGGAAGGAAAAAATGTAAACTATTCATATGGATTTATCTTACTATCTTATCCTTTTAAATTTGTTGAAGATTGGATCAGACTATAACATATAAAGTCATTCTTACATAGCAGGCACTAATATTTTAATTGACATTTATTTGCAATCCCTAGAAAACTGTAAGATTTTCTTCAGGAAGCATAAGGACAAAAAATTCAGGAAAAAAGCAGGGGAACTTTGCATTACAAAATTAAGAATCAATTAGGTACAGAAATCAATAAATATATCAGCTTGCTCCTTACTGTGCTAAATTTCCTTCTCTCAAAATTCCATGTTATAAATGCTTTTTTGGTTGTTTGTTTGTTTTCCTATACATGGGAAACGTATCAAGTAAAATAAATTTTTATAAAACTTTGGGCGTATGAGTTGTTGCTGCTCTCTGTTGCTCAAATTGCGATGCTCTCTCTGAAAAGTTGCCTGTTTCTTTTCATCTTTTCTCATCAGTTTCATATTTTATATGCTATGCCAGGTCTCATTAATCTCTGCTACCATAAATGACAATTTGAAACAAAACAGTTTAGTCCACTGTGCTTGCTTTTTAGATAACTGGAGATGTTCAGCACCTTGGAAAGTCAAGAAATTTGTGTCTAAAAGCATCACTAAAAGAAGGAATAGAGAATAAAAACGAGTAGGAGGAGAGAGAATAATTAAATTTTGTCACTGTTTCTTTGAAATGAAGCACTTTAAAACATTTTGACAAGATGTGAATAATTCTTTTGTTTAGTAGAACAAATTTCATTAATCTTTTCAGTTTTATGCATACAACTACAATCTTATTAGCTAATTATAACTTTTTAGTTAGCTAAATACTGCTCATCTTGAAATTCTTAAAGATGTTCAAACTCCAATTTCAAAAATTACTTCCTTAAAGTATGAATGCACCTAGAGTTTCTAAGCAATCTAGTTGCAGCATTTGCATCCTCATTCACAGAATGAGAATAGCAGCATACGATACAATTACTGAGCAAAAAGATTTGTACAGTTAAACGTAGGTGCGATTATACTTTATCCACAGAATTTTGACTGACGGAATATTTTATTCAAGCAACAGGAAATGGATATTTTACATAACTCTATTTAAATAGCTATTCCTAAAGGCAGTTACAAAAAATATCCTTCAAATAGGTATATATAAAGCAAGATAAGGCTGTGTTTTCTGGACTAACTGTAAACAATCTCATTGCATTCTTCTAAAAGTATTTTTCTATGCTGTTTCATAAACAAACTTTTAAACCATAGTGGATAACTTTAACAACTTAATTTATTTGAAACATGCTTATTGAAAATAAACAAGTACAGATAGTACAAAACTTTCTATACCATCAATGTATGGCTAGCTGCAAAACACTATCTTTCAAAGTCACCATTGTTAGCTAGGAATTTTTGCCGGCAATGAAGAGGATGGATGCTATAATTGTAAATATGTGGACAACCATCCAGAACATGGTTTGTCTTTCATATCACTGTGGCCACTGCTGAAATGCAGCACCCATCACCTCAAGGTGCTCACATCCATTGCTTGGTATACGGGAACTGTTGAATCTCAGACTGAACCTCTGATTGATCACCTGAGGCGAGCAATGAGTCAGCCAGAGGAGCACAGGTGAAAGCAATTCAGCTGTGCTACTGGAAGGGGTGGAGCCTGGCTGCACCTCTCCTAGACCCCATTTAAGGGCTGACTGCCACTGAAGAAGGATCTCTCTCTGGAGATTGCTCCTCTAGGAGTCTTTTTCCTCAAGTCCAGGACACAAGTAAGCTTTTCCATTCATTTCTGATTATCCCTTTCCAAAGTGATAATCTTTCCAGCTATATGCTCTCTGAAGACCACCCTAACTTCTCTGTATGCTTGTCAATTATACATCTGTATACTTGTTGATTGTGCACTTGCTGTTCATCAAGTATTCTTGTCTTCATCAAGTACTGATGAGTTTCAATGACTTCCATTTTTTTCCCTACACAGAGGGATTCAATGATGCAAATTTACTTCCATGTAACTTCCATTTCAGACGCCATTTTGTCAAACTATCCCTCTGCTGCCATCTGTCACATGGCAACAAAATCTAACCTCTACTACCATACCATCAACATCCACCTCTGATGTCATAGGCCAATGTAATGAAATAGGAGGCATTCTTTTTGGAACAGCCCTCTTAGTAGAACTTTGCATCTAACCACACTACTCTTTTTCAGTAAGGGAATACTCCCTAATTCTTGTTAAAATCACGTCTGAGGACTCACTGATATTAAAAAAAAAAAAAAAAAAAAAAGTAAGAGCATCTAAAATAGGACTCTTTATTTATATTTCACAGTAAGGTAATAAATATTAGTAGTTTAAATCTACGGAGCTGATTATTTTCCTGTTTTGGGTGAGATTCTGAAATATAACCATGATTTACAGCAAAAAGGTTACATAGTATCTCATCTATAATTTGTCCAGCTGAAAAAAGATTTACAAAAGGAATTCAATTTTTATAAGAGCTCTCATGAAAAGTTAATGCTTTCAACACAATTTTCACTCTGGGTTAATTCATTTGGCTTTTGGAGAAAACTCGGTTGGACCTACTATTTAAAATACATACTGCCTCCTTATCTGGGAAACATATGCATTAGAAACATCAGCCACACTTTCAAAGTATTATTGGAAAAGTCTCAAGTATTCTAGCAATAAACATAATGAAATTTATGTAAAACTTGTATTTTACTGAGGTACCACAAATTATTAAGCAGTGATTTAGTCTGGCTGCTGATAAATACTAAAATTTGCTTCAGCTCAGCATCTCCAGAAGCATGCACGTCAAGTTAATCTAATAACATGTGATGTATAAACTCTGTCTAAACTTTGCGAGTTTTCTGTTTGTTTTGCTTTGACATTCCTGAAGATCATATTTCTTCCATACTCCCAGTTAACAACAGCAGAAGTTCTACTGCAAGCCCCACCAAGGAAAGTTCCATGTAGCACATGGGCAGACCTTTAGAAGTTCTTACTGGTAAGTGGAATTATTTTACAAACAAATACAATAGTTGGATTTTTATTTTTTTTTTTTTTTAACTTTTACACAGTTTTAGGGTAATACAAACTCAGTGTCTGTGTATTCTGAGGTAGACACAAGAAAACCTTGTTTTAACTTTCACAGCAGGTGTGCTAGCAAACATCACAGAGACTTCAACTCTAGTATGTGGCTACAGTGTGGAATTTAAAATTAGAAAACAGACAAGCACCTTTGTAGGATGACTTATTGTTCAGCTTTTTTGTGGGGGAAAAATTCATGTCTTTACTAAGAACTGAGACCCAAAAGAAATTTCATTTAAGGTAGAAATAAGGTGCAAAAAAAACAAAAACAAAAACCAAACAAACAAAAAAAACAAACCCACACATTTCTCTCACACTATTTTGATAAACCATGGTTTTTTTTTTTTTTTTTTTTTTTTTTTTGTTTTGTTTTTTTGTTTTGTCTTAATGAATTGAACAAAAGGAAAATATTTTTAGGACAAAGATCTCCCTTCGAATGAATGATCGGATTCTGACCACCTGCCATTTAAAATGTATTTATTATTCTAAAAAATTAAGGCATCAAAACATCAGTTACAACCAGAGCTGTGTTTAAAATAAACATAAGTGTAGTTGTGAATAAGTCTATATGTATGTTTTATTTTATAATGATATCAGTCTTAAGAGTACAAGTGATGAGGGCATAAAACCTAGGAACACTTTTCAGGCTTAATAAATCACAAATACGCTGCTGTTAATTTATTAGGCAAAGAAAATATTGTTTATAATGGCTACAGTCTTAAACACTGATTACGTATGTCTTCAATGTTAAAATGTCCCACATTTCATCTACTTTACAAAATTTATCTTTAAACTACAACATAGAAAAGAATGACATTTTTTCATATTTCAATTTCTTACTGCTAAATCTGTAAAGTTTGAAAAATCCTAATGGAATAGTTAATGTCATCTCCACACCATGGAAGGTATTTAAGTAAACCGTATCTTTAGTTTCCAATCTTCTACAAAATCTTTACTGCCTTTACAATATAGCTTTATTCTCTCAGCCTTACTTTCTTTTCATCACAATTACCCAAAAGTCTTCAATCTTCTTTTCAAAGGCAACATTGAATAAACAGTATTTTGTTATGCTGCGCAGTAATAAAAAGAGGCTTGTTTATTCTATTGGCTTTTCATCTAAGGATGCTTACAAATCACTTCTTGAAACTTTAGAACTTAACTGCGTTGGTGAATCTTGTTATAGAGATGTATTTCTTTATCTACATCTACAAATGTTAAGATTTACAATTAAAATACAAAACAAGGCCTAAACATAAAAACAAACATTCCAAGGTTGTAGCTTATATCCTACAAGTATGCTGGACAGTGAAATGTAGAGGCCACTTTTAATTTGCTATTCTGAGGAAGAAAGACCTCCACGCTTCCCACATTTCTTGAAAGCAACTGAGATGAACTCTTCCCAGAAATTACTGATGGAGCATTGCAAAACCTTAGCTGTACTAGCATAGCATGAAGAGGGAGAGGTAGAATAGAATACCACAGAATCATAGGACCCATGAAAGGGTCCTTAAAGACTACTTGGTTACAAACCCCATGCTGTGGGCAGGACTACCCACCCACCAGCTCAGGCTCCCCGGAGCCCCATCCAGCCTGGCCTTGAGCATCTCTAGAGATGGGGCACCACAGCTTCTCTCAGCAGCTCTTCCAGGCCCACACCATCTTAACATCTAACCATCCAATTTCCACCTGACATCTAAACTAAATCTCTCCTCCTTCAGTTTAAAGCCATTTTCCCTTTTCCTATCACTATCATATGTGAAAAAGACACTGTCCTAAGTACTGGAAAGCCACAATGAAATATCCCCAGAGACCTCCCCTCCAGGCTGAATAAACCATGTTTTCTAAGCCTGTCTTCACAGAATAGGTGCTCCAGCCCTCTGATCATGTTTGTAAGCCCTTCTCTTGATCCCCTCCTACTGGCCATCCCTCTTCTGATGTCTTCCGGGCTGCAAGAACACACTGCTAGCTCATCCATCAGGACGCATCATGGCTGCTCTCACCGCTTTATTCTCCCAGTCTGTACACATCTTGGACTGTTCCATCTCACTGTCTTCCATTGTAAACTTATTTCAGCTGCTTTTGACTTGTTCTCATTGGAATTATGTTTCCATCAAATGCCCAAATGTTTCCTTCTACAGCACAGAAACAATGTGTCTATCTCTAAAACCTATTACAGGTTTGAGCTCCCCCCACCCTTTTTTTTTTTTTTCTTCTTCTTTTCCCCACACACAGTCATCTCAAGGGAAGCTTTGAATTTTTTTTTTTCTGATGGATGAGTCCTTCTGAAACTGCTTTGGGCTTCCTGATGACTAAGTTGAGAGTACTGAGATAGAAGGTAGAATAAAATAGTGCACAAGAAAAGGAACAATACAAATTTTCAGGCAGCATGATATATTAGTCTGCTTATGTTCTTAGTTTTCTTGCTAATTATTTTTATCTCTTGGCAAATAACAAAAACAGAATTTTGTGTTTTATTTTTTGTTCCTATTCTGATTCCTAAAGATTTTTCAATGTATGCTCCTCATAGGTAGAAAGACTGTAAAGGTAAAAACAAATATGTCCACACAGTCCAGTGTGCCTTTTTCCACTACACTGAAGCCTAAACAGTAACAGCAGTATACAATTCTCTTTCAATTTCATGACATTTATAAGTTACAGACTTATTTTATTTTGTGACTTTAGACACACTTAATGCTGTCATCAGAAGATCACTACTGATTCTTTAATAACCGTGATTCAGTTTCTGTTCTCATACTAGTATAAAGGAATTAGCTTTTCTGTACAACAGATACCTGTTTTGGAGAGCAAAGCAACTAATTTTTTTTTCTCACCTCATCATCTTGCAGGATATGCTTTCATTGTAGTTACTGTACATGTATTGTCACACATACTGTATATACAATAGAATGTTATTCCAAATTAACCCCCGCTGTGACTGTTGTTTTCAGCTTACAAACTGGAAGTTATCAACTAGTAACTTTAAAGGATAATTCATTATCTCATCTCTAGGATAAAAGCTTGTATTTTTTATGCTTCCTATTTTCTTTTGAACCCTCCGACTTCTATACATCTTATAAAACTTCTGATGTGGATTTGCAAATCTCACCAGACATGCTCTGAAGCTTCAGCACACAAAGCTATCTGCACAATGATAACTGCACATGAAAACAAGAAAATTAACTGCCAGCTACCAAAGAATTAGAGAATATTAATAGTTTAATTTTACATTAGTATACACTTTAACTTTACAATATATGATTTTCCTATTTAAAGATAAAGGTTTTGAATCTTGTTCTCCACTTTTTTTTTTTTCCAGAAACACATAAAAATAACACTTAGCTTACTTTTATATCATTTCTGTGCTTAGTTCAAAAGATGTTATTTGCAAGCAGTCTCTAAAATGTTTATACATTTGAGCCACATATGTATTTTACTTTAAGTTTCTCTACAAAAAGTTTCCTAGGGTTCCTAATGATAAATGCGAGTTAACATAACAAAAGTTCTATCTAGAACTTAATTCAGAACTCATAGGAATCCTTATGGAAGACCAAGAACAGATTATGTAATTAATGTAAAGCCCTAGTTTGTATGGCTGGCACATGTGAATATTAACCAAGTACCTCACTGTTCATTAAAGAATATAGAATTCAATAAGAGATTCTGCTTTTAAAAGCAAAATACAGACTGGATAACGTACATTTGTATTATCAAAAAATCTTCAGCTTTAACAGTACAGTAGATTTTATAGCTAACAAGTTCTTCCCTGGCTTCATTTGACATACATGTGACATTCTGATGCAAGATTACTGCTTTCGTTGTAAAGTGATGAGAAATCAGAATAAGGAAATCTGAGAACTAGTTTCTAAATCCAGGTCCTTTAATCCTGATAAAGGATCTTTACTTACTTTTTTACTTTACTTTCTGGAAGATGATCTCCACAGGACATGAACTGAGCTATTATAGCTTCTACTACAATTGAGACCATGGATTTTTGCTGGATTCTGAAGGTATGAAAGAAATTTTCAGAAAATGATGATTTGGATGGTATTTTGATTGATGGTTGTTCCACAAATGGGAATTTAGACTTTTTAAAATATCCAACTAAGCAAGTTGCACTGAAACTCCAACCAGCCACAACAAACCTAAATATTTTACAAATCTTCTCCCTTCATCTGTATCTTCCTTCAGCAAGCAAAAGTTCTCCTTACTCTTGCACCACAGGGCCTGTTCCGTGATGGTGTGTGAGGTAGATATAAAACCAAAACTTGGACTACTTTTTCCTCTATGAGCTGTGTGAGAGAAACAGCTGAACTGGTATGTATGCTTTGTATACCATGAAGAGATCATGGAGTATGAAGAAGAAAAGGAAGTCAAACAGGGAACTAAAACTATCTATTGATGAAGATAAAACATTATCAAAGCAGGATTCCCCTAGTTTCACTATACCCTCACTTTCTTCAGTTTCCTACATGACTATAAGACAATCCAGAATCCGTGAAGAAGTATTGTTGCAAAGTTAGAATTTAGTTTCTTTTCTTCCTACAGTGAAAGAATTCAAACCAAGATACATGCAGTTTTACATGAATATCAGCTTGCCATTTCAACTATCTAAAGCTAAAAGCATTAACTTCTCTGAATAGGGCATCTGGAAGGAGAGCAACACGTTTAGAGTGGGAAATGCTAGATGTGTTTAGGAGACCTGTTGGACAGGCATTTTGGAACATAGATCTAGAGTTCACACTCAGCCAAACACCGAAATACTTTGTTTGCTTGGAATCTAGGTAGATGTAGTTCTGACAGAGGTTAAAAGAACTTAGCCGTGTAAGAATTTAACATCTTTCTCCACCTCAGAAGGGATACGTACTTATGTTCTTCGCCTAATTTCTACCTTATAATTAAAAAAAAAAAAAACCCTCAAAATCATAAAAATTTAAAGCCAAAATTCTCTTGTTGTCCTTGTCATGCATCATCAGTCAATACTAAAGGTAAAGCTGGAAGAGAAGTTAAACTCCAGAATCCGCTATCCCGCTATCCATCAAAAAACATGGTTTTGTACTTTATAGTATTGTTATACATTCTAAAATCTTACATTAGATTTTAGAATTAAAGTTCAAGGAGTAATATACAGCATTAAAATTCAGTGCAAATGAGGTAAAGGAAATTTCTATGAGACAAGATGCAATAAAAGCTTTGAACTATACAGTAGAAATATTCAACTTAAATAGCTTATTGCTATGGCCTTTATTGACTGTAATATCAGTAGAATGTTATGCATATTAGAGAAGATGAGTGTAAATTATTTTGAACTTTATAAAACAAGCTCTACACACCCAAGAAGACTAAGGAGAATGATCATAACGTGTGGTAATGAAAATACATTAAGGATTTCTTTTTCCATTAGAATTGTAGTTACAGTTTTGTCTGAGAAATATGAATATCAAGGTTTCATGAAAACTAAAGGAGATTGACTACAGCACATACATATATATATATATATAGATATATATATATATATTGTTTTCACACCAGTAAGCTTTCTGCCAGCACTTGTAATCTATAACACATTGATTTTCATGTTACATAATAGCATCATATTCTGCTTTGTTCCGATTCTTGAAGCAAATGCAATCATTCTGCTGATATTATTTTGCATCCAGCAGAGTGAGGAGGGAGAGACAAAGAAAACAAACCAGTTCTATGACTTGAGCCTAAAGGCTTACATGGCTCATCACTTAAGGAGAAATATTGAGCAAGTGGTCAAAACTTGCTTCCCTCTACATTGTGCAGTTCTGATACACCATGCCTGAGTAGCGCAGACATCAGACATTTGTCATCTGCCCCATAGTGGTAATACCAGATTAAATCAAACCAGTTTGCAAGTGAGCATAGTGAAAAGCAGTTTCCTACAGCTGATGAACTGTGGAAAAATGTTTGAAGTTGAGTACTGGCCATTAACAGAAAGGAACATATGTTGCAATTCTGAAGTAACAGATTTGAAAAATACAATGACAGGGTGTCAAAAAGAAGTGAACATCATCCCTCCCATCTTGCAATAGAAATCAGAAAAGAAAAATGAGTGATTAAAGGAGAAATAGAAATAATCTTGGGAGCATTATTTAGTAATGAAATATTATATACAACTCGTGATGACATTCCTTTTCTTTGCAGGAAAATAACTGATCATTAGTAAGTTTAGAGACCTGGATATTCCCACACCTGTGATCCAAGTTTTGGACGATAAACATTAGTGTTAATCTTATTTTTATCCTCAAGATAGCTAAGTAAATATTTTCAAACATGGCTGAAGACACTAGAATAAATATTCACATCACATAACTTTGGAGACTCTTCCATCCCCAGGAAAAGCAATAGGCAAGGAGTTGAGTAGTTAAACACCAACTTATACCAAAGATGAAAAAGATCAGCAAAAAAGTATAATAGTTGAGATCCTGACATCAATGGCCTGTAGCTTGTTATGTAGGTGTGTTATACAGATTGTGAACGGGAATGCTTAGAATCATGACTGATTTAAATATCATAGATTAATGACTTGAAATAGAGAGCAACTTTAATGGGAAACCGAACACTGAAAATGGCATTTTCAGCAGCAGTTTCTCAGATGGAGGAGAAGGATGAGCAATTATTAGAAACCCAAACTGACACATCTACCTTACAAATTAATGAGATGTCTGCCTGGACCTAAAATCTCATCGGACTAGAGGGAAGAGGCAAAATTTGTAAGCTACAAACTTGCAAAGTTGCAAGTTCTATTCACAGAACACATGACAAAATGTGTTAATAACTAAGCTTCTTTGGATACACTCATTATACCAGTCACAGAAGTAAGAGCTATATTTGAATTTAAGAGCAGACTGCAAAATCCTTATCTAAAGATATGGTCTCCTTATGAGAGACCACAGGTGCACAGAAAGAAAGAAACAAGTGAGTTTCATAGAATATGAATATTTGATAAGACAATTGATTCAGCATAAAAATATGTTGATAACCTACAGGCTTGAATTCAGGTTAAGAAAACTACCAACACAAATTTTCACTAAAGGTCAACATTTTGAATTCAATAGCCAAAAATCCAGCATCTAATGAAAATAATACTGCTGTTTTCACAAGGATCAGACAAAGTTTTTCTGAAACTTTTACTACACAAAGCTTTAAGCAAACCCCCGGGTTGATTTGAGCTATGAGAAAGCAAACAATAGAAGCTTCTCAAAAAGCAAATTAATCCCCATTCTAAATCTGACATTCAGAAGAACATCTCTGATTAACCAAAAATTAAGAATAAATAAATAAATCTAGAGCTCGTTCTCCAGTTCAGGATGTGTTTTTTTGTCCCTAATGGAGATGTCTAGGTTTGCATAACCACCCAAGTTCAATTGCCTCACGTATTATAGGAGCCTGCACTTCTCCATCCAGTGCTTACAAACACATCTACTCATAGGAAATCTTCCATCATAACCCAGGTACTTCAGCTCAAAAAATTGAATGGGTTAATTTTTTACTTATGTTGTAAAAGCTTTTAGTCATAATGTTCCCTTTAAACAAAAAAAGTTTATTGTTCTTCAGACATGAAAAAACCAGATACACTTGCCTTGTAACTTCTGCAAGACTTCAAATGGAGCTTGTAATATTCACTGAGACATTCCAAGTGCTCCCTGAAGTTCAAGCTTTCACATCTAATAACTCGAAAACTTACAAAACCGTTCTTAGCAAAGCTGTCTTGTACTCCTGCTTTAATCAATTACTGTCTCATCTGTCATATGCATTCATGAGGAGCATTGCAGGGAACTGGTCAGCTTTTACTTTGACCAGCTCTCTTCCTGCACAAAACAACGTCATGGATCATTTACTCAAGTGGCCCACAGACCATTTCCAAGATGTGTTATTTTTTGAAATCCTGGGGAAGGAACATCCAATCTTCACAAATTTTCCATTTGGTGCATTTTAATCATCAGCCTGATGAATCACAAACTGTGCAAAATTCATTCTCCAAATAAATATACAGAAGTAGTAGTCTACACCTTCAAACTATTTTGGTTTTACTTAAGCTTTCACAGTAACTGACTTGCATCTAAAACAGAAGAGAAAAACTGTTTCAAAACTGGAAGCAGAAATAGAACTTTTCCCCTATTTCTGTGGCAGTTCATCCAGTGATTATAACTGTGGCTATGAGTACATTTGCTCACACAGCATGATACTAGTATTAGCTGCTTTTAACTCAAGTGCAAAAGCAGCGGTACAAAGGCATAATAAGGAGAAATAGGGCAGGGAACTAAAAAATGGATACTTAACATAGAATGGCTATCAGAGTTGGGGTTTCATTCAGAAAGGCTTAAGGTAAATTATGATCTGCTGGTCCTTTTATTTTCTGAAGTTTAAAGTCAAAACATGGGTAGGTTTATGAGGAGCTACTTGCTTATAGATGTTGAAAAACAGATGTCATAAGATGCTGGCTTTCTACTACTCCTAGCAGCAAAACAGGAGGACAATGACTGCACAGCCTTAGTTGTCAGACAAGATAATAAAATTAGCCAGAAACTAACAGAAGAAGCTATTGTAGACAGCCAAGAGAAAAACAGTGAAGCAGAGTCTGTAAATTAGATGCTTATTTCTAGCTCAGGGTTTCACCTCTGTCTTGTGGATATACGCAGCAAGATTTTGGTAGGGGCGGCTGCAGGTGTGGAGCTGTGAGCAGAGCTCAGCAGTGCCCCATGTCAGAACAGAGCAGCTCCTGCTGCTCCAAAGGGACCCCAGTGCTGCTTCAGCTGAGTTGTGAGTGACACTGGGTGTATGTCTTGGGGAGAGCAGATCTAAGAGAGGGGAAATCTGCTGTACAACAGCAGCTGGGAGGAGTGAGATGTGAGAGAATAGCCCTGAGAGCACCCAAGGCAGCACAGAAGGAGTTCCAGGCACGGAACAGCAGCTCGCTGCAGCCTACAGAGCAGATCTCATGTAGCCACAGAGAAGCCCACAGGGCAGCAGGTCTGAAAAATGCATGTGCTACCTACTGATAACATCTTTACTAGAAAGAGAAGCCAAGGGAAAAGGTAGATAGAAATAAGAAGAATCCAAAGAAACAGAACATTGGCAGCATCAGTAGCACTGGGATGTTTCCTCATTATCCCATAAAAGTGTTACTATAATGTGGAATTTGAGTGCTGAATCCAACAAGGTTCCAGAAAAAAAAAAAAAAAAGTCTCATAGCAAGCCTCTGTACATTCTTAGTAAGCAAAAAAAAATAAGCCAACATTGTAGAACTAGGTATTTTAGCTGACCATATTAATATTCCACAGAATGTGAACACAAATATCATGATGCTCTCTTTAATACACTGGAAACTGTTTCCAGAAAAAAAATAAAAAGAATAAAAATGAAAGAATCCTTTGGGAGCAATTTGGAAACAGAAAATAACAAAACCCTTCAGAGTACTTATAATCCTTAGTATCTTTCTGCAACACAAAGCTTTCAGTCTTTTTCAAGCACAAAAGACAAGAAATCAGCAACAACTACAGGAAAAGGGACAGAATGCACGCAACCAGGATTCTCTGCAGTGGAAGTAGACATTGTTCAGGAACATTTTTTCCAATCTTGAGAATTTAAAGAAAAGAACATTCACATGTCAGCTCCCACTGAATCACTTTGAATAACAAATAGATGTTATTTTCTATTTCCCATTTTGTTTCTGACAAACAGATTTTATTCAAATCACTTGTAAAGCTTTTGTTGTATAGCCATGAGGCATATAAAAGTTACTCTCAAGCAAAACCACACAGACCTAATATATGATCTTAAGAGTCAAAGCTTTAGAAAACCAACACCAAGAAAAACTCAAAGTTCAGTTAAGGTTATGGGAATTCACAGTCCTGTGAAACACACAATAAGCTTCTGCACAGACTGCATCTTGCCTTGCACAACAGCGCTTCATTTCCTCGAAGTTGGCCTCAGGCAGTGGGATCTACTCCCCTTCAGAACTGCTGCTGCAGCCCAATTTCAGTTTCCATCCTTCCTCTCAGAGACTGCAGGGAATAACCCACAACCATTTTCCAGTAGCATAGTTGTATACACAAGCATACATAAAATAGAACTGAAATATGGCTCTGCTAAGTAAGAGAATGCTAGCTAGCCTTTGAGAAACAACGACAACAAAAAGGATCCAGCACTAAAACAGAAATCTTGCCTCTAGTAGCAATATTTCCATTCTTCTCAACAGAAATGCATACAAAAAAAGATACGAAGTAATTTCACTTGGGAGGCCAAGGGAAAAGTTTTCTTCAGTTCTCTACTACAAAAACATCTGAGCATTAAGTATATGCATAAACAAAGTGCATAATTGCTATCTACCAATTCTGTTACAGGATTAATAATTAGCTTCATAATATAATTTTAGAAGTCTGTCAGCAAAGGAAATGTTTTATAATGAGGTATTCATAAATAAAGTAATGACACTGGGCTCCATTACCTACGTATTTGTATAGGTAGCTGTAATGATACTACGAATTCGATCATTGCAGGATGGAACTTACAAATTAATTATATAAGACGTATGAGGATATGCTTGCATCAGCATGTTACTTCAAACAAGACGTATATATTTTAAACAAATCTCATTGCCCTCCTTTAGTGACTTTTGGTTCATGTTGCAGAGAGGTCTAGAAACATTGGAACTGGATTCATATTGGATTAAGCTTAAGTGCAAGATGCTCTATTGGGCTATCCTGGCCCAGCTACTGATCATTCAAATCCACGGGACTAGTAAGTCTTTACCAAGGAACTTCTTATTGCAGTAAGGATTCTATGCCCTCAGAGCCAAGTGTTTTTCTAGCCTCTAAGACCCCATTAAGCTGCACCAATGACGTGCATAAGAAAGTTGTTTTTAAAAGAATTCAGGATCATTTCTTGGTCAGAAAAAGCGTAAGTTTCATAGATGCAGGATGATCAGGGGAGATTGTATGACTAAAATGAAATACATGCCTCAAAAAGATCAGAAGCAATGGACTTAATTTGTGAGCACTGGATTCACACATGATGGCAGACAATGAGCCATTAACTGCCCTCAGCCCTCTTCCACAATTCCCTTCAGTACCAGCTGCTTTTGAATGAGAAATCGCAGCCCTGCCTGGTCCAATTGGAGACATCTGACAATCCACCTGCCCAGCCCCTGCAGTACCCTAACAATTACTCCCTTAATAATTTCATAAATACCAAGGGAAACTAAGTAATCATATGCACTCCCTACTGAACTATGAGCCATTCAGTTTCACTACACCATAAGAAGTGTTTTCTGATGCATTTTACTTGAATTTCTCTCCAAGCTCTGGATCTCCTGATCTTCAGTCTCCAGTGAAATCTCATCTATTTCAACTACTCACATTTAACCTTTAAGTCACAAAGTCAGTCAGTAAACTTCTTAGCCTTTCCCTGTAATTTTCCCTCCTCTGTGAGGACTAATGAATAGAAAACACTTAGCCCAACCTAAAACACAGCTAGAATTTTAACAACCACTAACTCTTCTTCACCTCTTAACATTTTTGCAGGTTATTTGTTGTACCTCAAATATTATCATCCTCCCCAAGAAAAATATGACAGTTTGTTAAATATTCCGCTAATTAACCAGTCCTAAATCACTCTGTATCCTTCCTTAGGCTTTTTTTTTCTTTTAAATTCTCTCTACTATATCATGCACACAAGTTAGTCAAGTTACTGTAAAGAGTTATAAGAACACAACAGAGAACTCTTCATTGTATTCTGCAGTCACAGGCCAAGAGACTTTGCCCAACAGTATCCATCTCTTTTAAATAATAGTTAATAAGCAAAAAAAAATTCCTTTTGACATTGAACAGTGGCTTTTTATTTACACTGTAAAGCAAAATGAACCCAGCTAATCTTTTTTTTTTTTTTCCAATCATTTTACAATTTGTGAAAAGACTTTTGATTAGCATTTGAACCAAAAATCTCAAAGCCAAATATAGATTGTTGGACAACAGGATACAGTAAGATTGGTATTTTCCTTCCCTACCCCTCAGCCCTAAACAGATTGAACTATAATATCACTGACACAATTTCAGAATTAGATCATAATGGGACTTTTTTTAAGCATGCCTTTGTATCAAGGCAGGCACTGTAACAGAACTGTAGCAGGCCTGGGATTTGGAAGGCAGCATTTTAGCAGCACGTTGCCTGTCTTCTCATGCTGTGAACATATTCATAGTAGTTCTGTGAAAGTCCCATGACTGCTGGTGCAGCATCTGTTCACTACCAACAAAGACTTGGATGTTACACCAAAGTCTGTCTTATTCTTCATCAATTGCTGTTTGACAAGACCTTTTTTGCAAGAGTTTTTTTTTTTTCCCCCCTCTATAGGGCTTTCTCCTGTAAACACACAAATTGTTAAATACATGCCTTCACTATATCACTGTACATTTATCAGGCTTCAGCTACACTACGAGTAAATAGGGGATCTTACATTTAGATGTTATCCAAAAAAAACACATACACATTTCCAAAGACGTTATCAAGATATTGGAATCTTGGAACAAATGGATATAAAAAGGACTTAAATTCAGCATAAGGGAATTACTAATGCATCTCTTTATAAAGCAGTAATTACACTGTCAATTCACAATTCTATATACTTGGACTGACACTGACATTTCCCATCTCAGACTTTGATCAGCGTTGAAGAGTGCATCTGTACTGGTTCTATATAGACATTCAACCGTCAGTTTCTGTGAGATATTCCCAAAAACATTTTTAAACAAAAGTTCATGGTGTTACTTGAGCTGACTGCACAATTGTATCAATTATGCTCATTTCATGAGCCGATTCAGGATCAAATCCTGGTGATTGTATTAAAAACCCACAACGTCTCTCTCAAGTTTTCTTCCTAGAGAGCACAATCTGGAGCAACTAGCCATTCTCACCCAACCACATGACTTAAACTCAGTAGACCTAGAAGTCCATGGTGCATGAATGGAGGCAAGGCCACCTTCAGATAGACAGGATGGACGCACAGATGGCTTCCTCGTCTTCCAGAAAAGAAACACTCCTGTCAACTCTTCAGGTTTTTGAAATGTACCTCAAACTATCTTTCAATAAAACATAGGTGTGTGACTAGTCTATCAATCTCATCCTATTATATAGCTGTAGAAGAAAAACTAACATTCACATATCCTCATGCACACAACATGCATAAGTACATGTATACACACACACACTTTACTTCTAGAGTCAGCCACCTGGTCTCCAGTTTTGTTAATACCAGGTGTATAATCAGTGAATGTACAGATGTTATAGTTATGAAATATACTAGAGAATTTGGCTACACAGTTATTATACCAGAACAGAATAGATAGAATGCTTACCTGTATGGCTTGCTATGAAATGCCAGAGGAGGGATCTCCAGAAGAGATCCTTCCCCCCTGGCAGTCAGCTCTTAAATGAGTTTAGAAGTGAGCCAGGCTCCATCCCTTCTGGCAGCACAGGTGAATTGCCTTCACCTGTACTCCGGTGGTTGACCCATTGTTCACCTCAGGTGATCAATCAGAGGTTCAGGCCAAGATTCAGCAGTTCGCATGCACCAGAACAGAGAAGTAACAAGGAATAGACAGAAATTTTAAGTCGTTTTCTTCATTCACATATATTCTAGACAATGCATGTTTCACTGGAAGGGAGCAAAAAAAGCTGAGCAAGGTATGCTTGTCACAGACAATTTTCCTGAGTGTTCTCAGACAAGAAGGCAGCCACATCAGCACATCCTGTATGTCCACAGTGAGGTTATTGAGAATGGTTGTTCAGGGATTTCAATAAATCAGATTACCCTATAATCCAATAGGAACACTTCGCATAGTACACATTAAGAAGTCACTGTAAAATTGTTATGCTAATTAGATATTCATAAGCAAGAGTACAAAGAATAGAATAACTATGGAATTACATGGTGGCATGAAGCAGCTGATCACTACCAATTACATACCAGTCTAGTTCTTGAATAGGATTACATTTCAGAATAGAATATATTTCCAGCAGCTCCACTGGACATCACTAACCCAGCAGCAGATTCCATATACAGTCCTTCATATCCTTTAGATACAAATGCCCACTGTACTTTCATGCTTCACTCTCTGATGTGAAAGGCACATTTAGCAGCCATTTTGTGTAGCACAGCAGAGAATATTTACATGAGAGAGAAGAACAGCACACTCTAGGACATATACTGAAAGCGTGGGTAGTATCACTAGATAATTGTTAGGCAGCTAATCAGTTCAATGTCATCACTTAATTTTCACAGACTTCCCTCACCTTGCTTACTCTAGTATTGCTTGAGTACAGGTTTCCCATATTAAACTGCTCTTGTACTGTGGGCTGCCCTTCCATTTAAATTCCATATAGAGTTTTGTGGAATGTTTATAACATTATACTGTGCAAAATGTGCCAACAGATTTCTGCTTTTCCTGTAAAAAATCCAATCTTGAAAAATAGAGTAAACTGCTTGTATTACTGCTGCTATGGTGCATTCTAGCTTAATCACATGCCAAAGCAATGACTAAAAATGTAATTTAATTTTTAAACTAAACATATTCATTGATATTTAATTGGAGGCATCACCTTTTTTCACTGCTGAAGCATAATGAGAAGGAAGCAATTTCAAAGTGTGCTGAGAGGCCTTTGGATGCTCTCAAGTAAAGCAGGTTGCCATAGCAACTGCCATCCCACCCTGGATCCGCTCTGAGGAAATGGCAGAACAGGGTGCAGCTGCAGCATCAGTGCAGGCTGTCTCTGCCAGCACAAAGCACGGCTGCACACCTCAGTATCTGCTATTGTTGCCACATGGACTGAAAGTCAGTGTTAAAAAGTAAAAGGAAAATGATCTCTTTGATTAGGTCTCATTAAAATATTAAAAACAGAGCGTACAACAGCAGTTTCATTTTCTGCAAGGCATGAATTGTCTGACCTTGACATTCAATTGTACAATTTACCCTTGGGTAAGAGAATTTACAAGGCCACGTACTCTTTAGGTTCAAAATCTTCCATTCTTCTCATCTCCAAATGATATTTGGATTAGTAAGGTAGCAGCAAATCAAATCCTGTTACATCAGATCCACTTGTGTGCATTTACAGCATTATTGATTTGGAAATCTGGCATCTGCAAAATGCAAAACTAGCCAATTAAGCTTAGGAAAGGCTTTACACATCAGCTGATCCTCTCAGTTATACACAGGATAATAGCACTTACCCACACAACAGTGAAATAGTCTGGGAAAAATGAGAAATGTCCATGAGCATTAATAATGGTATTATCAGACCAAAAAAAAAAAAAAAAAATGCAGCCTAACTTGATCAGGCTCCTATAGAAGCGGCCATTTCAGAATTTACTTTCACAGTGCTAAGATCATCATCTCTTATCAGTTCACCTATTCCCAGCATTTAGAGAGAGATACCTGTCATTAGGCCAAATGGTTCAGTCCGGAAGAGCAAAACAGACCAAGCTTTAGGGCGCACAAGTCCTTTCTCAAGCCTAACATGAACCAAGCATGCACTGGAAACAATTGCTACAGATACAATGTAGCTAAGTGGAAAAACATCCCAAAAAAGTCAAGCCTAACATTCAGGTAAGGTTTCACACACAGGGTGGTGATGCACTGGAACGCTGATCCACTGGTTGTGGATGCTCCATCCCTGGAGGCATTCAAGGCGACCCTGCACATAGCAGGGGGTTGAAACCAGATGATCTTTGAGGTCCTTTTCAACCCAGGCCATTTTATTCTATTCTGTGATCTGTAATGAGTTTTGTGACTGATATGTCAACTATGATAGAATAAGCAAAAAACTGGCCTAAAACTTTATTATTATTATTATTATTCAGATTGTGGTTTCCTTTGTCTCTTATACACTGCAGATTCCTTACAACTTTTGAACCCTATTTCTAGCTCACATATTCAGGAACAACCACCTTTCTACCTACTAATACATTTTTAGAATTGATACACACACAGGCATCCTTTCCCTTCCTTTTTCCCCTCAGATTCCTTCCACTATTTTCCAAATTTCATAATTTATTAATAAAATTCAGTGATACCCAGAGTAACTACTCCCATTTAGTTTGATCTTTACTTTGTCTTTACCAGACCTGAAAAAGATATTGCAAGCCTCAGCCTTTTACTCTTTTCAAATATATTGGGTTGTCAGTCTTATAACACAGATATCACAGCTCCATAACGCTGCTATTAACTTTTATTTACTGTAAACCAGATACCAACATGCAATATTCTGTAATAAGTCAATAAAATAACAAGTGGAAGTATGATCCCACTATTTACATTCTGTATAGCATTTAATAATAGGAAAAAAGGAAAAAAAAAATGTCAGACAAAGATCGACAAATTATTTCTTCTTGATGACCATCATCTTTACTCCCTTCTCTCCAACTGATTTTCTATAAAATGTTAGAAAGTACTGGTGAGATTCAAGCTTTCTATCTTAAACACTACAGACCAGTATAACGTGCAAAAAAAAAAAAAAAAAAAGTCATTTATACACATACAAAATCAAATGCATTTGATAAATCCATTTTAATTAGTAAATTAATTAGTACAAAAAGAGCATTCTTAGCAAATATAGTAGATTACTCAATGGTAAAAGACTTTGCCAAGGCAGAGTCAGCTAGAAAGGTGCTGTATTATCTGTTCCATACTGTATAGAAACTCTGTTACTTGCTTACAGCTTGTTTTATTCTGAGGATACTTGAGAGCAAGGAAAACATCAGTGGGTCCAAACTTACATGTTAGTAAGAGACTTCCATAAGGGTCAGTACAGGTTGGAACAAATTGTAGTAGATCAATTACATAGAAGCTAAAATATAGACATCCAAGAGTAGTATTGCTACAGACACTAAGTTATCTATGCTTTCGCAATGCCTGAAATTTAAATCACTGTGTCTTTAGAAATACTTTTCCTTGTCCATGAAAAGGATTGAAAAGAATCTGGCCTACATACAGTTCCTTATAAATTAAGGGAAATAAGCCTCTCCAAACCAGACAATTTTGTTTCAAAGTACTGGAACCTTCAGTAGGAAATTAAAAAAAAAAAATCATGAAATAAGATGCTACATTGAATTTCTTCTCTAAAACATCTAAGGGATGTCAGTAGAACACATGAAGTCTGGCAAAGAGCAGTACAGAACGTCAGATGTCTTCCTCTGAAACATTTCTATGCAGTGTTTTTTACTGGCAACTAAAAGTCACATGAACTCAGAGCTTATCATCCAGATGTGCAGCAAGATTTTCTCTTTTAGTCTTAAGCCTTCCTGCCTCAGGATGACTCATTCTCTAAAGGCTTCATAAAACCTAGTTAATGCCATTAGAATGTCACATAAGGAAAGATCTCATTCCAGCAACATTTGTTATAAAAATTACATTTTGGCAATTTCAGAGAAGAGCACTTCACTTCTTTTGTTCTGATAAGATTAAAAATATTATACAAAAGGATCTTAATTTAATTAGGGAAAAAGCAGCTAACAAAAACCCCACGTGAAACAGATGCAAAAGCAAAAATGCATTTCTATTTACATGGAAGATTTTCTAGTTCACTTTTTGCATAGGGACACAGATCAGAATAGAACCAAATCTCCTATTTCTTGTAGTGCCATGTTGAAAAGTGTTCAGAAATCTAGACTGGAGTGAATTAGTCCATTAAGATTAAAGCCATCTAAGAGCTGAACTCAGGTCAACAGAATGTGTAGGAACCTTACCTAAAGTGCAAGCTAACAGCTCAAAATATTGTTCACAGAATTCAATCCCACAGAAATTCCTTTTGTGCTGTAATATGGGACAACACAATCATGAAAACCTAAGTTGGGAACATGTTACCCACTGAAAAATTCATCCTCATTTTCTGTAACCACAGCAAAGAATATACAGCCAGCTTATGCCTCACACTGCTCGCGATCACAGCAGCTTCAAAAAATTAACATCTTATCTACAACTGTCTACTCCTTTCTAACTTCTGGCCCTCATTAGTCTTAGGTTTGTTTTGAAGCCTACCTACAGTACAAAATAATTTCAGCTGCATCTTGCGTTAAGTAGAATAGGAAAACTAGTAATAGTACGCACATTTTAATGTGTTTGAAACAAAGAAAGAAAGGAGAGAAAGCTCCAAAATGGACTTCTCATCTTCAGAGCCAGGCTCTGACAGACTCAGGATATGCAACCTCAGGAAAAACCAAAGAGAACTGCAAAGCCTCCATATATTTTATTTCATTTTTAGCCACATTTTCTGTCAGTTTCATTTCCACCATTTTCTGTAACTTCCAGCAGTTTCCTTTCTCCACAAGAGGTTCCTGACTCTTCTAGTTCATTGGAACAATGGCTACAGAGCTTGCAAAATGAAGACTGGGAGTATAAGCATATACATATTTCGCTTAAAAATAGTAACGTTAGGTATTTTATTACAAATGCAAAGCAAAATAATCATGATTTGAAGGCTTTCCTCCTATTCATACAGAGCAGAGCTCACCTACTAAGCAGAAAGAGTTATTTGGTAAAAGCAGCAAGAAGTTTGAAGATAAAAAGAACGCAATTAATGAATTAATCTAGGAACGCACTAGATTACAAAAGTGAGGCACTGCTTCCATTAAAAACTACCAATATTCTCAAAAATTTATCTCCTCTTTCCAGAATCCTATTAGGGACAGGGTGGAGATTGTATCTGACAACCTAAGTCTTACTCTCACTTCTCATTAAGTTATTTAGCACTAGAAGGACTGTTTTCAGAAACATGTATGAGTGAGGAAGCGATTATAAGCTTGAAAGCTTGCTTATTAAAAAACAGATCCTGAGGAGAAATAAGAACTCTGGATAGTAAACTACAACTGATAGAGAAGTATGTTTGTAACAAGCATAGAAAATACATACATTTTCAGTAGAAGAAATGATCTTTGAGAACCAACTAAAAGAACAGATTTCCTTACATCTAAAAAAAAAAAGTAATTAGGGGACTGTTACAATCCCCCTCAATTTATGTCAGTAAATCAAACCAGTTGGGCTTTCCAGTTTAGAATACGATAGTAAGCATAACAATGACAGCAGAGCAACAAGACCTCAAACCACATCGAACAAGGATTCATTCAAACACAACAGAAGCTACAGAAATAAGGAAAAGAAGCTTCTTACCTTCAGAAATCCTCAGGTACACACAGATGCCCAGAGAGAGACCCCTACCTCCACTGCCAACCCTGAAATGAGGTCTGGGAAGGGATGGATCCTGGCCAGACACTCAGGTACATCACACGCAGCTGAGCTCTCCTGCGTTGGCCCTGCCTTCCCGCCAGGTGTTCAATCACTGGGTCAGGCCGTGGCTCAGCATTCCTGCTACACCGCTCTCATAAACGTGTGCCTCGTTGGAGTATCACAGCTGTGTTGTAATCTCGACAATTACCTAGCACACCCTAGCTGGGGGTGCAAGTTATTTCAAGTTTAAGTAAAGATTCTGGCTGCTTTGTGTGGAGAACAAATATGGTAGGACTAGTACTGTGCAGGGTCTGATTATAAAGATCATGAGACACAATGTTCTAAAGAAAGAGACTTACTAAAACTCTGTCATGTTTGCCTTTAAAAAATCTATTATGAGAGAAAATGCAACATAAAATTGTGATTATCTGAAATGAACAGTAAAAGGGAATGATCACTTTGGGCATTAGGACACAAAGTCCAGAGCCCTTAGTCTATGGCTTCCATTGAATGCATGTTCTAATTAGGAACAGATGTGTCTGAAACCACCTTTTGGGCAAAGACAGGAGAACTTGGACAATGCTTGCAACGAAAAACTTATACTCAGCAAGGAGCACCAGATGTGGGAGAGAAACTACAGAATCACAGAATTACGGAATTGTAGGGGTTGGAAGGGACCTCCAGAGATCATCGAGTCTGGCCCCCTCGCCAAAGCAGGTTTCCTACACCAGGTAAGGTATTTGCATCCCTTCATATTTTTTTGCACCCTACTAATGCTCATTCATACAGTGGAAACCTCTGAAATTACATCAGGTTTTGAGTTCAGTAATATTTTTAAAAATGTAGAAAAAAATGTTAATTCACTGAATAGATAAAATAAACATAATGGAATCATCTAAGAAAATGCTTCATTTCTTAATGTCATTCTGCTCCAACAAATATTCAGAAATGTTCACATCGACTAGTAAATGATGTTTTATCTAACTTAAAAGAATTAAAAACAAAATTAAAAAGAACTTTCTTATTAATGTAAAATCACATTTATAACAGGAAAAAAGTCTCCCACACCCTGTAAAATGGTACATGGTTCATAAGTACTGCTCAGAGAAATCCAAGTATAAAACTTTATATTGCATTTAATAGGTTTGTTCAAAATTCTGCTTGCTTACTTTCTCTTTTTATCCCCTTGCTTACTTGCTGCGGCACACAGGCAAAATAAATCAAGACTGAGAAAGCAGCTTTCACAGGAAATTAAAATGGAACATCAATAATGTACCAGAAGTGAAGCTGGAAATACTCTTCGCTGGCATGAGGCCACCAATTTTTATTTAAGACTTAAAACTAAGTTTTGCTCTTAATACAGTGTTGGAAATCAAGAGAGAAAATGATCAAATTCTTTTTTTGTAATATTTAAGCAACTTACTTGCAATCTCAAAGATGATTAAAAGGCTCAGCACCTCCCCCACGTAGAAAAATGGAGGGAGTTGGGTATGTTTAGCTTAGAGACGACTCCTAGAGACCTCACTGTAGCCTTCCAGTACTTAAAGGAAGCTTACAAGCAGGAGGGGAGATCAACTTTTGCACAGTTTGATAGTGATAGGTCAAGGGGAAATAGCTTTAAATGAAGAGAGGGGAAATTTAAGGTAGATGTTAGGATGAAATTTTTTAGTCAGAGAGTGGTGAGGCACTGGAACATATTGATCAGAGAAGCTGTGGATTCTCCCTCCCTGGAGGCTCTCAGTACCAGGTTGGATGGGGTCCTGGGCAGCCTGGTCTAGTGGTTGGTGACCCTGCCCACAGCACAGGTTCTCCTCCAATCTAAGCCACTCTATTTAGCCGTAATTCAAAAGCATGGAGTGGGTTATCTTTGTGTCCAGCCTATCTTAGTATTCTCATGTCAGGAAAATACACAAGCTAATCACGAATGGCTCAACAACTTCAAATCAAGCACCTCAAAGGAAAACTTTTTGGCATATTCAAAAATAAACATTATGTTCTGAGTTTGTCACTTGAAAGACATTGTTGTGGTGTGGAAAAGGAGCTGTTGTTATAGAATAGCCATTAGCACATACTAAGATGTGTATTTTTGTAGGTTTACTTTTAATGAAGTTCACAACTTTTATAGTCTCAAATATTATTTTTATTTCCCTAGTAAACATTAACACATTTGTCTAGGGGTTGGTGTCCAATAACGTGTTTTTGTTGCAGAGCTTTGTGCTTTCCCTTCATAATTAACTCATGAGCATAAGTCTATTTGTTCTGTATTAGTTTTGAATATTTACATTTTTTCTACTTAGGGCAAGAGCAATTTCTCTGTGTCTGGATTGTTTAATTCACCCTATGAGTACTGAATTTCCACAGAATTGTCAATTTACTTCCAACACTGGATCCCAACGAAGTTTCTCAAGATTCTACCAAGTTTTAACATCTTTCCTAGGATTGTAGGAACATTTTTACAATGGCATAGTCCTGAATTCTGGAGGACTTTCATCTTGCCATCCTTGTGTTTTTATTTGCAATATTAATCTCTTTTACACAGTAGAACTGGCTATTCTTGAAAGCACAGAAGAAAACAAATGTGATTATGATATCTCTGAATGCTTCTTAGACTGTGCAAGGATCTAGAATCTCTGATGTAAGGACACCAAACAGCACACCTGCAATTTCATTAAGAAGACCATAAAATTGCCATAACTGCTGATCTCTAAGAATGAATTACACAGCCAACCCATCATCGGTGACGTAGGTATATTTGGTGCTTCCTTGAGGCAGCAAAATTAGCTAGATTATTTCTTCAAGCCCCTTTCAAACCTACAGTTATGCACTGTATGCTCCAAATCCCCACGCAATGTAAACTGGTAGAATGTACCTGAAACCTGTAGAATGTGTAATGGCTCCTCCAAAAGTAATGCCTCCTATTTTATGATGTTGGCCCACAGTGTCAGAGATGGATGTTGTTGGTATGGCAGTAGAGGTTGAACCTTCCCGCCAATATTCTATTTCATTTTGTTCCTGTGTGACAGGATGGCAGCAGAGGGGCTGTCTGACAGAATGGTGTCGACATGGAAGAGTGTATGGAGCAAAGATGTGTCACTGAATTCCTTCATGTGGAAAAAATTGCACACATTGACATTAATCAATGATTGCTGAATTTTTAGGGAGCTCAAACAGTGTTTTGCTAACGTGTTTTATATGATGTTTCACATGTTCCTGGCATGGATAGCCATGGTTTGAGCACAACCTGGGTTTACTAATGCTGCCTTGTGAGCAAACAAGCACCAGCAGTATGGAGCTGTTGCTTCATTTATGCAAGCTGCTCAGCAAGCAGCACTGAATACAGAATCGTGAAAGCCTGTACAAAAGTGCTACATTTTGGATGGTGAAAGTAAATCCAAATTAAAAAATGAAACTCCACAGATCTCAGCTTCAGAGAGAGAAAACGTTATCAGAAACTCCAAGTAAGTAGTAAGTGTAGTAAGCTTAATTTGTTTGTCGCATTAATTCTGCTTCAGTTAGCAATGTTATACAGTCATTCTCAGACTGTTACTTTGTTTCTTTAGAATAGGACACTTCGGGACTGCGGCATTTAAACCGCCCCCTCCCCCCACCCTCCCCGTTCTTCTTACACCACGAGACTGAAGGGGGGGGGGGGGGAAGGCAGGAATATGTGTTTTTTTTTCTGCGCTTGTGCTCCTTCTGCATGACACCTTTAAAAAAAAAAGAAAAAAAAAAGATGTGGGAAGGATAAAAAAAGCAGCAGATCCAGTAGGGGGGCCGGCTCCTCACCGCCCATAGCAGGCAGCCCACCGCGGGCAGCCAATGGCCGCGCGCCGCCATCACCCGAGGCGATGGCTGCCCGCCTCCCCTCGCGCCGCGTTGCCGTCAGCGGCACTGGGAGGGACGGAGGTGCTGCTGGCGGGCGGGGCGGCGGCGTCCCCGAGCGCCCTGCTAATGGCGCAGCGTGGGGAGACCGGCTGAGATCGTTTCTCCGTGCAGGCTGTGATGTTCCTTTACGTCTTTCTTATTTGACGCGGTGTGCCTGCCTCCAGCAGAAGGCAGGCGGTGATAGGGAAGCAGATCTTAAACCGCTGCAGCACGTGCGGCAGTCAGAAAACGGCATTGTGCCTCTTATTTTCCTTTTTTTTTTTTTTTCCTCTCTCTCTTTGTACCAGATGAATCAATTAGCTTATTATGAGTTAATGAACATCAATCAGCTCTGTCTGAGTCCTCTGATTTGCTCAGAGCAGAGGAGCTGAAGGGAGGCTTCATGGTGGCTGCAGCTCCTCACAGGGAGTGGAGGGACAGGTATTTTCTATGATATGTTCCATAATGCCCCCCAAAACCCACTGGCCAAGCAGGGTACTTCAGAAATCCCATCCCAGAGTTTAAGAGTTCAGCAGAAATTAAAAATGTTTTTAAGGTTTTGATAATCTTAATGGTATTGTACCACTTTGGATGAAAAATCTAATGCAGTTTTCAATGGGAAGAGAAGGGTACTTTAGCTTGAGCAAGCTAGAATCTGGGCATGGATATGCTCAAGTGCATTAAAATGACCATGACTACTTAGTGAGATGTGTAGTAAAGATCTTGCTGCAATACTAATGTGCATATAAAGAGAACATCTTGTTTTAATGCAGTGCTTGAAGGAGGAAAAAGCACTAAAGAATTGGGAGTGAAGACTTCATAAGGAAATGGCAATTTATCTTGGAAAGAACAAAGGCGATATGTTTGGTAGAAGAGCAGAAGGTAAAGGTGAACAGGAGTGACTAAAGGTTTAAAACACTAGACACGTTCCACAATTTTTATTTGCTAAAATTGTGAACAGGGTATGTTTTGCTTGTGTGTTTTGTTATTTAATGCTGTGTGATTTTTGTTAACAAACAAAATACGGGACCTGCACTCAGTTTGTTTAGAAGTTGTGGCAATACAGTTGACTTGCTGAACTCTCCTCAAGAAAACCTGCAATTTACTGCAATGTATAATGTGTCTTTTAAAGCAAAAATAAATGCTGGAGGTGCACGCGTGCACAAGCGTAAATAGTGTTTATTTCAACATGCACCTGGGAAATTAAGTTTCTCCAGTTAGAAATAAACCTCAACTCCCTACTTCACTTAAAAGTGAGATCTAATTCTCATTTTGTGGAGGAACTTGAGCTTGAAGGAGCAAGGCAGCACTGGTTACCTCACTCCAGCTAAGTGGAATACTCTGCACAGCCAGCTCCAAGGGAGGTTGTACAAGGGAGGTTGTACAAGGGAGGTTGTACAAGGGAGGTTGTACATGAGCCACAGTCTGGAAAATAAATAAAATGAAAGAAAGAAAAATAATAATAATTTTTTTAAAAGTGCAAAACTTCTAGTTGAAAGGTTATCGTGGAAAGATGTCTGCTGACTCACAGCTCAGTCTAACAACAAATGCTAACAGCTCTTTCAGTCTCTCTGATGTACCTTGTTACCCAGCAAATGGTTATACTTCTTTTATTAAAAACAATGTTAATTAATGCTGTATAGCAGGGAAAGCCCTTGCAGATAGGCTTTGCACCGGGATACATTAAGCTCAGCAAAGCAAAAATGTCTTATATACAGTACACTGTTAATTTTTTAAATGCCGCATGCTTGAAAGCTTTCTAGTGTTAAAAATCTCCACACTCAGGAACACTGAAGTTTAGTTTAGTTCAAAAGCCTCTGTACTTACTATTGTACAGGTATGTGAAGCTTAACTAATACAGTTTTACCATTTTATTTATCTTTGTTTTTATAGGCATACAGAGAATAAATTAGAGGATTGGATTTTTTGGCCCTGCCATAAAAAGCAAACACATTCCTAAAATGAATTATTACGCTTTGGTTGATCAGCTAACCCCTCAGCTCTCGCTGAAACAGGAAATGATTATAAAAATCAAGATGTTTAAATACATTTTGTCTACACTGGCAATAACAGTTGACTTTTTCATAGGATATCTGAAAAAAGCTGCCTTCGGTCTTTCATTGTTCTTTTTTGGCACCATGGTAGAAAGTAAAAGGAATGCAGAACAGCGTTGCTTTGCTCTCACATATGTTCCAGGCTTTAGTTTCTTCCACCACTTTCTCTTCTTCAGTGTAGATTGGAGCTCTACCCATGTATGGGGTTTTTTTTTAGAGGAGAAGGAATGAGGTGATGAAGAGAGGAAAGCAATGGAAGGAAGCAAGAATGATAGGAGTTGGTTCACAAGTGCCAAAATTGAATCTCCGTGCCCATCAGTGTTTCTAATTAAAGGTTATATAAAGAAATTCCAAAGTGGCAATATTTTACCACACATATTATATAAAGTGCATTCTTTCTGTAGGCCTCTGTACTCAGCCGTCTACATAAAAGCTTTATCTCCTAGGTAGTAAGCGTTGAGACTGACAGAAAGCATACAGAAATTGAGATGTAGGAGTGCTTTGGCAGAGAAGGTCAACGGAGTGATGAATTAACAAATTTACTCAAGTGTGCAGCGAGGGCAAGAAGATTTCCATGAGCTAGATATACTTTATAAAAAATATATCTTTATAAAAAAGTTTCTGACTTCTGAGCCACTTCTCAAACTATTAGGTATTGCCTGCCCACACAGCAATTCTGAGTTGGCCTCATTTACACAGCAGAACTCCTTGCTGAGGGCATTTCAACTATCCAGAGAGGAAAATGCAGTCTGTTATTTCTCAGTGTTTCAGACAGTGAAGATTAAGAGGAAAGCATGAAATATAGATCTGGCAAGCACAGTTACTAATTTAATGCACAGAGCAATAGGGAGAAAATAAAGCCCAGAGTTATAAAGTAATTGCCTGATTTTTAACAAGTGTTCTTCCTGTGCATTCTCCTCCTTAACCCTGAGTCAGAATGACAGCTTATGCTTCCAAAAAGTGGTACAGAGGTGGTTCAACACAAGCTTCAACACAGTCTGCTTACCATACTATTAAAAATACATATACGTAACACGAGAAAACAACACCTTGGGCCCACAGACCTGTGTTAGGATGGGGAAACAGTCAACAGACTGCTTAAAAATCAGTTGAAATTCTCAAATGTCCTCAACCATTTTTCTTTCTGAACATGCTTAAAGTAGTTCTTGTTTCTTTTCATTGAGCTAAAGTAGATTCTCCATATTTAATTCAATTAAAAATAAAGCAAAGGATACAACATGACCCAAAGTAGCCAAATTTACTAACTTTTTGTTCAGTAACTCACGTCTTGTGCTTTGTTACTGGAGACAGTTGAGTTTCAAGAGGAGTGTTGATTTCAGGAGCCATTGTGAATATATTGTCCATAAAAAGAAAAGTGCATCAAGTCAGGAGGTATGACAGAAAGTCCCCTAAATCACTGATGAAAGATCAAAGGGGCCACGTCAATCTGAGATGGTAAGCCTAGTTTCTTTCACTTACCAATATTTGCTCAAACCTGTTTTCCTTCATCTGTACAGATTAGTCTTATATGAAGATTCAGTTCCCTTTTTGCAATATCTCAATTTTTATTCATAAACAAAAAAATGAGGTTCTGAATTTCATCTTCCTAAAGAAAGAACTTCATTTAGTCAGAGATGGTAAGATACTTCCTAACTGAAAATCTGGCATTTCATGCTGCTGGAATCAACTTCCATATGCAAATTCCACATAAGTAAGATAGTCAGACTTTATGTTATCAGCTTACTGTGCACTGGCTTCCCAGTAGCATGGGAAAAAAAACTACCTGACTTGGCTATTTCTACCAAAAAAAGGGAAGGGGGGTGGGTCACTTTAATCCAGCTGTTTTTGGGGATGGTATTGGGCAGGAAGAAGTAGAAATTTCTGGTTCTCAGGTCATGGTCATTTTATCCTTAGCACCACTTCTGTATAGATCACTCATTTTAAGAGCATGAATTTGATGAGTATCAGATAGGAAGAAGCTGTTGTATTACTGAGGAAATAGAACACATCATGCAGAGGTTACATTGATTCTAGAAGGACAGCCAATACTAGATCCAGCATAAATGTAGCGACGTAAACAGCCATTATCTCAGTCATTCAATCTGTCAGTGGAAATTTGAACCAGCAGGATGAATGTATACATACTAGACTGGTGTTTTGTGAATGTGGCCATAGGACTTTCCTCACAGACAGCTGCCATAAGCACTTGCTAACTGCCTACAGCTAAAGCTGCTTTAAACATGAGTATTAGAGGCAGTTCACAAGACGATGACATTACTCATAATTTTCTGACTACCATCACAGGAGCAAAGCCATGCACATTGCTGAAGCTCCCTCTGTTCCACATTACCTCACCCACCTCCCTGTTTTAAAATAGAAGTGTTGAAATCCCAGTCCAAGCACAGAAATCGTGTAAAAGTGCTTGTTCTAGCCTGCTAATTCTGACAGGATTACATGGAAACCACAAACCATATGAAAGTAGTTTCTTTGCAGGTTGGCCCCTGAAGGCCTCAAAATGTTTACTGTAAAGTTTATGCAGGGAGATTCTCTTAAAACAAAACAAAACAAAAAAACAAGAACAAAAAAAAAAAACCCAAGTACATACATGCCCAAAATTTAATGTCTACTACAGGATCAAACACTGAAGGATGGGGTCTTCCATTGTGAGACTTCATTTTTAATAATAAATCTATTATGAAGAGTTGGAAAGAATCACAGAATCATAGAATCATAGAATGGCCTGGATTGGAAAGGACCACAATGATCATCCAGTTTCAACCCCCTGCTATGTGCAGGGTCACCAACCACCAGACCAGGCTGCCCAGAGCCACATCCAGCCTGGCCTTGAATGCCTGCAGGGATGGGGCATCCACAGCCTCCTTGGGCAACCTGTTCCAGTGCGTCACCACCCTCTAAGTGAAAAACTTCCTCCTAATATCTAAACTAAACCTCCAGTGTCTTAGTTTTTTTCCCCTTGTCATATCACTATCCATCCTCGTAAACAGTCATTCCCCCTCCTTTATGCTCTCTTCAAGTATTAAAAGGCCACAGTGAGGTCTCCCTGGACTGGCAGAATTCACTTTCTGTCAGGAGCAGTGGTAGACATACGGAGGGCCTTCCCATTCCATCTGTTACAAGTTCTTTCCTATCAAGTTTTTTAATCTTCCTGTTATATTAAATATTTGTCATAATTCTAGTCATCCCAGACCAGGGCCGTGTGCTGAGTTTGTTGATTTTGACATGGACCAGCCTGTCAGCTTTCCATGCATTCCTCACTCAAGATATGTTGGCATCTGACAGTACAGACTATGTTTAGGTAGGAGATGGCTAAATTCAGTATCTTCCTATAGTTCCTTGTTCTTACAATCTTATCATCTGACAGTTGTCATCAGCTCTTACCAGCCTGTCAGAGGTTCTTTCTAGGACCCAAACATTAAATCCTGATTCAGATTTCTGTGATAACTTGTCAAATCACTGTGCTGCTTGTGAAAGAGGCGTGTATCCAACAAAAACTGTGAATTTTCTCTTTTCTTTTGCTCAAGATGGTACATGAAATTCCTTCTTCGGGCAAGATTTTTTTTTTTTTTTTTTTTTTTTTTTACCATTGAGCCTTCACAAGATAATGGCAACAGAAAATAGGAAAACTTGGAAACCTGTGAAGAAAATAGGTGATACATTGAGAGTTAGCTTCCTCTTGAGCTTGTAGACAAACAAACTATCAAATCAAGGAAAGGTTTCTGAGGCTTCAACAGGTTGTCAGGCTGATGGGTGTATTTGCCTTTTTATGATTACAAATTAGGGATGAGAACTTTTCTGCAGATGGTGTTTACTCTGGGTGGCTGTGGCACTAAACAAGGAATTGTTATTCATTTTACAGTTAGATTCTTTTAAATCCTTCACTATGGCTTTTTTCTAGGTAAAATGTTACAGTGCTTTTGATTGACAAGCATTCTTTGATATTTTTTATATTTGAAACGTTGGAATTTTTACAGTGTGGATTTTTGTTTATTAAGATGTTTTATTTTTGCATTAAAAAAGAGAATTTTGAAGACTTGCTTTTGAAATATTTTGTACTGCAGGATATAAGAAAAAATTTTTCTAACTGCTTTGATGTGAAAGTAGATGTCTGAATAGCCTTGAGCCAGGCTTGTGTAATTCGTATTTTACTGCTGCACCAGGTGAGGAAGAATACCAGGCAGAAGAGGTGATCTCTTAAGTGGTGGGAATACAAAGCCCCCAAAAGTGATCTGATTCCTCTCGGTCCAGCAGGCACTCATGGTAGGAGAGACTGCACACATTTCCTCTGTGTCTCTTCATGCTGAAGGCAGAATTACACAATTGAATAGGAGGTAATGCAACAATTCACTGACAGTGAGTTGGATGCAGTGTGCGGGGAGGGGAAAAGGAAATAACCAAAATCAAATAGATAGTGATTTAGGGAGGAAATTGGTCAGTGCTCTAGAACTGTTTCTCAAAATGTAAGTACACCATTTCTTTACCATGCTGTTATTTGTAATTGAACAATTTGTAACAACAGAAAATGTGAGGGGATCTATATTTTTGGTGCTTAATCTGTATCTCAAGAGTGCATCAAACAACATATTTCAGACTTGCACAGAGGGAAAGCAGAATTCTGGGATTTCCATTTTGGTTAAGCACTTGGAATTGGATTCTCCTATTAAAATTCATAGCTATAGAATCAATCGCTGTTAGTACTCAATCCTCCCTTACATGTCTTAGTGGTCAGAGGGTCCATTTTAAGGTACCTGTAAGCATTATGAAGACATGCAAGTTATCCTTACAGATATAACAGATTCAATATGTGGACATTTTTACAGAAAAATCACCTCTATAGCAGTCTTATGACAATAGAGTGATACTTCCTCCATGTGCCACAATACCATCAATTAAGCTTAAAGCTGTAATTACTTACTAAAATCTATCTTAGGCACTGCAGGAAGTTTTTGCTACATCTTTCTTTCCTCTGATCTAACATGATCATAACTCAGTGCCCACAGGAACTACACTGCCTTTAAATTCAGTAGCCAATACATTAAGTGATCTCTCCTTCCTCCTTCCCCACCAGCTTTAAATGTACCAAATCTGAAATTTTGAGAGGCTCTGTAGTCTTTCACAGGATATTTGGTAATACCTAGAAAGGAAGTCCACCTAGGTCATAGAATCATAGAATGGCCTGGATTGGAAAGGACCACAATGATCACCCAGTTTCAACCCCCCTGCTATGTGCAGGGTCACCAACCACCAGACCAGGCTGCCCAGAGCCACATCCAGCCTGGCCTTGAATGCCTGCAGGGATGGGGCATCCACAGCCTCCTTGGGCAACCTGTTCCAGTGTGTCACCACCCTCTGTGTGAAAAACCTCCTAATATCTAAACTAAACCTCCCATGTCTTAAAACCATTCCTCCTTGTCATATCACTATCCACCCTCGTTGCTTAGGCTGATTTGGCACCTTCCACATTTCTTTTTCTTTCCTAGGTCTTTGGACCAGCAGACAAAGAGCATCTATTCCTAGTGGTCAAACTCAGCAAACTATAAGCATGTTTTTCTAGGCAAGCCTGCTATTAATTTTGCTCATAGAACAACTTTCCCCTTTCCCAGTAAAGCCTGATTTACGGTGATTGTCTGTTCTGTTATTTGTCTGTCTGTTTAATACCAGTCCATGTTGAATGTTTTAAACCTTATGCAACTATACAGAATTTCTACTGACCCTTAATAGAGCATCTGCTGCAAACAGCAGATAAAATATTTAAGACATCTTCTGTGTAAAAATTGAGAAGATATCCAAATAAATAACAGGTTCTGACTTCAAAATTGAGGGACTAGTCACCTTCAGACCCTCACAACAAACTATACAAAATTGTGAGCTCTCAACTCTTCCATTATAGAAGACTTTTAGAGCAGTACAAGTCTATTTACTTCAGATCAGACATTGGCTATGGAAGACAGCTGAGCAGGAATCAATGAGCTGCTGAGACCATCCTATCTATCCTCTTTTATCTGAATGTATGAGGAAAAGAGCAATCTCTGACTTAATATATACACTTTTCTCAGCTTTGAGATGTTCTTCTAGCGTTACATTTTCAGGCTCTTCACTGTTTCAATGCCTGAAATGCAAAAATAAAATAAGGTGCTGCCAGATCAGTGAACTCCCAGGTATGAAGAACACAGATGAAAAACCACCCTCCCAAAATTTCAAGCAGCAGGGTTTGGGAGTGAGGGATAAGGGAAGACTAGGGAACATGAGTGATAGATAAACAGATTAAATTAGCAAAAATTGGAGTGAACATTTGCAAATTTCAATACATGTGTCCTGAGAGAAACAAACAGAACGGCTGCTGAACTGAAAATAAAACTAATGAAAAATAATTCCCTTTCCTCACAAAGCCCAAGGCACTATCAATAGCACTGTTAGCTTGTTACTATGAATCATTATTTTGATAAAAAGAAGAGCTAAAATGGATTTTTTTGCTCAGTGTAGAACACTTGTACACTATCACAAGAGAGTAACACATTAGGTGTGTTATTATTTATCTTGTTCCATAATAAACAAGCTCCATGTATTTTCAGGCTCTGGTGGGTTTTTCTAGTAATGGTACATGAACCAGATATTTCAAAAAATCATTCTGGCTTTCCTCCATTTTTGAAATGCTCCTTGCAAAATCTTTTCTATGCTCACAGTTAAGTCAGGCTTCATGGATGCTTTGAACGTTTTAAGGGCAAATCCTGCTTAGGGCAGAGTAACCTCACAGTAAGGATACAAGTACACATATCAGATGCAATCAAATAAAGCTGGCTAACTAGTAATTAGCCTGTCAGGTAGCCACAGCAGCAGTCAGTGTGTCAGCTTTTTGCAAAATAAGGCACGTGAATGCACACTCTTTCACTGAAGTGTAATAGGTTCTGCCTCTCAGCTGCACAAGGCAAAGTTGACACATGCAAGCAGAAAGCGTTAGTTTAGCCCTGGGGAGTCAAAATCTCAGTACCTCTCTCACTCCGTCAAGATCAGTTGTGAGCTGATAACAAAATGCAGTACTTTCCAAGCTGTTTTGCAGCTCCTTTCCCAAAAGCACGCTGCTGTGTAGCCCTCCTTTCCCCCAGCCATCCAATTACTGTGTTCCAACTGACTACAGAAGTTCCAAACACAATCAATTTTTGCACTTCTTTTTTGGTCCTTTACTGCCTCAGGAGGTAGGAGCCACATCTCTTTTCTGTCTTATGCAGAGATCCCTGTGCTACCAAGTGAACTTACTAATAGAAGTACTAATAGAAATAGCATTTCAACTGTGATGTAGCATTGTGCACAAGGCACATAACCTTGCTGAAATAAACAGAGCTTGTATTAGTCTATCAGTTCAAAATAAGCTGTTCACATACTGTGTTGCTTAGACAACGTGATGCTGAACTCATAGATAGCTATGAATAGCACTGAGGAGGTATGTCCTGCATGTTGATGCTCTCAGGAGTGTCGTGACATACTGGATGTGTAGCTTCTGCAGCAATTTACTCTGTATTTGCAATAAATGAATAGATAAAGTCTGTTCATTAGGAGTTGATGCTTGGTCAGAACTCAGCACAACTGATTTTACCCTTGCAGCTTTTCATGAGACATCAGCACAGTGTTCATATCCATGAAGAAAGAGGCTAATCAAGAAACTGTTTGCTTTATAACGATTAATTCCTTTGAATGAGATTACTTCGAAATGTTTAAACAAGAAGAAGAAGAGAGGAGCATCTAGTAGGCTCAAAAAAGAAGAAAAAAGGAGAAATATTGCCTGGATGCATGATACTAGCTTGTAGTTTATAAAATTATATACTTAGGGCTGTTGCTCTTCACCGTAATTCCAGAAATAACCACAGGTTTAATCTGAAGGGCCTTGAGTGCTCTTAGGTAAGACAGCAAAATTATAGGAGCTTATTTTGCATCCTTGCTTTGACATTTACTGGCCATAATCAGCAACTGCTACAGAACATATCAAAAGGAGGACAAGAGTCATGTCCCAGGTATTGGCTCACAGTCATTTCTGCTTTTTCCTTCTATGGACGGTTTCCAGGTGCCCTTACTATACTGGAGACAGTTCCAAATGAGCCCTTTCTGATACTGCAACATCTGTTTGTCAGGCAGCCAGTATCTGAATTCAATATTTCCTGCAGAACCGTGCTTTGGGGCTTATCGACAAGTCTGCAGGTGCTGCTTTAGCTCGAGAAATGTGCCCAATAGGATGAGGCTCACAACCCGTTCTCCCTGCCTCCCTTCACTTACCAACCACATTTAAGCATCAACCTCTGAGATCAATACAAGTGTTTTCTCGTTAAAAGAAAGAGGAGGGCAGAGAGGACTGTGCACTCATCCATCCAGCAAGTCCTGAGGCACCAGCATGCTGCTCTGTGACTCTGTGCTGTCTGACATCCCAATGGTCTGGGCTACAAGCCCAAATCACTCAGCCCAAACTCTGTGGCAGTTCCAATGCCTGCTGTTTCCTTTTAGCCCTCAGGATCATCAGCTGCAGGAATGTCAGCAATATTTCCAGCCCTGACACTACCATGACCACCTTTTTTTTTAAAGGAGAATATCAGTTTGCCCACTGATTCATTTTCCAAACATTTTCTTTATTATTTTCACAAACAGAAATATCTTTTTTGTCAGCCCTCTTAAGTCTAACCAAGATATATACAAATTCAGTAACGTGGGCCTATCTTTGCACATAGTATCTCATGGCAAAAAATCTGAGAGGCATCTTCAGTCTTTGAGCCCAACAACAAAAATTTGCCCATGATCTCCTTTAATTTTCAGTAGATTCTTAAAATCAAAGGCTTAACAGCCTTCATCAATAGTTCATCAATGAGGATATTGAGGGAAACGATGTTAGAAGTTTTCTTGCTATCAAAATAAACAGTATATCCACTGCTCTCCCCTTGTTCACCATATTAGCTGTTGTAGACATCAGATTGTTCAGACATTATTTCATTTTAATAAACCCATACTGATGACTCCCAGTAGACCACTCCACCTTCTTGTCCACACCGTGTTGCAAATGGCTTTCAGGATTATTTTCTGTTATCTACCATCTAACATGGCTGTGATTAAAAATTTCTTTCCTGCGGCATGTATGTGACTTACAGATCTTGTCAAGTAGGTGAATTCTACTACTGTTTTCTCTAACCATAGAATATTATGTTCTAAGAAAATTCAACTTCTCATGGAAGCCTATGATTAACAGTATGTATTAGACATAAAAAGAGGAATTTGGCAACAAAAAAAAAAAAAGTGACATCATGGAAATTTTCATTCAATTGCAACTTTTCATACTGGGTTTAATTTATTATACTCTCCACTCCATGTATTTGTATACATAGAAAACATATTTTCTATCAGGTTTTCTAATGAAGGAAATTATCAACTATCTTATTCTCAGTTTTATTCTTAGAAAGGAATCATAAAGGACCATAAAGACAATTTTCTTATATGGCCTTCTAAATTGTGCCCACCTCTGCTTGAAGAAAGTGCACTTACACTTTTGAAATGGGCAATTAAATGGATGAGTGTCTATTTGATGTATATAATATATAATCTGTGATAAAAACGTGATGTGTGATTTCATCGATTGAAACAGTTGCACTTGACAGAATAGACTGATTGCCCTCTTATTCAGAATGCCAAGAGCACAGTTAGGCAAAATAACATAAATAAATAATCCCCAAACAAACTTCATACAGGAAAAGTGCATTGAGGAGACTTCTCCTGTGGCTTCACATCAAACTAAGCCAACTATCATCTTAAAATGTAATTATAAAAATTAGGCTTTTCTTTACTGATAACTGACGCTGAAGATTAAGACGCTGTTTCTGTCCTGATATGAAAATAAATTAAAATAATAAAAGCAATCCTGTTAATTCAATGCTTCTTGTCTTTGAACGTGGACCAAAAAGGTATCGGCTTTTGTACACAGATTGTACACAGCGTTTGTAAGCAGCCCCAAATTCGTTGCAGATAGATTTCTAAATGAAGAATACTAAGATTAATACACCTGTCATTTTATTACTCTCTCTCTACACATATACAAAAAAAAAAAGTAAAAAATAGAGTTCACAATCTACAGTTTGTTTAATTCACACCCTGTTTCACAGATTCATGCTAATTTTATGTGATCTAGACTACAATAAATAACAGTTTAAACACCAAATAGCAATTTCTGTAATTATCAGTGTAATACTTATTCTCATGTTAATTGCTGATTTTATCTTAGTTTTCTAGGATTTTAGCTGCATTTGATTCACTTGAATGCAACCAAAAGTTAACAGCTTGACACATCAGACCTTGTAGAACTGAACATTGATCAGCTGCATCACAATTCTGCTTTTTTCACCTCTCTTATGACGTGGCATGATACTCCTTCACCACAAAAATTACCTGAAAATTACAGTGAGAAGATCTGAGTGGCCCAAAAATGCCACCAAACCATTATGGTTGAATTGCATGTTGTCATTTATGAGAATGCAGCCTTCAGGTAAAAACATCTTACTGGATTTCCTTAAATTGTCTGAAAAAATGCAATAAAACAGCAAATTTCAATGAAAAACAAAGTATTAATAATGTCAGAAATGTGTAAAAGCTCCATAACTAAATCAGTCCTCTGGTCACCTGATTGAGCATTCCAGGAAATCTCATTTAAGAGATGTTTCTGATTGCTACTGAGTATTTATTTCCAAATGTGTTATTTCCATATGAGGCAAGATTAGCCAATTGATTTATTTTATTTTTATCCATTAATGTATTTGCCAGTTGCAGCTGAAGTATTTTGCTTGTTACAGCGCACCAGACTGTAAGGTACACTGAGCATTATCCCAGTGATCCTATAGAACCAAGGAACTCAGACACTCAGTAAGAAAGTAAGAAAAAGAAGAAGAGGCCATTTTGCAGGAGAGACTACACCACATAGAACTAGTATTCCAAAGACAAGGCTAGAATCAAATAAGAACTAAAGCTGGAAAATAAAATGGAATTTCCAGAGGTAGAGGAGAAATGAACACAACTCAGAGCAGAGTCCAGCCTAGAGCAAATATCAAGCAACCCTACAGAACAAACCTTTGGTTAAGTTTTAATAGCACAAGCTGGATGCTGCAATTTTAAATTAAATAGCTCCAGCTGTTCTTAGAGAGAAGGTGGGAGACCACCTAATAGCTTTTCCCACTCTTTCAAATAAATACACCAAACGAGCACTATTGAAAGGGCTTTTTCTCAAGAGTGAAATAATCTTTCATTTTGTACATTAAAGGCATGGGAATTCAGATCACTAACACTTAATCGTGTAACCCCTAAGAGCAGGGAAACTAAGGAGGCCATCTTTATATCCATAAAGTCTGTACTACCTACAGAATTACCTGAGGAATCTCAGCCGTGTGCTGGGTGGACCAAATATAAAGCAAAAAGCTGTCAACGTGCTTATAATGCAGTTTTCTTTACTGAGATGATGTTGATCCCAAAGCTTTTGTGTGGTTGCCTTACCTTCCTACAGCAAGTCTGGCTGATTATTTTTCCCAGAGCTCAGCTGTAATGTTATCTATTGGAGACAAAATTATTATTATTGCAATGAAAATTACCAATTCAAAATTGTGAAAAATAGTTTTCATAGTTTAATCCAGAATAACTGAAAACTGAACTAAGCAGTTAAAGTGCTCTGAATTTAGTCAGAGAGACACTGAGACTTTTTTGGTATACAGAAGATTTTAAATTTATCATTGTGCTTTGTAACAGAGCAGAAAATAAAATTAAGAAAATTTAAAATTTTAATGGAGGATGAAAATTCACTGTTCCTGGAGTGTTGTGAGAAAGCACCAGAAGCTGAGCTGATGTTGAAACTATACTGCCAAAGGGTGGGTGAAGACTTCTTTGATAACGTGCAAGTATATTTTCTGTAGATTTTATTCTTTTTTACTTATATATAAATACACCCATATATATAGCTCATTCACTGAATTTCCATATTTAAAATATTTTAATGAAGTGTGCATTAAATAGAAAAAAATGTTTTATCTAAAGAAAGATACATGAAGTATATGACTTTATTTTATTGCTTTCATAAGTGTTAGTGAAATTGTGCCAAGCCTCCAACACTCTCCACTATGGCTGCAGCAGAAAAACAGGTAGCATCAAGAGAGCTGATGGTCTGCCCTTTGGGCTGCTGTTTGAGAGTATTCACTCCCAGACGAGTGACATGGCCTTGGCTATGCTAGCCAACGTCCTTGTCAGGCTGATGTGCCTGTGGTGACAAGAGTCCAACATGTGCTGCACATGTTTGGATAATGTCATTACTCCCAACCTTCTGCATCTAGAGATATCTCCTCTACTCTTGTTCTTAGTAGTAGAAATGGGAACTTGCAGAGTCTTATGGTGTGTAGGGAGGCAAGCACATAACCTACTACAATATGCCTAAAGGGGCTGGGTTGCTCCCTGCACGCACAGACTCAATACCAGCATGTACAGAGAATGATGGAGCACCACACAAAAAATGTCTGGGTGAACTGCACTGCAGAACCATTTTGGATTCATTGCCTGGGTACTGAAACATCACAGAGAGGGTGTCAGGGACTATGCAGTGCACACAAGGGCTTTGGTCAGTCTGGGCTGTCTAACCACGGAACAGAGAGCCAAAGAAGCAGAAGTAGCGCTTTGATGAGTCACAACTCACAATTTTCCTTTTACTGAAGTAATGAGACTTTCTCCTTTTAAACTCTTTTCACACTGGTTTTCTCTTGCTCTCTCTCTAACTCATTAGCTCGAGACAGCATATCTGTCCACCATGTTCACAGGATGATGCCATCTACAGGTTATTGCTGATGTCTGATGACTCTACGCAACTGGAAAGTCTCCAAGCATGACCTAGCAGTTCATTTATCGTTATGCCAAAATAAAAATTATCCACTGTTACACTGCACTATTATATATGAATACATTAAAAAAACTAAGAAATGGCCAGTAATAATTAAAAATTATATGAAGAAAGATAGAAAGATGTATTAGCTCATTCATGTCTCAACTGAGGCAGGTTTCCTTTGAGTGTGATAAATATTTTCCATGTATACGTGAAAAGAAAAAAAAAAAAAAAATTATGAATGCAGTCCTGAGTCCACTTGAAAGAAAGGAAAAAAGAGAATCAAACGTATTCCGTGGCTTATTAGCATAGATAGACGTCCTTAAAAAGGCAGGTTTCAGTTTTGTTTTCACAGTGTATTTCAACATAAAGACAAGAAAAATCAACTCCCTACGGGGTAGAGAAGTCACAATAGGCAAACAACATCTACTGATATCAAAGTTGAGAAGCTGCACTATTATTTGTTGTTAACTACTACCACTGGCTCAGTACTGTGGCATTTCTGCTTTGTGTAAAGGTGCCTTCTTCCTTTCCTTCCTAGTGTGAAGGACTTCAGTAGGGTTGTGCAGTGTTAAAGATGGTATTTCTGACAAGGTATTTCTAGCTTCAGCATTCATGCTGTCACGGCTGTTGTCAGTTCAAAGCAGGCTCTCTTTCCTCTCAAGGTGTTACATAACCACCAATTTTGTTTTCCACATTTACCAGAAGATGACAGAAAGAAAACAATTGACCGAAGGATGTAGCAGTTAACATACCAAGGTCTGGCTTTTATACCTCCTTTTTTTACCTCATCTCTTTCAGCACACCAGATTCACCACAAATACACTGCTTTTGTTTTAGTTACCATCTTCACTTGTGATCATCTGAAGCTTCACAAACATATTGCAAAGTAAATCCTTGATTGAAAAATCAAGCAACCTAATGGCCTTTTTGTTATGCAGTTGGAATAGTTGTTTGGATACAGCTGTGTAGAGCTCCAGTGATTCCACTCTAAAAGATAAGAGCTGGTAACGAGAAGGAATGCAGCTTTGCATTACAGTAACTGTTATTGCCTTAGTCCTGCATATCTCCATTTATCAAATTACAAATGCATTTTTATAATGTCCATAAAAATATGTTTCTGTGTAAGAAAGACTGAAGATGGTTACAAGAATGTGTTATTCCCTTACTTCATTTCCATCAGAACCCACACAAGCCCATACTAAGGCTTTGCAAGCAGAAGGGTTAAAAATAATTTAGATCAATACAAGCCAAAATGGCTGCACAAGATGCATTCTCAGTTCAGAGTTGATGTTACTGTGGAAAGAGGAAAGGGGAAAGGAGACAGGGGAAAGGGAGAAGGAAAAGGGAAAGGAATTATTTTTGGTATTCTAAATGCCCTCAACCTTCAGCCAGTTTTAAGCTTCTTAGGTTCACGTACAGGCCAGTTATAATCAAGATGCAAGCAACTGCAGACCTTCCACGCTTTGGGAACTCCAATCTCCTTAACAGGACAATAGCGATTTCCTGCCAGGTTCACTTGTATTATAATTCCCCAAGACAAAATATATATACAGAATTGAATAAAACTGGTCATTAGAAAATATTGCAATGAATATGACTCATCTTAAAGGAGGAGAAAGACTCATTGGGCTCCACAGCACAGTCCAATAACATCGAGGCACATGGACTATTTTCCCAACTGGGAACTGCAGCACACAGCAATGCACGTCTTACACCAGATGTCACTGTATCATGCATGATGAATATCACATCTTCATTAAAGCCTTTCCCCAGTAATAACTGTGCATATGATACTGCAGCATAAAGCACCAGATAAACCAGCCTAACACTCAGTAAATCTTTATCCCCATGTTTGTAACTAACAAAGGAATTTTTCTTAGACACAGATAGGCTGCTAACATCCCTCTTTCCTCCCAGCCTTGTCAGACACTTGCTTTTTGAAGAAGGAAACTGGAAATAAGGATCCGGTTGTCTCAAGGTTACTTCTATTTCTATTTAGAGAAAAAAAGATTTGCATCTTCTTTTTTTTCCCTTGCTTTTTCTCTCCCTTTCGCCCAGGGAAAGCCATACATTTAGAGAGATAAAAACGGACACTCATTCTCCATTTACAAAGGGTTTAATTTAGTCCTTGAGTATGCACAGAAATCCTCCCTGCAGCAAAGTGATGTCAGACTATCTGTGTACCCCTGCAGTACATGGAAATCCTGGTTGCCATGAGAACCAAGCTGCTTCTTTGCTGAGGTTTCCGCACAGCGCCATGAAGACGCACCTCCATTTTGCCCCCTTGAAGCCAGCTGGGCTGCAGGGTGACCCACACCAAGAGGAGCAGCCCTGGCACTGCTGCCTCCTGCCAGTGGGGCTCCCTTAGCTGCAGCCCTGCCACTGAAACGGGCACGCGAATGTCACATCATCAGGATCACATTTCTGAAGCAATGTCCTTAATGGCTGTGTTTCTTCCCCTTCTCACCCCCTCCACTTTGGAAAATGAAATGAAGTGATAAACTGCTTGGACTCAAGGCAGTGTAAGAGCACACAACATTTTATTGTTTTGGGAAAGAAATCAAAGCTTTACCACCACAGTCAGATCTCAGAGGAGATTTATGTCTCTGAGCAGCCATTTTTCTGAGTGCTGCTGCATACACATGCAGCCGTTCTGAATACAATTAGAGCTAACACTGCTGTGATAAACTAACTTTGTGCTGCCATGTTAAAATAAAAGGCCAGTTTCCCCTTTCACTTCTTTGCTAGGGATATAGAGTCAGTTTCCTCATACACAGAAATGGTTAGAGCTCATCAGTGAAAAGAGTAGAGGGCTCTATTTTTTTTTTCTTAAGGTATGATCTCTAAGAAAAAAAAATATTGTGGGACACTGAACTACATAATAGGCTGTGGTGAAAGAGAAACTTTTATCACAGTCTATATTTAAGAAGAGTATGATATAGGAACAGGGAAGCTAGCATTCATTTGAAGAAAGCATGACAAAGAAAACAGTTGTGTGTAATCTTGGCTGGCAAACACAGAGCCAAAGGACCACATGACCCAATCTAAATTAAAGCACAGTGTCTCAAAAGCACTATCTAACCACCTGACCCACAGAAGACCAAGTTTAAATGGCTTAACTTCAGCATTTAATGTTTCGATAGCCTTCTAGAGAACATGTAGTAGCCACAAAAGCCCACTTCAGTTTTTTAGCAGCTAGAACCCCATCTATCTACCACTCTCACGTGCCAACTGCCTCTTGTATCCCAGGAGGCCATTTTTTGAGCACTCAGGTTAAACTCAAGTCACCCGATTTAACGAGTGCTTGCAATTTTCTGCTTCATGGTCAGATATCATGCATGCACAAAAGTGCTTGCAGTCTTGTCTGTTGCTTTTTTAAAGGCATTAGCTAGCAAAGAAAAAGATACTGACTCACTCATAAGCCCGGCATCTTAGTAAAATAAATAAATAAATCATGTTAAGGTTATGGGAGAATGAGCAAAGAAGACAGGAGTATGGCTGATTTAGAATTAGTTTTCAAATTTGAGTGAATGGCACAGCGGTTTTTCCTGTTTGCCCCATCTATCCTGAGATAGAGTGAGCAGTTCAGAATTCAACCAGTAGAGGACAGTGGTGAATATACACAGCATCAAGCCTGTCACTTCCAGTATATATATAGATACAAGTCTTCTGTATGAAGTGTTGTGTTTTCTTGCCATCTCAAAAGTCAGTTCACGTTAATGAAATCTATGCACGTCAAAGGCATACAAATTGCAAAGAATGCAGAGAACAAATGTAAATAATTATTCTCCATGTATGTGGAGTGTATTTCTTATTTATGCAAAACACTGCTTGGGTCTCACTCAAAGATCTTGACTTGGTCCTCGTTCAACAGGCTTCAAAGGTTTCCCTAAACAAAAGACAGACCTACGCTGCAAATCCAATAAGCATTTTGCTTATGTTAGGAATGCAGGACAGGCCCCTCAGTGTAATTATTTCTGTTCTTTAATATAATCCAGAGTCTGAGGAGACAGAGAAGTTGCACAAAAGCCCACAGAGCATTAGCCTGCATCAAGAGCAATTGCACCACCCACCCTAAAGGCACAAGTTATAGAAGAATAAAGATCTAATCCTTTTTTTTTGTTTCCCAGAAAAAAATCTGTAGTTCCTTACTGTATGTGCCTTGATCCAAATTCTGTATGCTTCTAGTGAGAGCTATTGGGATTTGTCAGGCAAGTAACAGCACATTTGTATCTGTAGGCCCTGGACTGCGAGGCTATGGCTTATTTGACATGTAGAAAACATTCCTACTTTATGTATGCATTATAGCTCCATGAACAATGACAAAGCTGCACAATTTTACTGGTTCTTGCACTATTATCTGTCTTGGCCCAATGGCCTGAGGTTTTTTTGTTCTGGTTTTGTTGTTATTGTTTTTCTTTTTTTTTTCTTGATTTTTGTTGCCATTTCAATGTCAAGTAACACAAAACTGAGTTAGCAACTTCACATGATTTCACAACAAAGAATACACAGAAAAAATGTTTTTGTGTTTTCCCTAAAGAACAGTAGCTTGAAGACAATGCTTGTAGAACTTACAGGCTATGTCAACCAAAAGCATTTCAATGTTTATGTAAACTATTGCATGAAAGCGCACAGCTCAACAATTTCCATCATATTACATTTTCAAAGTGGCATTGTACAAAACCCTGAAGAGCCCAGCACACAACACAGCATCTCCCAGGGTCTGGTCTCCTCAGATTCCTCTGCAGCAATAACTGTTTAACCCCAGCAGCAGCTCAGCACCGCACAGATACTCATTCACCCTCCCCAGGTGGGATAAAGAAGTGAATTGGAAAGGTAAAAGTGTGAGAACCAAACCCATGGCACCAATTAATGGACTGTGTGAAGAGGGCTCATTTAAAATGGAAGGTGATCAGTAAGCAGTTTCTAAAGACTTTGATATTAAGAGACAATACTTCAGCCACAGGAGAGTTTGATTGACAAACATATTTGAGTGCTTCTCCGTGCAAATATCTCACATTCTAGACTTTTTGAGCAACACAAAATATCTTCATTCAATTAACACAGTTAACACAATTAACACGAGTTGTCACTAACATTTTGTTTTTGGAAAATGGAATATTTGCCAGTTACAGAAATAAATGACCCTATGATTTGCTTCAGCATGTGCTTGGATTTGGGGTTTTGCATTAGGTTGGGACAGTAAGAGTGTAACTATTGTCACAGGAATGATAGCAAGCATGGATTAGAGCATTACAAAGCCTCTAAAACCCCAGAGGTCTTGGAATTAAGCCAGAATCTGAAAGTTTTTAACAAATGAACGCATTTTCAGACTTCACATCTGCAAAGGCAAAGAGAGCACAGCCAACTCAGAGGCATTAAATGAACGCACAGACCATCTGAGTGAATCCATCTCAGAGTGGTGACCCACCAACAGCGTCTCATTGCTCCAGGCCCTCCTGCCAGCTGCAGACTCTGATTGGCTGGTGGACTTCTATTACAAAAGAGCATAGCACCTGGCCTTGTTAATTTGGTCCTGGGGGAGTTTGCTGTAACAGCGAGTTCAAAAGCGTCCATATGACCTCCAAATTCATTTGCATTCTTGGCTGGTTCAAGTCATTGCCTGATTGCCAATAACATGAGTGGTGTATATCAAACGTAGGGAAACTGTAAAATAGCTGAAATCTAATTCTCTTTCACATGTTTTTTCTTCCTTATCCTCTCACAAGCAATATTTAACAGACAGTATTTACTAACTAATATCTGCAGTGCAGAAGTTTAGCTCATATCTATGTAACTCTCTATATTTATAAATTGAGCATTTATATTTTCAGATTATCAGTACAAGGAACAAGCATTTGACACATCGAAGTTGAGGAATGGAGATACCCACTCTTCCCCTAGGTTGAATTCTACTATCATATTGCTTATCTCTACAGCAAATTAACTACAAAATGCTGTTGAGATCATCTCTGTTTCAACCCACAGTGTCCTTTTGTGAAAGAAGGGAGGAAAAAAGAAAAAAAGGATATTTCAGATTTTCCCCTCCATTTCTCAAAGAGAAAGGGACTGAAAAAAGAAAAGGTTTAGTATCTTTACACCACGAAGAAAATACACCGTGACTGTTTATGAGAAGCAGGGGGAGAGAAGGGGACTATCTAAATGCAAAGAAAGTGACGCTCTGCCATCTGTTCCCATGCCTGGTCACCAGGCTGCTCTGCTGTATTAGAGGCAGCTGCTCCCTCTTCCAAGAGTTAACGTGAGATGCAGCAGAGAATATCCACCCTCCCACTTTGACCATGCCTGCAAAGGATCACAGTAAGAACCTTTATGGTAACCAATTATTTGTGCTATCACCCCCGATACAATTCCTCTCAATGTTCTCTGCTGCCTCTTGTGACAGTGGCAAGCTGTATTTCCCTCTTAGGAACAAATGCCAGTGAATTAACACTATCATACTCTATTCAGTAGTCTTTGCTTTGCATGCATTACTCTCACTGTGCTTTATGTCATAGATGATTCAGCAGTTTCATCCTCAGTTCAGGAATAAACAAAGATTACTTGTGGGGTTGCTTGAAGTAAGGAAGTGAACAAAAGCCTTGTTTGTTAAAAGGGAAAATAAATAACAGACTGGCTGTTATATGAAAGGAAGCGAGACCAATGAGGGATACAAAACTCAGGACAGCAGCTGCTAGAGTATGAACTGGGACTAAGGTTTGCCTTTGCCATCTGCAGAGTGCATTTCCTCAGTGTATGAACTGGGTCTTTTCTTTGCCAACATCACAGTGTCCAAAGCGTAAACACACCTTTTTGTTTCTTTGTGTTTTGAAAGCATTCAGAGGAAGTTCACTTCATGCTATTCATTTGGAAGTCTTTGCCTCCATCACTGCCTACCAGCTTGCTTTTTCCTTTGTTTCTCAGAGCTCAAATTAAGTTTCCTTCAGGAGTAACCAGATTCATACAAACAATAAGCCAAGACTTCAGTGTCCTACGACTGGGATATTTTATTTTATTATTTATGTTCTTAATTATCTTTTGGCTCTCTAAGAAGACCAGATGAGGTTGTACTTTTTACATGAAAGCAGTTTCAGCTGATGTTACCCAAAGAAAAGACAGCTTCACAAACAACATGCCAGGGGAAACAAGAAAATACCACTTGTAGTCAGGAACCTGAAGCTCAAGAAGTGTCCGCAGCACAGAGCCAGGTACAGCTCTGCATTCAGGCCTCAGAAGTAGCAGAAAAGATTTCCTGTGGCATGGAGAGAACTGCACAGTTGAGAGCAATTGAGAAGTCTTACAAACAAGCACTGGAGCAAGGAGACAGTGGGAATTTTTAAAAAATCCTGCCTTACCTCACTGCTCCAAGTTTTCTGTATCTATTGTGGTTTTCATTATATTAAGCTTAGCAAGGAGTTGTTTATTTTTAAAATATTTTGTGGGGTGTTCTCTATACGAGGAGGCTGTGGCAGATTCACCTCAATGCTTTAAACATCTCCACCCATCACATGCTTCCATCTCTGCCACAGAAAGGAATTGTTTGTAGAAGCACAGACCTATGACAATAATTAATGTTGTCCCATTTTCAGACCATAAGAAGATAAGTTTTGGTGAATTGAAAGATAAACTGGCTTTGCTTATTATGCAAACCTTGCAAATACATGTAGACTCAGATAGCTTGTCACTCTGCTGAATGCGCTAAACAACATGTAGAATAATCCAGTCTATTTCAAATATATCTGAAATCTGAATTTATTTTGCTTCCATGTTGTTTCAAATGAGTAAGAATCTATTTTGCACTTATTTCTGAGTGTTAGGTATCCAAAAGCTCAGTCTATTACAAATAAATGAACATAGACACGTGTTTACATGTGCATTATTTATCCCTACAAATTTTATCTCTCTTCTAAAGTCAAATCATTGGCCTACAGCACTGAACCACTTGTCCTTGTCTTTATTTTGCATGGTGAAAGCTGATTTGAATGATTATTATTTTTTTCCAGAAGCATATTGCCTTCCCTTGGCAGCTGTACTGTAGTACTGCAGTTTCTGGTAGCCTGTTTGTGACACTCGCTGGCAGCAACAGCATATTAGAACTGATCTCCTGGAATGACCATGTCAGTAATACCCATTAACTCGCACCTGCAAACAGGGTAACTTCTTTTTTTCTCAGACCTGTCCTATTTCATATACCTATGTATGCCAAAATAAAGCATTTGGGAAACTGAAGGCTTTCTTGCAAAATCATTGATACCAATTTCTTGATATATTCTAGGAATAAAACTTATTTAGAAATGTGATGAGGTGTTCAAGATACTGAAATTGTTTCATTAATGGACTTCTGTGCCTACATCTAGGCCATACTAGGAATCTGAGCAACTCAAAACCACATTTGGTAATTGCTCTTATGTAAATGTGTCCTATGAAAATTTTATTTTACTTCTCAATTCATCCATGTTTTCAGATAATCTCTTTTACATCAGCCTTAGGGTTCTTCTTCATATCAGATTTATGTTCTACTGGAATTTACCCTGTGAACTGTAGCCAACCATGCTCCCCAGTTCTGGTCATTTCTACAAAGTCCTTTTCCTAAACTGTGCTGTTATAACAATGATACATTTTCTGTGTAGTCCATACCTGAAAAATTATATCACCTCACATTTCTTCTTTTTAGTTTTATTAATGTCCAACAGCAACCATTCCCAAACCAAGAAAATCAGAAATGCACTTTTGCATTTTAGTGGTCAGATTCCACGGATGCTTTACCCTGAGTGAGTAACATTAATACAATTATATATGTCTGATTTGCATATAACTTTTTTTCCCATCTGTACCATTTCTGTTGCACTTGAGAATTACTTACCTCAATTTTATCTCCAATTTTGGCTTCTGATCCTTTCCTCCCACCTTTGCCCCTTTTCCTTTTCTAGAAACTTTCATATTCTCTTCCCTCTGTGTGTCTTTTTGTTATTCTCGAATCATAGACTGCTTGTCTACTATAGTCTTGAAGAAAAATTTTCCTTTTCACTCCTCATTCTGTCATGAAGGACATGTTCTTTCTTATTTCTTACAAAAGAGTGGGACCCAGATTTTCAAAACAGGTGTTTGGACTCTTACAAAGAAGCTTAGAAGAACAAAAGGTCAAATTCAGCTGCAATGAATAACCACTCATCTCACAGGAAAGAAGTTGTTCCCAACTACTATCAAAGGAAAAAATAAAAATAAAATAGAAAATAAAAGAATATAACTGAAGAAAAGCATCTCCAGGTAAACAATTTGCTTTTGTGGACAACTTCTCATTAAAAAGGCCATGTATCACTCAGGCTGCTACTAATGCGATGCAGTAGGCAGTGATAGTGGTACTCTTAAAAGATAATATTTAAGGACATTTTAAAGTCTTCATCTGAAGGACATTTAGATAAGAAAAAGATGAAAATATTGCATTACTAAATGAAGTGCTTCTGTCCTCCAGGATTTCAGATAGGACTTTTTTCATCTCCAGATGCTCTCTTCAAATACCTCAAAGGTGACTGCAGCAAGAGTGGGGCTGGTCTCTTCTCACTGGTGAGAGGACAAGGGGAAATGGCCTCAAGATGCACCAGGATAAGTTTAGGTTGGATATCAGGAAAACTTCTTTACTGAAAGGGTTGTTAAGCACTGGAATAGGCTCCCCAGGGTGGTGATTGAATCACTGTCCCTGGATGTGTTTAAAAACCATTTGGATGAGCTGCTCAGGGACATGATTTAGTGGAGAGTTGTTATAGTTAGGGTAGAATGGTTAGGTTGCAGTTGGACTTGATATCTTCAAGGTCTTTTCCAACCTGAGCAATTCTATGATTCTGTGATTTACATGAGAACCTCACGCAAGTTTAGATGGTTGAAGGATACTGCTTCAGCTACCTGCTATGTCCACTGCTACTTCTTGGTTTGTGCATATCATTAGTTTTACTACTTCCACAACATTTGGGTTAGTATTCAGTAAACCACTGTTCGATAGGAGCACCATCTAATAACTGAAGTCGTATCCTGCCTAGCCTGGGACAGGCACATACATAACTAAGATAGCATAAGCTCATTTGGAAAAGATAAACAGATTTTGGATTATTTTCATTGTTTTCTGTGCCTCTATAGAAGTAACAGTAGCAAATGTAAAAATGAAATCAATTCTTCCCGTGTATCTGTTTGCAATTCAATTCTGCTTGAAAAAGATAGGTTTGTTTTTTCCATGCAAGCTTGTAGAGCGTATGCATTTACTTGATTTGCACTGCTTAATCTGAGATAGCTCTTATTGCCTCATAAAACTACTGAAGGAAAGAAAGCAAGGCAGGGTGATGCAAAGTCCAGATAGAGAACTGGATACAATCCAACCTTTGTAAATCAATGTCTTGTTTAATTTAAAACTCCATATTCTCAACTGCTGACACTGATAAATTAAGATATACCTGTACTATGTATTTCTAAATCATTAGAAGATTGGGAGGAAATAAAAAAAACAAGGCCTTTGACAGCAGTGCCATTCATTCAAACTATTAAACTATCCCTTCTCATCTAAATCCAAATTAGGATAATGCAAGATGGTGTTGATTGATTTATTGTATAACTCTATCCTATGCTACTATAAAAGTCCGGATTGATAAAGTAACACTTTAAAGAACTCCTAGTGTTTAAATTGTATTTCATGCAAACAAGTACAAATGGAGAAATTGTTGCTTAATCTTATTCCCTTAGAATTCTGCAGTGTGATTAAAGACATTATATCTTGAAATGCAGTTTTCAATTCAGTTGTAACTCAATAATAGTGTGTCTGTGAAATCTGCCAGCTGATATTTTAAGATGTCTTGCACAGCATCTAGAGCATCAAATAACTGTTTCCAGTTATTTTAGTAATGATCTTGATCAAGAATCTAGCAAATTTTAGTGAAGTCTGACTTTAATTGCAGTGAACTCTTAGCCAGCTCTATAGAGAGCTAGTTCTGAGAGAATATCTCTAAATTAATTAATTCAATTTTAGGTATATTAATTAAATATTAATCTCACTACTTTTTCCTCTGCCATACATCACATGATATGGCACAGTAATTCAAGTCATAATCAGTAAGCAGAATGGTGGAAATTATAAGGATTATAAAATAACAAGATAATTTCATCACTAGTGACATTTACAATACAAAAGCAGGTTTTTCCCCTCACAGTTTTGTTTCACATTAACTGCTTATTATAAAGGTGAGGTGGGAATTTCCCTACATATCTAAAAAAAAGTGACAGATTTGACACCTGTGAAGAGCGTTCTAGCAGAATGTAAAGCAGCCTAAGGCAAGGAATGCCAATTGAATAAATAATCCTTCATCTCTTGGGACCGCCCTGTAGTGATGAAAAACTGCCATATTTCTCACTCATGTTTCTGACATTTTTGGGTAGGTGTTATGTCTATAAACACCGTCTTTCAGCTTCATGTTTGGAATGACCCAAAAATTGCAGAGAGAACTCAAAATGTAGTTCAGATTAATTTTGCTTGCAAGTGTTGATTCTGAGCAGTTTTGGAGCCTCTACAGCATCAGACTCTATATGTGTTTGCAGCTGCAACTGGCTTTCTGGTTGCTGTGTGTGGCTCTAAATGATGATAACCAAGAACTGGAAAGCTCCAAGCAGCCATTCTGTTTAGAAAAAAAAAAAAAAAAAGACACAGCTGTACAACACCTCCATCCCTATAATGTCTGATTCACTTCAAACAAATTAAACAGTGATATCCAAAAAGCCTGTCACAACCAGCTTAGTGCCTAATTTGCAGCATACCTGCAAGTCAATACATAATTCAATGGGATAATTCCTGTTTTAATTCGCAGGATCCATCTCAGCATCCTCAGCTATCATTACATATATAGTAGCATCAAACAGAGTAAGAGCAACCAAATCAAAGACCAGCTTATCATAGATGCCAAGGACTAATGAGAAGGGCAGCAATAGATAGGTGCTGCAGAGGAGAGCCTGTCAAGGAAATCTACTAGGGTTTACATTAACTATCAGGAGTTACACCATTTCTAGGCATTTTTATATGAAATAAGAATTGTTTTATTTCAAGCACACATACAACTAAACTCAAGTTATTTTTAACATTTAATTGGCTACTTTATTATGTCATTCTGCTACAGATTTACATGATAAATATGCATATTTATTAAAAAGTTTTAGTGTGTAACTAAAAAGTCAGAAGATCCTAATTCAAGAAATCTGTTTGTTTGTTACATGGGAAGCAAATTTTCAAACATTTCCAGAAAGAAGAAATTCAATTTTGCATACAAAAGAAATATATATAAAAAAAAAAAAAAAAAAAAAAAAAAAGAACCACATAGGTGAGCAAGATCCAGGCCATATTCATGCTTTATTGCCAACTTAGGCCTCCTACTTAGAACATATTTCTTGATCTTCACTATAACTGAGCCTACATGGACTTCAGTCTTCTTAGTCCTTCAAAACTCCAGAAGTATGCCTTTCTTGCAAATTTGCAGTGACTTAATCATTAACAGTAATTGATAAGGTATTCATAAAGCAGAAAATAAAAGAACATACTGCATGTGTCATTATATATTTTAAATGTATAGATATCCTTCAGTATTTAGTTTTGAGTCTTTATTGGAATGATTCTACATAGTATAAGACCATAATCTAGTAATCTGATCTGGCTTTCACTAAATATATATTCAACTTTTGTATCACTGTGAATACTATATGTTTTCATCCAAGATCATATGCTTTTCATAATATATGCCTTACTTTGTCTAATATATTTGTTTATTTGTATATTTGTATTTTAGAAGACTATTTGTTCTCTTGTACTTTAATGTTTACATTTTTCATTGTGGCTTAGCTGGCAAAGAAACGGGAATTATGCAGATTTGCTAAAGTACCAAGGTAGTATGAAAAATCTGTATTTTCTGTTATCTATATCAGATTTCCTTCAAAATTTTGTGTACTCTATCTTTGTACAAACCAAGCTAAAACAGCAGAAAATATAGAAATGAATTTTGGAGAAAATGTTGTTCTATTCAAAAATATGATTACATCTGCTACATGAAACACATATACTACAGATTACCAAAATCAAAGAAAAACAATATATTTGTTGTACAGACCTCAAGGGTCTGTACTGGGACCTCTCCATTATCTTCATCAGCAACATCAACAATGGGATTGAGTGCACACTAAGTTTGTGGATGACACCAAGCTGAGTTGCCTGGTCAACACACCAGCGGGACAGGATGCCATTCAGAGTGACCTAGACAGGTTCAAGCACTGGGCCCAGGTGAGTGTCATGAGGTTGAGCTTATCCAAGTGCAAGGTCTTGCACCTGGGTCATGGCAACCGCTTTATCAGTGCAAGCTGGAGGATGAAAGGATAGAGCCCAGCCCTGCTAAAAAGAACTCGTGGGTACTGGTGGATGGGAAGCTGGACGTGAGCCAGCAATGTGCCCTCACAGCCCAGAAAGCAAACTGTATCCTGGGCTGCATCAAAAGAAGTATGGCCAGCAGGACAAGGGAGATGATCCTGCCCCTCTGCTCTGGTGAGGCCTCATCTGGAGTACTGCATCCACATGTGGAGTACTCAGTACAGGAGAGACATGGACCTATTGGAGAGCATCCAGAGAAGGGCTACAAGCATGATCCAAGGGATGGAACCTCTCCTACGATGACAGGCTGAGAGACCTGGGGCTGTTCAGTCTGGAGAAAGGAAGGCCTTCAGAGAGACCTGAGCATGGCCTTTCAGTATCTAAATGGGGGCTGTAAGAAAGAAGGGGACAAACTTTAGCAAAGTCTATTGTGACAGGACAAGGGGAAATGGTTTCAAAACAAAGGAGGGGAGATTTAGATTGGATATAAGGAAGAAGTTTTTGCAGTGAAGATGGTGAGGCACTGGAACAGTTTGCTCAGAATGGTGGTGGATGCCTCTTCACTGGAGATATCCAAGGGCAGGCTGATCTAGGCTCTGAACACCCTGATCCAGCTGTAGATCCCTGTTCATTGCAGGGGAGTTGGACTAGATGACCTTTACAGATCCCTTGCTACTCAAATGATTCTATGATTTTGAAGGGATGCCATGCAGAGGGACCTCAAGAGGCTAGAAAGGTGGGCCCGGGTGAACCTGATGAGGTTCAACATGGCAAAGTGCAAAGTTCTGCACTTGGGCCGGAGCAATCCCAGGTATCTGTACAGACTGGAAGGAGTGGTCCTTGAAAGCAGCCCTGTGGAGAAGGACCTGGGGGTCCTGATAGATGAAAACCTTAATATGAGCCAGCAGTGTGCTCTTACTGCTCAGAGGGCAAATGGTATCCTGGGCTCCATCAGAAGAGGGGTGGCCAGTAGGGACAGGGAGGTGATTGTCCCCCTTTACTCTGTTCTTGTGAGGCCCCATCTGGAGTACTGCATCCAAGCGCGGAGCCCGCAGTATGAAAAAGACAGGGAGTTGTTGGAGAGGGTCCAGAGGAGGGCCACAAGGATGATCAGGGGACTGGAGCACCTCCCCTGTCAGGACAGGCTGAGGGAGCTGGGCTTGTTCAGCCTGGAGAAAAGAAGGCTGCGGGGTGACCTCATTGCAGCCTTTCAATAACTAAAGGGAGCCTACAGAGGGGAGGGAAATCAACTCTTTGAAAGGGTTGATATGTGTAGGACGAGGGGAAATGGTTTCAAGTTGAGGGAGGGAAGATTTAGGTTGGACATCAGGGGGAAATTCTTTACCCAGAGAGTGGTGAGGTGCTGGAACAGGCTGCCCAGAGAGGTTGTGGATGCCGCGTCCTTGGAGGTATTCAAGGCCAGGTTGGATGGGGCCCTGGGCAGCCTGGTTTAGCATTAAATGTGGAGGTTGGTGGCCCTGC